>NW_027315757.1:37501450-37626450 GCF_026437365.1 Eucyclogobius newberryi | reverse complement strand
TGTTGTGTTGTTGTGGTGTGTTGTGTTGTTGTGTTTTGTTGTTGTGTTGTGTTGTGTTGTTGTGGTGTGTTGTTGTGTTGTGTTGTTGTGTTGTTGTGTTGTGTTGTTGTGGTGTGTTGTTGTGTTGTTGTGTTGTGTTGTTGTGTTGTTGTGTTGTGTTGTTGTGTTGTTGTGTTGTTGTGTTGTTGTGTTGTTGTGTTGTTGTGTTGTTGTGTTGTGTTGTTGTGTTGTGTTGTTGTGTTGTTGTGTTGTTGTGTTGTTGTGTTTTGATGTTGTGTTGTGTTGTTGTGTTGTGGTGTGTTGTTGTGTTGTGTTGTTGTGGTGTGTTGTTGTGTTGTGTTGTTGTGTTGTTGTGTTGTGTTGTTGTGTTGTGTTGTTGTGTTGGGTTGTTGTGTTGTGTTGTTGTGTTGTGTTGTTGTGTTGTTGTGTTGTTGTGTTGTGTTGTGTTGTGTTGTTGTGTTGTGTTGTTGTGGTGTGTTGTTGTGTTGTGTTGTGTTGTGTTGTTGTGTTGTGTTGTGTTGTTGTGTTGTTGTGTTGTTGTGTTGTTGTGTTGTTGTGTTGTTGTGTTGTGTTGTTGTGTTGTTGTGTTGTGTTGTTGTGTTGTTGTGTTGTGTTGTTGTGTTGTTGTGTTGTTGTGTTGTTGTGTTGTGTTGTTGTGTTGTGTTGTTGTGTTGTTGTGTTGTGTTGTTGTGTTGTGTTGTTGTGTTGTGTTGTTGTGTTGTTGTGTTGTGTTGTTGTGTTGTTGTGTTGTTGTGTTGTGTTGTTGTGTTGTGTTGTTGTGTTGTGTTGTGTTGTGTTGTTGTGTTGTGTTGTTGTGTTGTGTTGTTGTGTTGTTGTGTTGTGTTGTTGTGTTGTTGTGTTGTTGTGTTGTGTTGTTGTGTTGTGTTGTTGTGTTGTGTTGTTGTGTTGTGTTGTTGTGTTGTGTTGTTGTGTTGTGTTGTTGTGTTGTTGTGTTGTGTTGTTGTGTTGTGTTGTTGTGTTGTTGTGTTGTGTTGTTGTGGTGTGTTGTGGTGTGTTGTTGTGTTGTGTTGTTGTGTTGTGTTGTTGTGTTGTGTTGTTGTGGTGTGTTGTTGTGTTGTTGTGTTGTTGTGTTGTGTTGTTGTGTTGTGTTGTTGTGTTGTGTTGTGTTGTTGTGTTGTGTTGTTGTGTTGTGTTGTTGTGTTGTGTTGTTGTGTTGTTGTGTTGTGTTGTTGTGTTGTGTTGTGTTGTGTTGTTGTGTTGTGTTGTTGTGTTGTTGTGTTGTGTTGTTGTGTTGTTGTGTTGTGTTGTGTTGTTGTGTTGTGTTGTGTTGTTGTGTTGTTGTGTTGTGTTGTTGTGTTGTGTTGTTGTGTTGTTGTGTTGTGTTGTTGTGGTGTGTTGTTGTGTTGTGTTGTTGTGTTGTGTTGTGTTGTTGTGTTGTTGTGTTGTTGTGTTGTTGTGTTGTTGTGTTGTGTTGTTGTGTTGTTGTGTTGTTGTGTTGTGTTGTTGTGTTGTTGTGTTGTGTTGTTGTGTTGTTGTGTTGTTGTGTTGTTGTGTTGTGTTGTTGTGTTGTTGTGTTGTGTTGTTGTGTTGTGTTGTTGTGTTGTTGTGTTGTTGTGTTGTTGTGTTGTGTTGTTGTGTTGTGTTGTTGTGTTGTGTTGTTGTGTTGTTGTGTTGTTGTGTTGTTGTGTTTTGATGTTGTGTTGTGTTGTTGTGTTGTGGTGTGTTGTTGTGTTGTGTTGTTGTGGTGTGTTGTTGTGTTGTGTTGTTGTGTTGTTGTGTTGTGTTGTTGTGGTGTTGTGTTGTTGTGTTGTTGTGTTGTGTTGTTGTGTTGTTGTGTTGTGTTGTTGTGTTGTGTTGTTGTGTTGTGTTGTTGTGTTGTGTTGTTGTGTTGTTGTGTTGTGTTGTTGTGTTGTGTTGTTGTGTTGTTGTGTTGTGTTGTTGTGTTGTGTTGTGTTGTTGTGTTGTTGTGTTGTGTTGTGTTGTTGTGTTGTTGTGTTGTGTTGTTGTGTTGTTGTGTTGTTGTGTTGTGTTGTTGTGTTGTTGTGTTGTGTTGTTGTGTTGTTGTGTTGTTGTGTTGTGTTGTTGTGTTGTTGTGTTGTGTTGTTGTGTTGTGTTGTTGTGTTGTGTTGTTGTGGTGTGTTGTTGTGTTGTGTTGTTGTGTTGTGTTGTTGTGTTGTTGTGTTGTTGTGTTGTTGTGTTGTGTTGTTGTGTTGTTGTGTTGTTGTGTTGTTGTGTTGTGTTGTTGTGTTGTGTTGTGTTGTTGTGTTGTTGTGTTGTTGTTGTGTTGTTGTGTTGTGTTGTTGTGTTGTTGTGTTGTTGTGTTGTGTTGTTGTGTTGTTGTGTTGTGTTGTTGTGTTGTTGTGTTGTTGTGTTGTTGTGTTGTGTTGTTGTGTTGTTGTGTTGTGTTGTTGTGTTGTGTTGTTGTGTTGTTGTGTTGTTGTGTTGTTGTGTTGTGTTGTTGTGTTGTGTTGTTGTGTTGTGTTGTTGTGTTGTTGTGTTGTTGTGTTGTTGTGTTTTGATGTTGTGTTGTGTTGTTGTGTTGTGGTGTGTTGTTGTGTTGTGTTGTTGTGGTGTGTTGTTGTGTTGTGTTGTTGTGTTGTTGTGTTGTGTTGTTGTGGTGTTGTGTTGTTGTGTTGTTGTGTTGTGTTGTTGTGTTGTTGTGTTGTGTTGTTGTGTTGTGTTGTTGTGTTGTGTTGTTGTGTTGTGTTGTTGTGTTGTTGTGTTGTGTTGTTGTGTTGTGTTGTTGTGTTGTTGTGTTGTGTTGTTGTGTTGTGTTGTGTTGTTGTGTTGTTGTGTTGTGTTGTGTTGTTGTGTTGTTGTGTTGTGTTGTTGTGTTGTTGTGTTGTTGTGTTGTGTTGTTGTGTTGTTGTGTTGTGTTGTTGTGTTGTTGTGTTGTTGTGTTGTGTTGTTGTGTTGTTGTGTTGTGTTGTTGTGTTGTGTTGTTGTGTTGTGTTGTTGTGGTGTGTTGTTGTGTTGTGTTGTTGTGTTGTGTTGTTGTGTTGTTGTGTTGTTGTGTTGTTGTGTTGTGTTGTTGTGTTGTTGTGTTGTTGTGTTGTTGTGTTGTGTTGTTGTGTTGTTGTGTTGTTGTGTTGTTGTGTTGTGTTGTTGTGTTGTTGTGTTGTTGTGTTGTTGTGTTGTGTTGTTGTGTTGTTGTGTTGTTGTGTTGTTGTGTTGTGTTGTTGTGTTGTTGTGTTGTTGTGTTGTTGTGTTGTTGTGTTGTTGTGTTGTTGTGTTGTGTTGTTGTGTTGTTGTGTTGTTGTGTTGTTGTGGTGTGTTGTTGTGTTGTGTTGTTGTGTTGTTGTGTTGTTGTGTTGTTGTGTTGTGTTGTGTTGTGTTGTTGTGTTGTTGTGTTGTGTTGTTGTGTTGTTGTGTTGTTGTGTTGTTGTGTTGTTGTGTTGTGTTGTTGTGTTGTTGTGTTGTTGTGTTGTTGTGTTGTGTTGTTGTGTTGTTGTGTTGTTGTGTGTTGGCCTCACGCTGATGACGGAGCCGTCTCGAGGCTCCAGGATCCTCAGGCTCTTGTCTTTACACGAGGTCAGAATCCTGGAGCCGTCTCGGTTCCACACGGCGCTGTAGATGAGGTCAGAGTGAAGCGAGTCCAGACGCAGCACGGCCTGACCACACGCCACGTTCCACAAGATCAGCACGTTATCACAACCTGGACACACACACACACACAACGTTATCACAACCTGGACACACACACACACACAACGTTATCACAACCTGGACACACACACACACACAACGTTATCACAACCTGGACACACACACACACACAACGTTATCACAACCTGGACACACACACACACACACACAACTTTATATGCTTCATCAGGCTTTATAAAGGGTCATAATCATGTTCTACCTGCGCTCAGGAGCACGTTGTGGGCAGTGGGGTGCGTGTTCTACCTGCGCTCAGGAGCACGTTGTGGGCAGTGGGGTGCGTGTTCTACCTGCGCTCAGGAGCACGTTGTGGGCAGTGGGGTGCGTGTTCTACCTGCGCTCAGGAGCACGTTGTGGGCAGTGGGGTGCGTGTTCTACCTGCGCTCAGGAGCACGTTGTGGGCAGTGGGGTGCGTGTTCTACCTGCGCTCAGGAGCACGTTGTGGGCAGTGGGGTGCGTGTTCTACCTGCGCTCAGGAGCACGTTGTGGGCAGTGGGGTGCCAGCTCAGGATGCCCACACGTTTGGAGTGACCCTCCAGTTTGACCACAGGCTCCGTGAGAGGAGCGGTCAAGCCGCCCTCAGGAATCTCCCAGATCTGAGGCAAAAGACAAAAACAGACTGCAATGCCAGGACGTTTCCATGGTTACAGACAAACTCAGAGAAGGGACGCTTTGTCAGGTTCCACTCATTAATATTCAAGAAGCCGCTCATTTGCATACACTTAAGTGCTTAATTGGATGTGAATAAGTATTTATCTGGATCAATATTAATGTTTTATTCCACATGATTTAATTCTACTGCTAGTTTTACACTTTATGACTTTAATATGAATAAACTCCTTATTGCTTCTTATTTGAACAATATTAAGACATTTCACATTTCACAGTGTCTCATGTGTGTCTCATGTGTGTCTCGTGTGTTGTCTCATGTGTGTCTCATGTGTTGTCTCATGTGTTGTCTCATGTGTGTCTCATGTGTGTCTCATGTGTGTCTCATGTGTTGTCTCATGTGTTGTCTCATGTGTGTCTCATGTGTTGTCTCATGTGTTGTCTCATGTGTGTCTCATGTGTGTCTCATGTGTTGTCTCATGTGTGTCTCATGTGTGTCTCATGTGTGTCTCATGTGTGTCTCATGTGTCGTCTCATGTGTCGTCTCATGTGTGTCTCATGTGTGTCTCATGTGTGTCTCATGTGTGTCTCATGTGTTGTCTCATGTGTGTCTCATGTGTGTCTCATGTGTGTCTCATGTGTCGTCTCATGTGTTGTCTCATGTGTCGTCTCATGTGTTGTCTCATGTGTGTCTCATGTGTCGTCTCATGTGTTGTCTCATGTGTGTCTCATGTGTGTCTCATGTGTTGTCTCATGTGTGTCTCATGTGTTGTCTCATGTGTGTCTCGTGTGTTGTCTCATGTGTGTCTCATGTGTTGTCTCATGTGTGTCTCGTGTGTGTCTCATGTGTTGTCTCATGTGTTGTCTCATGTGTGTCTCATGTGTGTCTCTGTGTCTCATGTGTGTCTCGTGTGTTGTCTCATGTGTGTCTCATGTGTTGTCTCATGTGTTGTCTCATGTGTTGTCTCATGTGTGTCTCATGTGTGTCTCATGTGTGTCTCATGTGTTGTTTCATGTGTGTCTCGTGTGTTGTCTCATGTGTTGTCTCATGTGTGTCTCATGTGTTGTCTCGTGTGTTGTCTCATGTGTTGTCTCATGTGTGTCTCATGTGTTGTCTCATGTGTTGTCTCATGTGTGTCTCATGTGTGTCTCATGTGTGTCTCATGTGTTGTTTCATGTGTGTCTCGTGTGTTGTTTCATGTGTGTCTCATGTGTTATCTCATGTGTTGTCTCGTGTGTTGTCTCATGTGTTGTCTCATGTGTGTCTCATGTGTTGTCTCGTGTGTGTCTCATGTGTGTCTCATGTGTGTCTCATGTGTGTCTCATGTGTTGTTTCATGTGTGTCTCATGTGTTGTCTCGTGTGTTGTCTCATGTGTGTCTCATGTGTTGTCTCGTGTGTGTCTCATGTGTGTCTCATGTGTGTCTCATGTGTGTCTCATGTGTTGTTTCATGTGTGTCTCATGTGTTGTCTCGTGTGTTGTCTCATGTGTTGTCTCATGTGTGTCTCATGTGTGTCTCATGTGTGTCTCATGTGTCGTCTCATGTGTTGTCTCATGTGTCGTCTCATGTGTCGTCTCATGTGTTGTCTCATGTGTGTCTCATGTGTTGTCTCATGTGTGTATCATGTGTGTCTCATGTGTCGTCTCATGTGTTGTCTCATGTGTGTCTCATGTGTGTCTCATGTGTCGTCTCATGTGTTGTCTCATGTGTCGTCTCATGTGTCGTCTCATGTGTTGTCTCATGTGTGTCTCATGTGTTGTCTCATGTGTGTCTCATGTGTGTCTCATGTGTTGTCTCATGTGTGTCTCATGTGTTGTCTCATGTGTGTCTCGTGTGTTGTCTCATGTGTGTCTCATGTGTTGTCTCATGTGTTGTCTCATGTATTGTCTCATGTGTGTCTCATGTGTGTCTCGTGTGTTGTCTCGTGTGTTGTCTCGTGTGTTGTCTCATGTGTGTCTCTTGTGTTGTCTCATGTGTGTCTCGTGTGTGTCTCATGTGTGTCTCATGTGTGTCTCGTGTGTTGTCTCATGTGTGTCTCATGTGTTGTCTCATGTGTTGTCTCATGTGTGTCTCATGTGTGTCTCATGTGTGTCTCATGTGTTGTTTCATGTGTGTCTCGTGTGTTGTCTCATGTGTTGTCTCATGTGTTGTCTCGTGTGTTGTCTCATGTGTTGTCTCATGTGTGTCTCATGTGTTGTCTCATGTGTTGTCTCATGTGTGTCTCATGTGTGTCTCATGTGTGTCTCATGTGTTGTTTCATGTGTGTCTCGTGTGTTGTCTCATGTGTTGTCTCATGTGTTGTCTCGTGTGTTGTCTCATGTGTTGTCTCATGTGTGTCTCATGTGTTGTCTCGTGTGTGTCTCATGTGTGTCTCATGTGTGTCTCATGTGTGTCTCATGTGTTGTTTCATGTGTTGTTTCATGTGTGTCTCGTGTGTTGTCTCATGTGTTGTCTCATGTGTTGTCTCGTGTGTTGTCTCATGTGTTGTCTCATGTGTGTCTCATGTGTTGTCTCATGTGTTGTCTCATGTGTGTCTCATGTGTTGTCTCATGTGTGTCTCATGTGTGTCTCATGTGTGTCTCATGTGTGTCTCATGTGTTGTCTCATGTGTGTCTCATGTGTGTCTCATGTGTGTCTCATGTGTTGTCTCATGTGTGTCTCATGTGTGTCTCATGTGTGTCTCATGTGTTGTCTCATGTGTGTCTCATGTGTGTCTCATGTGTGTCTCATGTGTGTCTCATGTGTTGTCTCATGTGTGTCTCATGTGTGTCTCATGTGTGTCTCATGTGTCGTCTCATGTGTTGTCTCATGTGTTGTCTCATGTGTTGTCTCTTGTGTGTCTCATGTGTCGTCTCATGTGTTGTCTCATGTGTGTCTCATGTGTGTCTCATGTGTTGTCTCATGTGTGTCTCATGTGTGTCTCATGTGTGTCTCATGTGTCGTCTCATGTGTTGTCTCATGTGTCGTCTCATGTGTTGTCTCATGTGTGTCTCATGTGTTGTCTCATGTGTTTCTCATGTGTTGTCTCGTGTGTTGTCTCATGTGTTGTCTCATGTGTTGTCTCGTGTGTTGTCTCATGTGTTGTCTCATGTGTGTCTCATGTGTTGTCTCGTGTGTGTCTCATGTGTGTCTCATGTGTTGTTTCATGTGTGTCTCATGTGTGTCTCGTGTGTTGTTTCATGTGTGTCTCATGTGTTGTCTCATGTGTTGTCTCATGTGTGTCTCATGTGTTGTCTCGTGTGTTGTCTCATGTGTGTCTCATGTGTGTCTCATGTGTTGTTTCATGTGTGTCTCATGTGTTGTCTCGTGTGTTGTCTCATGTGTTGTCTCATGTGTGTCTCATGTGTGTCTCATGTGTGTCTCATGTGTTGTCTCATGTGTTGTCTCATGTGTTGTCTCATGTGTGTCTCATGTGTGTCTCATGTGTGTCTCATGTGTCGTCTCATGTGTGTCTCATGTGTGTCTCATGTGTTGTCTCATGTGTGTATCATGTGTGTCTCATGTGTCGTCTCATGTGTTGTCTCATGTGTGTCTCATGTGTGTCTCATGTGTCGTCTCATGTGTTGTCTCATGTGTCGTCTCATGTGTCGTCTCATGTGTTGTCTCATGTGTGTCTCATGTGTTGTCTCATGTGTGTCTCATGTGTGTCTCATGTGTTGTCTCATGTGTGTCTCATGTGTTGTCTCATGTGTGTCTCGTGTGTTGTCTCATGTGTGTCTCATGTGTTGTCTCATGTGTTGTCTCATGTGTTGTCTCATGTGTGTCTCATGTGTGTCTCGTGTGTTGTCTCGTGTGTTGTCTCGTGTGTTGTCTCATGTGTTGTCTCATGTGTGTCTCGTGTGTTGTCTCATGTGTGTCTCTTGTGTTGTCTCATTTGTGTCTCGTGTGTGTCTCATGTGTGTCTCATGTGTGTCTCGTGTGTTGTCTCATGTGTGTCTCATGTGTTGTCTCATGTGTTGTCTCATGTGTGTCTCATGTGTGTCTCATGTGTGTCTCATGTGTTGTTTCATGTGTGTCTCGTGTGTTGTCTCATGTGTTGTCTCATGTGTTGTCTCGTGTGTTGTCTCATGTGTTGTCTCATGTGTGTCTCATGTGTTGTCTCATGTGTTGTCTCATGTGTGTCTCATGTGTGTCTCATGTGTTGTTTCATGTGTGTCTCGTGTGTTGTCTCATGTGTTGTCTCATGTGTTGTCTCGTGTGTTGTCTCATGTGTGTCTCATGTGTGTCTCATGTGTGTCTCATGTGTTGTCTCATGTGTTGTCTCGTGTGTTGTCTCATGTGTTGTCTCATGTGTGTCTCATGTGTTGTCTCGTGTGTGTCTCATGTGTGTCTCATGTGTGTCTCATGTGTTGTTTCATGTGTGTCTCATGTGTTGTCTCGTGTGTTGTTTCATGTGTGTCTCATGTGTTGTCTCATGTGTTGTCTCATGTGTGTCTCATGTGTTGTCTCGTGTGTGTCTCATGTGTGTCTCATGTGTGTCTCATGTGTGTCTCATGTGTTGTTTCATGTGTGTCTCATGTGTTGTCTCGTGTGTTGTCTCATGTGTTGTCTCATGTGTGTCTCATGTGTGTCTCATGTGTGTCTCATGTGTCGTCTCATGTGTTGTCTCATGTGTGTCTCATGTGTTGTCTCATGTGTGTATCATGTGTGTCTCATGTGTCGTCTCATGTGTTGTCTCATGTGTGTCTCATGTGTTGTCTCATGTGTGTCTCATGTGTTGTCTCGTGTGTGTCTCATGTGTGTCTCATGTGTGTCTCATGTGTGTCTCGTGTGTTGTCTCATGTGTTGTCTCATGTGTTGTCTCATGTGTGTCTCATGTGTGTCTCATGTGTGTCTCATGTGTTGTCTCGTGTGTTGTCTCATGTGTTGTCTCATGTGTGTCTCATGTGTGTCTCATGTGTGTCTCATGTGTGTCTCATGTGTCTCATGTGTGTCTCATGTGTGTCTCATGTGTGTCTCATGTGTTGTCTCATGTGTGTCTCATGTGTGTCTCATGTGTGTCTCATGTGTGTCATGTGTTGTCTCATGTGTGTCTCATGTGTGTCTCATGTGTGTCTCATGTGTGTCTCATGTGTGTCATGTGTTGTCTCATGTGTGTCTCATGTGTGTCTCATGTGTGTCTCATGTGTCTCATGTGTGTCTCATGTGTTGTCTCATGCATGTCTCATGTGTGTCTCATGTGTGTCTCATGTGTGTCATGTGTTGTCTCATGTGTGTCTCATGTGTGTCTCATGTGTTGTCTCATGTGTGTCTCATGTGTTGTCTCATGTGTGTCTCATGTGTTGTCTCGTGTGTGTCTCATGTGTGTCTCATGTGTGTCTCATGTGTGTCATGTGTTGTCTCATGTGTGTCTCATGTGTGTCTCATGTGTTGTCTCATGTGTGTCTCATGTGTGTCTCATGTGTTGTCTCATGTCTCATGTGTTGATGGACGTTACCATGACGCTGCAGTCTTCAGATCCACTGGCGATGATGTTGTCGTTGTGAGGACAGAACTCGATGTCCAGCACTGGCCCCGTGTGTCCACAGACCGTGGGGTAGGACATGTCGATGCGTCCCGTCTGACCACAGAGACATTAATAACACGTCAAGGACCGCTCATCATGACATCACGTTTACGTCACGTTTACGTCACGTTTACGTCACGTTTACATCACACTACAGACCACATGTCCCTGACCTGTGGGTCCCCCAAGGGTCAGTCCTGGGAGCCCTTCTGTTCAGACTAAACATGGACCCCCTCTCCACAGATCTGACCTGTAGCTTGGTCAGGTGGTTTCCATGGAGATGGATGAGTTCCTTAAGGCAGTAACGTTCTTATGAAGACAAACAGCAGAAAAGTGCCACTGTGCAGCTTTAATTTGCCGCTCATTATCTCCAGCTTTAACCTCGTTTCCGCTCAAACGTTCTCGACGGTCGTGAAGTGTGAACCACTTCCTGTCGCTTCAGCACGACCAAATAAGGTGAAAAGTCAACAGCAGCAAAGCGACATCAAACTTCCTTCTTCAGAGCAGGAAGTCAACGCAGAGCCTTATATGGTGTTTCTGTGAGTCACGCTTTTATTCCCCTTTTAGCTCTGGATTATCACCTTTAACAAGTCCTGTTAGTTACAGTGTGTCCTGCTGTGTCCAACGCTCCGGACGCTCCGGACGCTGCTCCGGACGCTGCTCCGGACGCTGCTCCGGACGCTCCGGACGCTCCGGACGACGCTCCGGACGCTCCGGACGCTCCGGACGACGCTCCGGACGACGCTCCGGACGCTCCGGACGCTCCGGACAACGCTCCGGACGACGCTCCGGACGCTCCGGACGCTCCGGACGCTCCGGACGACGCTCCGGACGCTCCGGACGCTCCGGACGCTCCGGACGCTCCGGACGACGCTCCGGACGCTCCGGATAAAGTGAACATGAATCTGACCCTTGAACCCTTGAAGCCGCGGAGCCCGTGGAGTTTCCATGTGGTTCATTCTAAACTGACCCTGACCCAGGGTCACATTTGTCCTGACCTTTCGACGTCTCACACACGTCTCACACGTCTCACACGTCTCACACGTCTCTCACACGTCTCACACACGTCTCACACACGTCTCACACGTCTCACACGTCTCTCACACGTCTCTCACACGTCTCACACGTCTCTCACACGTCTCACACGTCTCTCACACGTCTCACACACGTCTCACACGTCTCACACACGTCTCTCACACGTCTCACACGTCTCTCACACGTCTCACACACGTCTCTCACACGTCTCACACGTCTCTCACACGTCTCTCACACGTCTCACACGTCTCTCACACGTCTCACACGTCTCTCACACGTCTCACACACGTCTCTCACACGTCTCACACGTCTCTCACACGTCTCACACACGTCTCACACGTCTCTCACACGTCTCTAACACGTCTCTCACACGTCTCACACACGTCTCACACACGTCTCACACACGTCTCTCACACGTCTCACACACGTCTCTCACATGTCTCACACGTCTCACACACGTCTCTAACACGTCTCTCACACGTCTCACACGTCTCTCACACGTCTCTAACACGTCTCTCACACGTCTCACACACGTCTCTCACACGTCTCACACGTCTCTCACACGTCTCACACACGTCTCACACACGTCTCTCACACGTCTCACACACGTCTCTCACATGTCTCACACGTCTCTCACACGTCTCTAACACGTCTCTCACACGTCTCACACACGTCTCACACACGTCTCACACACGTCTCTCACACGTCTCACACACGTCTCTCACATGTCTCACACGTCTCACACACGTCTCACACACGTCTCTCACACGTCTCACACACGTCTCACACGTCTCTCACACGTCTCTAACACGTCTCTCACACGTCTCACACACGTCTCTCACACGTCTCACACGTCTCTCACACGTCTCACACACGTCTCACACGTCTCTCACACGTCTCTCACATGTCTCTCACACGTCTCACACACGTCTCTCACACGTCTCACACGTCTCTCATACGTCTCTCACACGTCTCACACACGTCTCACACACGTCTCTCACACGTCTCACACACGTCTCAAACACGTCTCACACGTCTCTCACACGTCTCTAACACGTCTCTCACACGTCTCACACACGTCTCACACACGTCTCACACACGTCTCTCACACGTCTCACACACGTCTCACACACGTCTCTCACACGTCTCACACACGTCTCTCACACGTCTCACAAACGTCTCACACACGTCTCACACGTCTCACACACGTCTCACACACGTCTCTCACACGTCTCACACACGTCTCTCACACGTCTCACAAACGTCTCTCACACGTCTCACACGTCTCTCACACGTCTCACACGTCTCACACACGTCTCACACACGTCTCACACACGTCTCACACACGTCTCTCACATGTCTCACACGTGTCTCTCACAAGTCTCTCACACGTCTCACACGTCTCTCACACGTCTCACACACGTCTCACACACGTCTCACACGTCTCTCACACGTCTCTAACACGTCTCTCACACGTCTCACACACGTCTCTCACACGTCTCACACACGTCTCTCACACGTCTCACACACGTCTCACACACGTCTCACACGTCTCTCACACGTCTCTAACACGTCTCTCACACGTCTCACACACGTCTCACACACGTCTCACACGTCTCTCACACGTCTCTCACACGTCTCACACACGTCTCACACACGTCTCACACGTCTCTCACACGTCTCTAACACGTCTCTCACACGTCTCACACACGTCTCACACACGTCTCACACGTCTCTCACACGTCTCTCACACGTCTCACACACGTCTCACACACGTCTCTCACACGTCTCACACACGTCTCTCACACGTCTCACACGTCTCTCACACGTCTCTCACACGTCTCACACACGTCTCACACACGTCTCACACGTCTCTCACACGTCTCTAACACGTCTCTCACACGTCTCACACACGTCTCACACACGTCTCTCACACGTCTCTCACACGTCTCACACACGTCTCACACACGTCTCTCACACGTCTCACACACGTCTCACACGTCTCTCACACGTCTCTCACACGTCTCACACGTCTCACAAACGTCTCACACGTCTCTCACACGTCTCTCACACGTCTCACACACGTCTCACACACGTCTCACACACGTCTCTCACACGTCTCTCACACGTCTCTCACACGTCTCACACACGTCTAACACACGTCTCTCACATGTCTCACACGTCTCTCACACGTCTCACACGTCTCACACACGTCTCACACGTCTCTCACACGTCTCTAACACGTCTCACAAACGTCTCACACACGTCTCACACACGTCTCACACGTCTCACTCGTCTCTCACACGTCTCACACACGTCTCACACGTCTCTCACACATCTCACAAACGTCTCACACACGTCTCTCACACGTCTCTCACACGTCTCACACACGTCTCACACACGTCTCTCACACGTCTCACACACGTCTCACACGTCTCTCACACGTCTCTCACACGTCTCACACGTCTCACACACGTCTCACACGTCTCTCACACGTCTCTCACACGTCTCACACACGTCTCACACACGTCTCACACACGTCTCTCACACGTGTCTCTCACACGTCTCTCACACGTCTCACACGTCTCTCACACATCTCACAAACGTCTCACACACGTCTCTCACGTGTCTCACACGTGTCTCTCACACGTCTCTCACACGTCTCACACGTCTCTCACACGTCTCACACGTCTCACACACGTCTCACACGTCTCTCACACGTCTCACACGTCTCACACACGTCTCACACACGTCTCTCACACGTCTCACACACGTCTCACACACGTCTCTCACACGTCTCACACGTCTCTCACACGTCTCACACACGTCTCACACACGTCTCACACACGTCTCTCACATGTCTCACACGTGTCTCTCACACGTCTCTCACACGTCTCACACTTTTCCGCACCTTGTTGAGCGGCAAAACCATGAAAGCTCCGCCTCCGCTGGCGTCCACGATCATGGCCACAAACTTGGGGTTGACGGAGCAGAAGTTGCTGTCCCAGGTCATCTGAGAGATCCTGATGTCGTCGTAGCACTGGTCAGTCTTGACCGCCTGACCGAAGACATGACGGAACTTACTGGAGCGCACCACCTTCCTCGACATGATGAACTGGAACCAGAAGAAGCACAGACCATCAACATGACACCAGAAGAAACACACACCATCAACATGAAACCAGATGAAGCACACGCCATCAACATGACAGCAGAAGAAGCACACACCATCAACATGACACCAGAAGAAGCACACGCCATCAACATGACACCAGATGAAGCACACGCCATCAACATGACACCAGAAGAAGCACACACCATCAACATGACACCAGAAGAAGCACACGCCATCAACATGAAACCAGAAGAAGCACACACCATCAACATGACACCAGAAGAAGCATACACCATCAACATGACACCAGAAGAAGCACACACCATCAACATGACACCAGAAGAAGCACACGCCATCAACATGACACCAGAAGAAGCACACACCATCAACATGACACCAGAAGAAGCACACGCCATCAACATGACACCAGAAGAAGCACACACCATCAACATGACACCAGAAGAAGCACACGCCATCATGAAAGACACACCTCTTCACACATGTCACTGCGACTGAAAAGTCTTTGATTGATGAAGTTGGATTTGTCTCCGTGGAAACAGAAGACAGATGAGCTATATATATGTATGTGTATATATATATATATATATATATATATATACATATATATATATACATACATGTATATATATATATATATACATACATGTATATATATATATATATATATATATATATATATATATATATATACATACATGTATATATATATATATATATATATATATATATATACATGTATATATATATATATATATATATATATATATATATATATATATATATATATATATAAAGTGATACAAATGTGTATATCTGAGCCTGGAGTAGAGCCTCTGCTCCTCCATATGGACCTCTTTAAAGTGTCTTGTCAAACATTCATTTTTATATTTAATCTGTCATTTTTAACAATAAAGGATAAACTCACAAACGTTACATCAGACGTGTTCAAACGTTTCAGCAGACGTGTTCAAACGTTTCAGCAGACGTGTTCAAACGTTACAACAGACGTGTTCAAACGTTACATCAGACGTGTTCAAACGTTACAACAGACGTGTTCAAACGTTACAACAGACGTGTTCAAACGTTACAACAGACGTGTTCAAACGTTACAACAGACGTGTTCAAACGTTACATCAGACGTGTTCAAACATTACAGCAGACGTGTTCAAACGTTTCAGCAGACGTGTTCAAACGTTTCAACAGACGTGTTCAAACGTTACAACATACGTGTTCAAACATTACAACAGACGTGTTCAAACGTTACTTCAGACGTGTTCAAACGTTACAACAGACGTGTTCAAACGTTACATCAGACGTGTTCAAACCTTTCAACAGACGTGTTCAAACATTACAACAGACATGTTCAAACGTTTCAACGGACGTGTTCAAACGTTACAGCAGACGTCTTCAAATGTTACAATAAACGTGTTCAAACGTTACATCAGACGTGTTCAAACGTTTCAGCAGACGTGTTCAAACGTTTCAACAGACGTGTTCAAACATTACAGCAGACGTGTTCAAACGTTTCAGCAGACGTGTTCAAACGTTTCAGCAGACGTGTTCAAACGTTTCAACAGATGTGTTCAAACGTTACAACAGACGTGTTCAAACGTTACAACAGACATGTTCAAGCGTTTCAGAAGACGTGTTCAAACATTACAAGAGAGGTGTTCAAACGTTACATCAGACGTTTTCAAACGTTTCAATAGACGTGTTCAAACGTTACAACAGACGTGGTCAAACGTTACAACAGACGTGTTCAAACGTTGAATCAGACGTGTTCAAACGTTACATCAGACGTGTTCAAACGTTACAACAGACATGTTCAAACGTTTCAGAAGACGTGTTCAAACATTACAACAGACGTGTTCAAACGTTACAACAAACGTGTGCAAACGTTTCAGCAGACGTGTTCAAACGTTACAGCAGACGTGTTCAAACGTTTCAGCAGACGTGTTCAAACGTTACAGCAGACGTGTTCAAACGTTACAGCAGACGTGTTCAAACGTTACAACAGACGTGTTCAAACGTTTCAGTAGACGTGTTCAAACAGACTTGTTCAAACGTTTCAGCAGACGGGTTCAAACGTTACAGCAGACGTGTTCAAACAGACGTGTTCAAACATTTCAGCAGACATGTTCAAACGTTACAGCAGACGTGTTCAAACGTTTCAGCAGACGTGTTCAAACGTTACAGCAGACGTGTTCAAACGTTTCAGTAGACGTGTTCAAACAGACTTGTTCAAACGTTTCAGCAGACGGGTTCAAACGTTTCCTTTTTAAAAAAGTCTCGACTTGTGTTTGTTCGTCTCGAAGACAAAAAGAGGAACGAGCGTCTTTCACAACGACAACTTCCTGTGTTCGCCGCGAAACCGACATCACAGCTTCAAACTGGACACGTCTTTACACGGAACGTTCAGTTTGATGCTCAGCACGTCTGAGAACACGTCACATTTGAGAACACGCTTCATCTGTGAACACGCTTCGTCTGAGAACACGTCACATTTGAGAACACGCTTCGTCTGAGAACACGCTTCGTCTGAGAACACGCTTCGTCTGAGAACACGTCAAGTTTGAGAACACGCTTCGTCCGAGAACACGCTTGGTCTGAGAACACGCTTCGTCTGTGAACACGCTTTGTCTGAGAACACGTCACATTTGAGAACACGCTTCGTCTGTGAACACGCTTCGTCTGTGAACACGCTTCGTTTGAGAACACGCTTCGTCTGAGAACACGCTTCGTCTATGAACACGCTTCGTCTGAGAACACGCTTCGTCTGTGAACACGCTTCGTCTGAGAACACGCTTTGTCTGAGAACACGCTTCGTCTGTGAACACGCTTCGTCTGAGAACACGCTTCGTCTGAGAACACGCTTCGTTTGAGAACACGCTTGGTCTGACAACACGCTTCGTCTGTGAACACGCTTCGTTTGAGAACACGCTTCGTCTGAGAACACGCTTCGTCTGTGAACACGCTTCGTCTGAGAACACGCTTCGTCTGAGAACACGCTTCGTCTGTGAACACGCTTCGTCTAAGAACACGCTTCATCTGAGAACACGCTTCGTCTGCGAACACGTCACGTTTGAGTCCACGCTTCGTTTGAGAACACGCTTCGTCTGAGAACACGTCACATTTGAAAACACGCTTCGTCTGAGAACACGTCACATTTGAAAACACGCTTCGTCTGAGAACACGTCACATTTGAGAACACGCTTCGACTGAGAACACATCACATTTGAGAACACGCTTCGTCCGAGAACACGTCACATTTGAGAACACGCTTCGTCTGTGAACACGCTTCGTCTGAGAACACGTCACATTTGAGAACACGCTTCGTCTGAGAACACGCTTCGTCTGAGAACACGTCAAGTTTGAGAACACGCTTCGTCCGAGAACACGCTTCGTCTGTGAACACGCTTCGTCTGAGAACACGCTTTGTTTTGAGAACACGCTTTGTTTGAGAACACGCTTCGTGTGAGAACACGCTTCGTCTGAGAACACGTCACATTTGAGAACACGCTTCGACTGAGAACACGTCACATTTGAGAACACGCTTCGTCCGAGAACACGTCACATTTGAGAACATGCTTCGTCTGTGAACACGCTTCGTCTGAGAACACGTCACATTTGAGAACACGCTTCGTCTGAGAACACGCTTCGTCTGAGAACACGTCAAGTTTGAGAATACGCTTCGTCTGAGAACACGCTTCGTCTGTGAACACGCTTCGTCTGAGAACACGCTTCGTTTGAGAACACGCTTCATCTGAGAACACGCTTCGTCTGAGAACACGTCACGTTTGAGAACACGCTTCGTATGAGAACACGCTTTGTTTGTGAATACGCTTCGTTTGAGAACACGCTTGGTCTGAGAACATGCTTCGTCTGAGAACACGCTTCGTTTGAGAACACGCTTCGTATGAGAACACGCTTTGTTTGTGAATACGCTTCGTCTGAGAACACGCTTCGTCTGAGAACACGCTTCGTCTGAGAACACACTTCATCTGAGAACACGCTTCGTTTTGAGAACACGCTTCGTTTGAGAACACGCTTCGTCTGAGAACACGCTTCGTCTGAGAACACGCTTCGTCTGAGAACACGCTTCATCTGAGAACACGCTTCGTCTGCGAACACGTCACATTTGAGAACACGTTTCATCTGTGAACACGCTTCGTCTGAGAACACACTTCGTCTGAGAACACGTCACATTTGAGAACACGCTTCGACTGAGAACACGTCACATTTGAGAACACGCTTCGTCCGAGAACACGTCACATTTGAGAACACGCTTCGTCTGTGAACACGCTTCGTCTGAGAACACGTCACATTTGAGAACACGCTTCGTCTGAGAACACGCTTCGTCTGAGAACACGTCAAGTTTGAGAACACGCTTCGTCTGAGAACACGCTTCGTCTGTGAACACGCTTCGTCTGAGAACACGCTTCGTCTGAGAACACGCTTCATCTGAGAACACGCTTGGTCTGAGAACACGCTTCGTCCTAGAACACGCTTCGTTTGAGAACACGCTTCGTATGAGAACACGCTTCGTTTGAGAACACGCTTCGTCTGAGAACACGTCATGTTTGAGTCCACGCTTCGTTTGAGAACACTCTTCGTTTGAGCACACGCTTCATCTGAGAACACGTCACATTTGAAAACACGCTTCGTCTGAGAACACGTCACATTTGAGAACACGCTTCGACTGAGAACACGTCACATTTGAAAACACGCTTCGTCCGAGAACACGTCACATTTGAGAACATGCTTCGTCTGAGAACACGCTTCGTCTGAGAACACGTCAAGTTTGAGAACACGCTTCAACTAAGAACACGCTTCGTCTGTGAACACGCTTCGTCTGAGAACACGCTTCGTTTGACAACACGCTTCGTATGAGAACACGCTTCGTTTGAGAACACGCTTCGTTTGAGAACACGCTTCGTGTGAGAACACGCTTCATCTGAGAACACGCTTCGTCTGAGAACACGCTTTGTCTGAGAACACGCTTCGTCTGAGAACACGCTTCGTCTGAGAACACACTTCATCTGAGAACACGCTTCGTTTTGAGAACACGCTTCGTTTGAGAACACGCTTCGTGTGAGAACACGCTTCGTCTGAGAACACGCTTCGTCTGAGAACACGCTTCGTCTGAGAACACGCTTCGTTTGAGAACACACTTGGTTTGAGAACACGCTTCGTCTGAGAACACGCTTCGTCTGAGAACACGTCACGTTTGAGACCACGCTTCGTTTGAGAACACGCTTCGTCTGAGAACACGCTTCGTCTGAGAACACGCTTCGTTTGAGAACACACTTCGTATGAGAACACGCTTCGTTTGATAACACGCTTCGTCTGAGAACACGCTTCGTCTGAGAACACGCTTCGTCTGAGAACACGCTTCGTTTGAGAACACACTTGGTTTGAGAACACGCTTCGTCTGAGAACACGCTTCGTCTGAGAACACGCTTCGTCTGAGAACACGTCAAGTTTGAGAACACGCTTCGTCCGAGAACACGCTTGGTCTGAGAACACGCTTCGTCTGTGAACACGCTTCGTATGAGAACACGTCACATTTGAGAACACGCTTCGTCTGTGAACACGCTTCGTTTGAGAACACGCTTCGTCTGAGAACATGCTTCGTCTGTGAACACGCTTCGTCTGAGAACACGCTTCGTCTGAGAACACGCTTCGTCTGTGAATACGCTTCGTCTGAGAACACGCTTCATCTGAGAACACGCTTCGTCTGCGAACACGTCACATTTGAGAACACGTTTCGTCTGTGAACACGCTTAGTCTGAGAACACGTCATGTTTGAGTCCACGCTTCGTTTGAGAACACGCTTCGTTTTAGCACACGCTTCATCTGAGAACACGTCACATTTGAAAACACGCTTCGTCTGAGAACACGTCACATTTGAGAACACGCTTTGTCTGAGAACACGTCACATTTGAGAACACGCTTGTCTGAGAACACGCTTCGTCTGAGAACACGTCAAGTTTGAGAACACGCTTCAACTGAGAACACGCTTTGTCTGTGAACACGCTTCGTCTGAGAACACGCTTCGTTAGAGAACACGCTTCGTATGAGAACACGCTTCGTTTGAGAACACGCTTCGTCTGAGAACAAGCTTCGTCTGAGAACACGCTTCGTCTGAGAACACACTTCATCTGAGAACACGCTTCGTTTTGAGAACACACTTCGTTTGAGAACACGCTTCGTGTGAGAACACGCTTTGCCTGAGAACACGCTTCGTCTGAGAACACGCTTCGTCTGAGAACACGCTTCGTTTGAGAACACGCTTCGTGTGAGAACACGCTTTGCCTGAGAACACACTTGGTTTGAGAACACGCTTCGTCTGAGAACACGCTTCGTCTGAGAACACGTCACGTTTGAGACCACTCTTCGTTTGAGAACACGCTTCGTCTGAGAACACGCTTCGTCTGAGAACACGCTTCGTTTGAGAACACGCTTCGTATGAGAACACGCTTCGTTTGAGAACACGTTTCGTCTGAGAACACGCTTCGTCTGAGAACACGCTTCGTCTGAGAACACACTTCATCTGAGAACACGCTTTGTTTTGAGAACACGCTTTGTTTGAGAACACGCTTCGTGTGAGAACACGCTTCGTCTGAGAACACGTCACATTTGAGAACACGCTTCGACTGAGAACACGTCACATTTGAGAACACGCTTCGTCCGAGAACACGTCACATTTGAGAACATGCTTCGTCTGTGAACACGCTTTGTCTGAGAACACGTCACATTTTCGAACACGCTTCGTCTGAGAACACGCTTCGTCTGAGAACACGTCAAGTTTGAGAACACGCTTCAACTGAGAACACGCTTCGTCTGTGAACACGCTTCGTCTGAGAACACGCTTCAACTGAGAACACGCTTCGTATGAGAACACGCTTCGTCTGAGAACACGCTTCGTCTGAGAACACGCTTCGTCTGAGAACACGCTTCGTCTGAGAACACACTTCATCTGAGAACACGCTTCGTTTTGAGAACACGCTTTGTTTGAGAATACGCTTCGTGTGAGAACACGCTTCGTCTGAGAACACGCTTCGTCTGAGAAGACGCTTCGTCTGAGAACACGCTTCGTTTGAGAACACGCTTCGTCTGAGAACACGCTTTGTCTGAGAACACGCTTCGTTTGAGAACACACATGGTTTGAGAACACGCTTCGTCTGAGAACACGCTTCGTCTGAGAACACGCTTCGTCTGAGAACACGTCACATTTGAGAACACGCTTCGACTGAGAACACGTCACATTTGAGAACACGCTTCGTCCAGAACACGTCACATTTGAGAACACGCTTCGTCTGTGAACACGCTTCGTCTGAGAACACGTCACATTTGAGAACACGCTTCGTCTGAGAACACGCTTCGTTTTAGCACACGCTTCATCTGAGAACACGTAACATTTGAGAACACGCTTTGTCCGAGAACACGTCACATTTGAGAACATGCTTCGTCTGTGAACACGCTTTGTCTGAGAACACGTCACATTTGAGAACACGCTTGTCTGAGAACACGCTTCGTCTGAGAACACGTCAAGTTTGAGAACACGCTTCAACTGAGAACACGCTTTGTCTGTGAACACGCTTCGTCTGAGAACACGCTTCGTTTGAGAACACGCCTCGTATGAGAACACGCTTCGTTTGAGAACACGCTTCGTCTGAGAACAAGCTTCGTCTGAGAACACGCTTCGTCTGAGAACACACTTCATCTGAGAACACGCTTCGTCTGAGAACACGCTTCGTTTGAGAACACGCTTCGTGTGAGAACACGCTTTGCCTGAGAACACACTTGGTTTGAGAACACGCTTCGTCTGAGAACACGCTTCGTCTGAGAACACGTCACGTTTGAGAACACGCTTCGTATGAGAACACGCTTCGTTTGAGAACACGCTTCGTCTGAGAACACGCTTCGTCTGAGAACACGCTTCGTCTGAGAACACACTTCATCTGAGAACACGCTTTGTTTTGAGAACACGCTTTGTTTGAGAACACGCTTCGTGTGAGAACACGCTTCGTCTGAGAACACGTCACATTTGAGAACACGCTTCGACTGAGAACACGTCACATTTGAGAACACGCTTCGTCCGAGAACACGTCACATTTGAGAACATGCTTCGTCTGTGAACACGCTTTGTCTGAGAACACGTCACATTTTCGAACACGCTTCGTCTGAGAACACGCTTCGTCTGAGAACACGTCAAGTTTGAGAACACGCTTCAACTGAGAACACGCTTCGTCTGTGAACACGCTTCGTCTGAGAACACGCTTCAACTGAGAACACGCTTCGTATGAGAACACGCTTCGTCTGAGAACACGCTTTGTCTGAGAACACGCTTTGTCTGAGAACACGCTTCGTCTGAGAACACACTTTCTGAGAACACGCTTCGTTTTGAGAACACGCTTTGTTTGAGAATACGCTTCGTGTGAGAACACGCTTCGTCTGAGAACACGCTTCGTCTGAGAAGACGCTTCGTCTGAGAACACGCTTCGTTTGAGAACACGCTTCGTCTGAGAACACGCTTTGTCTGAGAACACGCTTCGTTTGAGAACACACATGGTTTGAGAACACGCTTCGTCTGAGAACACGCTTCGTCTGAGAACACGCTTCGTCTGAGAACACGTCACATTTGAGAACACGCTTCGACTGAGAACACGTCACATTTGAGAACACGCTTCGTCCAGAACACGTCACATTTGAGAACACGCTTCGTCTGTGAACACGCTTCGTCTGAGAACACGTCACATTTGAGAACACGCTTCGTCTGAGAACACGCTTCGTTTTAGCACACGCTTCATCTGAGAACACGTCACATTTGAAAACACGCTTCGTCTGAGAACACGTCACATTTGAGAACACGCTTTGTCCGAGAACACGTCACATTTGAGAACATGCTTCGTCTGTGAACACGCTTCGTCTGAGAACACGTCACATTTGAGAACACGCTTCGTCTGAGAACACGCTTCGTTTTAGCACACGCTTCATCTGAGAACACGTCACATTTGAAAACACGCTTCGTCTGAGAACACGTCACATTTGTGAACACGCTTTGTCTCAGAACACGTCACATTTGAGAACACGCTTGTCTGAGAACACGCTTCGTCTGAGAACACGTCAAGTTTGAGAACACGCTTCAACTGAGAACACGCTTTGTCTGTGAACACGCTTCGTCTGAGAACACGCTTCGTTTGAGAACACGCTTCGTATGAGAACACGCTTCGTTTGAGAACACGCTTCGTCTGAGAACAAGCTTCGTCTGAGAACACGCTTCGTCTGAGAACACACTTCATCTGAGAACACGCTTCGTTTTGAGAACACACTTCGTTTGAGAACACGCTTCGTGTGAGAACACGCTTTGCCTGAGAACACGCTTCGTCTGAGAACACGCTTCGTCTGAGAACACGCTTCGTTTGAGAACACGCTTCGTGTGAGAACACGCTTTGCCTGAGAACACACTTGGTTTGAGAACACGCTTCGTCTGAGAACACGCTTCGTCTGAGAACACGTCACGTTTGAGACCACTCTTCGTTTGAGAACACGCTTCGTCTGAGAACACGCTTCGTCTGAGAACACGCTTCGTTTGAGAACACGCTTCGTATGAGAACACGCTTCGTTTGAGAACACGCTTCGTCTGAGAACACGCTTCGTCTGAGAACACGCTTCGTCTGAGAACACACTTCATCTGAGAACACGCTTTGTTTTGAGAACACGCTTTGTTTGAGAACACGCTTCGTGTGAGAACACGCTTCGTCTGAGAACACGTCACATTTGAGAACACGCTTCGACTGAGAACACGTCACATTTGAGAACACGCTTCGTCCGAGAACACGTCACATTTGAGAACATGCTTCGTCTGTGAACACGCTTTGTCTGAGAACACGTCACATTTTCGAACACGCTTCGTCTGAGAACACGCTTCGTCTGAGAACACGTCAAGTTTGAGAACACGCTTCAACTGAGAACACGCTTCGTCTGTGAACACGCTTCGTCTGAGAACACGCTTCAACTGAGAACACGCTTCGTATGAGAACACGCTTCGTCTGAGAACACGCTTCGTCTGAGAACACGCTTCGTCTGAGAACACGCTTCGTCTGAGAACACACTTCATCTGAGAACACGCTTCGTTTTGAGAACACGCTTTGTTTGAGAATACGCTTCGTGTGAGAACACGCTTCGTCTGAGAACACGCTTCGTCTTAGAAGACGCTTCGTCTGAGAACACGCTTCGTTTGAGAACACGCTTCGTCTGAGAACACGCTTTGTCTGAGAACACGCTTCGTTTGAGAACACACATGGTTTGAGAACACGCTTCGTCTGAGAACACGCTTCGTCTGAGAACACGCTTCGTCTGAGAACACGTCACATTTGAGAACACGCTTCGACTGAGAACACGTCACATTTGAGAACACGCTTCGTCCAGAACACGTCACATTTGAGAACACGCTTCGTCTGTGAACACGCTTCGTCTGAGAACACGTCACATTTGAGAACACGCTTCGTCTGAGAACACGCTTCGTCTGAGAACACGTCAAGTTTGAGAACACGCTTCAACTGAGAACACGCTTCGTTTGTGAACACGCTTCGTCTGAGAACACGCTTCGTTTGAGAACACGCTTCGTCTGAGAACACGCTTCGTCTGAGAACACGCTTCGTCTGAGAACACACTTCATCTGAGAACACGCTTCGTTTTGAGAACACGCTTCGTTTGAGAACACGCTTCGTGTGAGAACACGCTTCATCTGAGAACACGCTTCGTCTGAGAACACGCTTCGTCTGAGAACACGCTTCGTTTGAGAACACGTCACGTTTTAGACCACGCTTCGTTTGAGAACACGCTTCGTCTGAGAACACGCTTCGTCTGAGAACACGCTTCATCTGAGAACACGCTTTGTCAGAGAACACGCTTTGTTTGAGAACACGCTTTGTCTGAGAACAAGCTTCGTCTGAGAAAAGGCTTTGTTTGAGAACACGCTTCGTCTGAGAACACGCTTCGTCTGAGAACACGCTTCGTCTGAGAACACGCTTCGTCCTAGAACATGCTTTGTTTGAGAACACACTTCGTCTGAGAACACGCTTCGTCTGAGAACACGCTTCGTCTGGAAACACGCTTCGTCTGAGAACACGCTTCGTTTGAGAACATGCTTCGTCTGAGAACACGCTTCGTTTGAGAACACGCTTCGTCTGAGAAAACGTTTCGTTTGAGAACACACTTCGTCTGAGAACACGCTTCGTCTGAGAACACGCTACGTCTGAGAACAAGCTTCGTCTGAGAACACGCTTCGTCCTAAAACACGCTTCGTTTGAGAACACGCTTCGTCTGAGAACACGATTCGTCTGAGAACACGCTTCGTCTGAGAACACGCTTCGTTTGAGAACACGCTTCGTCTGAGAACACGCTTCGTCTGAGAACACTCTTCGTTTGAGAACACGCTTCGTTTGAGAACACGCTTTGTCTGAGAACACGCTTCGTCTGAGAACACGCTTCGTCTGAGAACACGTCAAGTTTGAGAACACGCTTCGTCCGAGAACACGCTTGGTCTGAGAACACGCTTTGTCTGTGAACACGCTTCGTCTGAGAACACGTCACATTTGAGAACACGCTTCGTCTGTGAACATGCTTCGTCTGAGAACACGCTTCGTCTGAGAACACGCTTCGTCTGAGAACACGCTTCGTCTGTGAACACGCTTCGTCTGAGAACACGCTTCGTCTGAGAACACGCTTCGCCTGAGAAGAACGCTTTGTCTGATAACACGCTTCGTTTGAGAACACGCTTCGTTTGAGAACAGCTTCGTCTGAGAACATGCTTCGTCTGAGAACACGCTTCGTCTGAGAACACGCTTCGTTTGAGAACACACTTGGTTTGAGAACACGCTTCGTTTGAGAACACGCTTCGTCTGAGAACACCCTTCGTCTGAGAACACGCTTCGTCTGAGAACACGCTTCGTCTGAGAACACGCTTCGTTTGAGAACACGCTTCGTCAGAGAACACGCTTTGTTTGAGAACACGCTTCGTCTGAGAACACGCTTCGTCTGAGAAAAGGCTTTGTTTGAGAACACGCTTCGTCTGTGAACCCGCTTCGTCTGAGAACACGTCACATTTGAGAACACGCTTCGTCTGTGAACACGCTTCGTCTGAGAACACGCTTCGTCTGTGAACACGCTTCGTCTGAGAACACGCTTCATCTGAGAACACGCTTCGTCTGCAAACACGTCACATTTGAGAACACGTTTCGTCTGTGAACACGCTTCTTCTGAGAACACGTCATGTTTGAGTCCACGCTTCGTTTGAGAACACGCTTCGTTTGAGCACACGCTTCATCTGAGAACACGTCACATTTGAAAACACGCTTCGTCTGAGAACACGTCACATTTGAGAACACGCTTCGTCTGAGAACACGTTTCGTCTTAGAACACGCTTCGTCTGAGAACACGCTTCGTCCTAGAACACGCTTCGTTTGAGAACACGCTTCGTCTGAGAACACGCTTCGTCTGAGAACACGCTTCGTCTGTGAACACACTTCGTCTGAGAACACGCTTCGTCTGAGAACACGTCAAGTTTGAGAACACGCTTCGTCCGAGAACACGCTTGGTCTGAGAACACGCTTCGTCTGTGAACCCGCTTCGTCTGAGAACACGTCACATTTGAGAACACGCTTCGTCTGTGAACACGCTTCGTCTGAGAACACGCTTCGTCTGAGAACACGCTTCGTCTGAGAACACGCTTCGTCTGTGAACACGGTTCGTCTGAGAACACGCTTCATCTGAGAACACGCTTCGTCTGCAAACACGTCACATTTGAGAACACGTTTCGTCTGTGAACACGCTTCGTCTGAGAACACGTCATGTTTGAGTCCACGCTTCGTTTGAGAACACGCATCGTTTGAGCACACGCTTCGTCTGAGAACACGTCACATTTGAAAACACGCTTCGTCTGAGAACACGTCACATTTGAGAACACGCTTCGACTGAGAACACGTCACATTTGAGAACACGCTTCGTCTGAGAACACGTTTCGTCTTAGAACACGCTTCGTCTGAGAACACGCTTCGTCCTAGAACACGCTTCGTTTGAGAACACGCTTCGTCTGAGAACACGCTTCGTCTGAGAACACGCTTCGTCTGTGAACACGCTTCGTCTTAGAACACGCTTCATCAGAGAACACGCTTCGTCTGAGAACACGTCACGTTTGAGACCACGCTTCGTTTGAGAACACGCTTCGTCTGAGAACACGGTTCGTCTGAGAACACGCTTCGTTTGAGAACACGCTTCGTATGAGAACACGCTTCGTTTGAGAACACGCTTCGTCTGAGAACACGCTTCGTCGGAGAACACGCTTCGTCTGAGAACACACTTCATCTGAGAACACGCTTCGTTTTGAGAACACGCTTCGTTTGAGAACACGCTTCGTCTGAGAACACGCTTCCTCTGAGAACACGCTTCGTCTGAGAACACGCTTCATCTGAGAACACGCTTCATCTGAGAACACGCTTCGTTTGAGAACACGCTTCGTTTGAGAACACGCTTCGTTTGAGAACACGCTTCGTTTGAGAACACGCTTCGCCTGAGAACACGCTTCGTCTAAGAACACGCTTCGTTTGAAAACACGCTTTGTCTGAGAACACGCTTCGTCTGAGAACACGCTTCGTCTGAGAACACGCTTCGTCTGAGAACACGCTTCGTTTGAGAACACGCTTCGTCTGAGAACACGCTTCGTCTGAGAACACGCTTCGTCTGAGAACACGCTTCGTCTGAGAACACGCTTCGTTTGAGAACACGCTTCGTCTGAGAACACGCTTCGTCTGAGAACACGCTTCGTCCTAGAACATGCTTTGTTTGAGAACATGCTTCGTCTGAGAACACGCTTCGTTTGAGAACACGCTTTGTCAGAGAACACGCTTCGTCTTAGAACACGCTTCGTCTGAGAACACGTTTCGTCTGAGAGCACGCTTCGTCCTAGAACATGCTTCGTTTGAGAACACGCTTCGTCTGAGAACACGCTTCGTCTGAGAACACGCTTCGTCTGAGAACATGCTTCGTCTGAGAACACGCTTCGTTTGAGAACATGCTTTGTTTGAGAACACGCTTCGTCTGAGAACACGCTTCGTTTGAGAACACGCTTCGTCTGGAGAACACGCTTCGTTTGAGAACACGCTTCATCTGAGAACACGCTTCGTTTGAGAACACGCTTCGTTTGAGAACACGCTTCGTTTGAGAACACGCTTCGCCTGAGAACACGCTTCGTCTAAGAACATGCTTCGTTTGAGGACACGCTTCGTCTGAGAACACGCTTCATTTGACAACACGCTTCGTCTGAGAACACGCTTCGTCTGAGAACACGCTTCGTCTGAGAACACGCTTCGTTTGAGAACACGCTTTGTCTGAGAACACGCTTTTTCTGAGAACATGCTTCTTCTGAGAACACGCTTCGTCAGAGAACACGCTTCGTCTGAGAACACGCTTCGTCTGAGAACACGCTTCGTCCTAGAACATGCTTCGTTTGAGAACACGCTTCGTCTGAGAATACGCTTCGTCTGAGAACACGCTTCGTCTGAGAACACTTCATTTGAGAACACGCTTCGTCTGAGAACACGCTTCGTCTGAGAACACGCTTCGTCTGAGAACACGCTTCGCCTGAGAAGAACGCTTTGTCTGATAACACGCTTCGTCTGAGAACACGCTTCGTCTGAGAACACGCTTCGTCTGAGAACACGCTTCGTCTGAGAACACGCTTCGTTTGAGAACACACTTGGTTTGAGAACACGCTTCGTCTGAGAACACGCTTCGTCTGAGAACACGCTTCGTCTGAGAACACGCTTCGTTTGAGAACACGCTTCGTCTGAGAACACCCTTCGTGTGAGAACACGCTTCGTTTGAGAACACGCTTCGTCTGAGAACACACTTCGTTTGAGAACACGCTTCGTCTGAGAACACGCTTCGTTTGAGAACACGCTTCATCTTAGAACACGCTTTGTCAGAGAACACGCTTTGTTTGAGAACACGCTTCGTCTGAGAACACGCTTCGTCTGAGAAAAGGCTTTGTTTGAGAACACGCTTCGTCTGAGAACACGCTTCGTCTGAGAACACGCTTCGTCTGAGAACACGCTTCGTCTGAGAACACGTCAAGTTTGAGAACACGCTTCGTCCGAGAACACGCTTGCTCTGAGAACACGCTTCGTCTGTGAACCCGTTTCGTCTGAGAACACGTCACATTTGAGAACACGCTTCGTCTGTGAACACGCTTCGTCTGAGAACACGCTTCGTCTGAGAACACGCTTCGTCTGTGAACACGCTTCGTCTGAGAACACGCTTCATCTGAGAACACGCTTCGTCTGCAAACACGTCACATTTGAGAACACGTTTCGTCTGTGAACACGCTTCGTCTGAGAACACGTCATGTTTGAGTCCACGCTTCGTTTGAGAACACGCTTCGTTTGAGCACACGCTTCATCTGAGAACACGTCACATTTGAAAACACGCTTCGTCTGAGAACACGTCACATTTGAGAACACGCTTCGACTGAGAACACGTCACATTTGAGAACACGCTTTGTCTGAGAACACGTTTCGTCTTAGAACACGCTTCGTCTGAGAACACGCTTCGTCCTAGAACACGCTTCGTTTGAGAACACGCTTCGTCTGAGAACACGCTTCGTCTGAGAACACGCTTCGTCTGTGAACACGCTTCGTCTGAGAACACGCTTCATCTGAGAACACGCTTCGTCTGAGAACACGTCACGTTTGAGACCACGCTTCGTTTGAGAACACGCTTCGTCTGAGAACACGGTTCGTCTGAGAACACGCTTCGTTTGAGAACACGCTTCGTATGAGAACACGCTTCGTCTGAGAACACGCTTCGTCTGAGAACACGCTTCGTCGGAGAACACGCTTCGTCTGAGAACACACTTCATCTGAGAACACGCTTCGTTTTGAGAACACGCTTCGTTTGAGAACACGCTTCGTCTGAGAACACGCTTCCTCTGAGAACACGCTTCGTCTGAAAAACACGCTTCGTCTGAGAACACGCTTCGTCCTAGAACATGCTTTGTTTGAGAACACACTTCGTCTGAGAACACGCTTCGTCTGAGAACATGCTTCGTCTGAGAACACGCTTCGTCTGGAAACACGCTTCGTCTGAGAACACGCTTTGTTTGAGAACATGCTTCGTCTGAGAACACGCTTCGTTTGAGAACTCGCTTCGTCTGAGAACACGTTTCGTTTGAGAACACACTTCGTCTGAGAACACGCTTCGTCTTAGAACACGCTTCGTCTGAGAACACGCTTCGTCTGAGAACACGCTTCGTCCTAAAACACGCTTCGTTTGAGAACACGCTTCGTCTGAGAACACGATTCGTCTGGGAACACTCTTCTTTTGAGAACACGCTTCGTCTGAGAACACGCTTCGTCTGAGAACACTCTTCGTTTGAGAACACGCTTCGTTTGAGAACACACTTCGTCTGAGAACACGCTTCGTCTTAGAACACGCTTCGTCTGAGAACACGCTTCGTCTGAGAACACGCTTCGTATGAGAACACGCTTCGTCTGAGAACACGCTTCGTCTGAGAACACGCTTCGTCGGAGAACACGCTTCGTCTGAGAACACACTTCATCTGAGAACACGCTTCGTCTGAGAACACGCTTCGTTTGAGAACACGCTTCATCTTAGAACACGCTTTGTCAGAGAACACGCTTTGTTTGAGAACACGCTTCGTCTGAGAACACGCTTCGTCTGAGAAAAGGCTTTGTTTGAGAACACGCTTCGTCTGAGAACACGCTTCGTCTGAGAACACGTCAAGTTTGAGAACACGCTTCGTCCGAGAACACGCTTGCTCTGAGAACACGCTTCGTCTGTGAACCCGTTTCGTCTGAGAACACGTCACATTTGAGAACACGCTTCGTCTGTGAACACGCTTCGTCTGAGAACACGCTTCGTCTGAGAACACGCTTCGTCTGTGAACACGCTTCGTCTGAGAACACGCTTCATCTGAGAACACGCTTCGTCTGCAAACACGTCACATTTGAGAACACGTTTCGTCTGTGAACACGCTTCGTCTGAGAACACGTCATGTTTGAGTCCACGCTTCGTTTGAGAACACGCTTCGTTTGAGCACACGCTTCATCTGAGAACACGTCACATTTGAAAACACGCTTCGTCTGAGAACACGTCACATTTGAGAACACGCTTCGACTGAGAACACGTCACATTTGAGAACACGCTTTGTCTGAGAACACGTTTCGTCTTAGAACACGCTTCGTCTGAGAACACGCTTCGTCCTAGAACACGCTTCGTTTGAGAACACGCTTCGTCTGAGAACACGCTTTGTCTGAGAACACGCTTCGTCTGTGAACACGCTTCGTCTGAGAACACGCTTCATCTGAGAACACGCTTCGTCTGAGAACACGCCACGTTTGAGACCACGCTTCGTTTGAGAACACGCTTCGTCTGAGAACACGGTTCGTCTGAGAACACGCTTCGTTTGAGAACACGCTTCGTCTGAGAACACACTTCATCTGAGAACACGCTTCGTTTTGAGAACACGCTTCGTTTGAGAACACGCTTCGTCTGAGAACACGCTTCCTCTGAGAACACGCTTCGTCTGAGAACACGCTTCGTCTGAGAACACGCTTCGTCCTAGAACATGCTTTGTTTGAGAACACACTTCGTCTGAGAACACGCTTCGTCTGAGAACATGCTTCGTCTGAGAACACGCTTCGTCTGGAAACACGCTTCGTCTTAGAACACGCTTCGTTTGAGAACATGCTTCGTCTGAGAACACGCTTCGTTTGAGAACTCGCTTCGTCTGAGAACACGTTTCGTTTGAGAACACACTTCGTCTGAGAACACGCTTCGTCTTAGAACACGCTTCGTCTGAGAACACGCTTCGTCTGAGAACACGCTTCGTCCTAAAACACGCTTCGTTTGAGAACACGCTTCGTCTGAGAACACGATTCGTCTGGGAACACTCTTCTTTTGAGAACACGCTTCGTCTGAGAACACGCTTCGTCTGAGAACACTCTTCGTTTGAGAACACGCTTCGTTTGAGAACACACTTCGTCTGAGAACACGCTTCGTCTTAGAACACGCTTCGTCTGAGAACACGCTTCGTCTGAGAACACGCTTCGTCCTAAAACACGCTTCGTTTGAGAACACGCTTCGTCTGAGAACACGATTCGTCTGAGAACACGCTTCGTTTGAGAACACTCTTCGTTTGAGAACACGCTTCGTCTGAGAACACGCTTCGTCTGAGAACTTGCTTCGTCTGAGAACACGCTTCGTTTGAGAACACGCTTCGTCTGAGAACACGCTTCGTCTGAGAACACGCTTCGTCTGAGAACACGTCAAGTTTGAGAACACGCTTCGTCCGAGAACACGCTTGGTCTGAGAACACGCTTCGTCTGTGAACACGCTTCGTCTGAGAACACGTCACATTTGAGAACACGCTTCGTCTGTGAACACGCTTCGTCTGAGAACACGCTTCGTCTGTGAACACGCTTCGTCTGAGAACACGCTTCATCTGAGAACACGCTTCGTCTGAAAACACGTCACATTTGAGAACACGTTTCGTTTGTGAACACGCTTCGTCTGAGAACACGTCATGTTTGAGTCCACGCTTCGTTTGCGAACACGCTTCGTTTGAGCACACGCTTCGTCTGAAAACACGTCACATTTGAAAACACGCTTCGTCTGAGAACACGTCACATTTGAGAACACGCTTCGACTGAGAACACGTCACATTTGAGAACACGCTTCGTCCGAGAAAACGTCACATTTGAGAACACGCTTCGTCTGAGAACACGTTTCGTCTTAGAACACGCTTCGTCTGAGAACACGCTTCGTCCTAGAACACGCTTCGTTTGAGAACACGCTTCGTCTGAGAACACGCTTCGTCTGAGAACACGCTTCGTCTGTGAACACGCTTCGTCTGAGAACACGCTTCATCTGAGAACACGCTTCGTCTGAGAACACGTCACGTTTGAGACCACGCTTCGTTTGAGAACACGCTTCGTCTGAGAACACGGTTCGTCCGAGAACATGCTTCGTTTGAGAACACGCTTCGTATGAGAACACGCTTCGTCTGAAAACACGTCACATTTGAAAACACGCTTCGTCTGAGAACACGTCACATTTGAGAACACGCTTCGTCTGAGAACACGTCACATTTGAGAACACGCTTCGTCTGAGAACACGTTTCGTCTTAGAACACGCTTCGTCTGAGTACACGCTTCGTCCTAGAACACGCTTCGTTTGAGAACACGCTTCGTCTGAGAACACGCTTCGTCTGAGAACACGCTTCGTCTGTGAACACGCTTCGTCTGAGAACACGCTTCATCTGAGAACACGCTTCGTCTGAGAACACGTCACGTTTGAGACCACGCTTCGTTTGAGAACACGCTTCGTCTGAGAACACGGTTCGTCTGAGAACACGCTTCGTTTGAGAACACGCTTCGTATGAGAACACGCTTCGTTTGAGAACACGCTTCGTCTGAGAACACGCTTCGTCGGAGAACACGCTTTGTCTGAGAACACACTTCTTCTGAGAACACGCTTCGTTTGAGAACACGCTTCGTCTGAGAACACGCTTCGTTGGAGAACACGCTTCGTCTGAGAACACACTTCATCTGAGAACACGCTTCGTTTTGAGAACACGCTTCGTTTGAGAACACGCTTCGTGTGAGAACACGCTTCCTCTGAGAACACGTTTCGTTTGAGAACACGCTTTGTCCTAGAACACGCTTCGTTTGAGAACACGCTTCGTCTGAGAACACGCTTCGTTTGAGAACACGCTTTGTCAGAGAACACGCTTCGTCTGAGAACACGCTTCCTCTGAGAACACGTTTCGTTTGAGAACACGCTTCGTCCTAGAACACGCTTCGTTTGAGAACACGCTTCGTTTGAGAACACGCTTCGTCTGAGAACACGCTTCGTCTGAGAACACGCTTCCTCTGAGAACACGTTTCGTTTGGGAACACGCTTCGTCCTAGAACACGCTTCGTTTGAGAACACGCTTCGTCTGAGAACACGCTTCGTTTGAGAACAAGCTTTGTAAGAGAACACGCTTCGTCTTAGAACACGCTTCGTCTGAGAACACGTTTCGTCTGAGAGCACGCTTCGTCCTAGAACATGCTTCGTTTGAGAACACGCTTCGTCTGAGAACACGCTTTCTTCTGAGAACACGCTTCGTTTGAGAACACGCTTCGTCTAAGAACACGCATCGTCTGAGAACACGCTTCGTCTGAGAACAAGCTTCGTCTGAGAACACGCTTCGTCTGAGAACACGCTTCGTCTGAGAACACGCTTCGTTTGAGAACACGCTTCGTCTGGAGAACACGCTTCGTTTGAGAACACGCTTCGTCTGAGAACACGCTTCGTTTGAGAACACGCTTCGTTTGAGAACACGCTTCGCCTGAGAACACGCTTCGTCTAAGAACATGCTTCGTTTGAAAACACGCTTTGTCTGAGAACACGCTTCGTTTGAGAACACGCTTCGTCTGAGAACACGCTTCGTCTGAGAACACGCTTCGTCTGAGAACACGCTTCGTTTGAGAACACGCTTTGTCTGAGAACACGCTTTGTCTGAGAACACGCTTCGTCTGAGAACACGCTTCGTCAGAGAACACGCTTCGTCTGAGAACACGCTTCGTCTGAGAACACGCTTCGTCGTAGAACACGCTTCGTCTGAGAACACGCTTCGTCTGAGAACACGCTTCGTCTGAGAACACGCTTCGTTTGAGAACACGCTTCGTCTGAGAACACGCTTCGTCTGAGAACACGCTTCGTCTGAGAACACGCTTCGTTTGAGAACACGCTTCGTCTGAGAACACGCTTCGTCTGAGAACACGCTTCGCCTGAGAAGAACGCTTTGTCTGATAACACGCTTCGTCTGAGAACACGCTTCGTTTGAGAACACGCTTCGTCTGAGAACACGCTTCGTCTGAGAACACGCTTCGTTTCAGAACACGCTTCGTCAGAGATCACGCTTCGTCTGAGAACACGCTTCGTCTGAGAACACGCTTCGTCTGAGAACACGCTTCGTCAGAGAACACGCTTCGTTTGAGAACACGCTTCGTCTGAGAACACGCTTCGTCTGAGAACACGCTTCGTCTGAGAACACGCTTCGTCTGAGAACACGCTTCGCCTGAGAAGAACGCTTCGTCTGATAACACGCTTCGTCTGAGAACACACTTCGTTTGAGAACACGCTTCGTCTGAGAACACGCTTCGGCTGAGAACACGCTTCGTCTGAGAACACGCTTCGTCTGAGAACACTCTTCATTTGAGAACACGCTTCGTTTGAGAACACGCTTCGTTTGAGAATACGCTTCGTCTGAGAACACACTTCGTCTGAGAACACGCTTCGTTTGAGAACACGCTTTGTTTGAGAACACGCTTCGTTTGAGAACACGCTTCGTCTGAGAACACGCTTCGTTTGAGAACACGCTTTGTCAGAGAACACGCTTCGTCTGAGAACACGCTTCCTCTGAGAACACGTTTCGTTTGAGAACACGCTTCGTCCTAGAACACGCTTCGTCTGAGAACACGCTTCGGCTGAGAACACGCTTCGTCTGAGAACACGCTTCGTCTGAGAACACTCTTCATTTGAGAACACGCTTCGTTTGAGAACACGCTTCGTTTGAGAATACGCTTCGTCTGAGAACACACTTCCTCTGAGAACACGTTTCGTTTGAGAACACGCTTTGTCCTAGAACACGCTTCGTTTGAGAACACGCTTCGTCTGAGAACACGCTTCGTTTGAGAACACGCTTTGTCAGAGAACACGCTTCGTCTGAGAACACGCTTCCTCTGAGAACACGTTTCGTTTGAGAACACGCTTCGTCCTAGAACACGCTTCGTTTGAGAACACGCTTCGTTTGAGAACACGCTTCGTCTGAGAACACGCTTCGTCTGAGAACACGCTTCCTCTGAGAACACGTTTCGTTTGGGAACACGCTTCGTCCTAGAACACGCTTCGTTTGAGAACACGCTTCGTCTGAGAACACGCTTCGTTTGAGAACAAGCTTTGTAAGAGAACACGCTTCGTCTTAGAACACGCTTCGTCTGAGAACACGTTTCGTCTGAGAGCACGCTTCGTCCTAGAACATGCTTCGTTTGAGAACACGCTTCGTCTGAGAACACGCTTTCTTCTGAGAACACGCTTCGTTTGAGAACACGCTTCGTCTAAGAACACGCATCGTCTGAGAACACGCTTCGTCTGAGAACAAGCTTCGTCTGAGAACACGCTTCGTCTGAGAACACGCTTCGTCTGAGAACACGCTTCGTTTGAGAACACGCTTCGTCTGGAGAACACGCTTCGTTTGAGAACACGCTTCGTCTGAGAACACGCTTCGTTTGAGAACACGCTTCGTTTGAGAACACGCTTCGCCTGAGAACACGCTTCGTCTAAGAACATGCTTCGTTTGAAAACACGCTTTGTCTGAGAACACGCTTCGTTTGAGAACACGCTTCGTCTGAGAACACGCTTCGTCTGAGAACACGCTTCGTCTGAGAACACGCTTCGTTTGAGAACACGCTTTGTCTGAGAACACGCTTTGTCTGAGAACACGCTTCGTCTGAGAACACGCTTCGTCAGAGAACACGCTTCGTCTGAGAACACGCTTCGTCTGAGAACACGCTTCGTCGTAGAACACGCTTCGTCTGAGAACACGCTTCGTCTGAGAACACGCTTCGTCTGAGAACACGCTTCGTTTGAGAACACGCTTCGTCTGAGAACATGCTTCGTCTGAGAACACGCTTCGTCTGAGAACACGCTTCGTTTGAGAACACGCTTCGTCTGAGAACACGCTTCGTCTGAGAACACGCTTCGCCTGAGAAGAACGCTTTGTCTGATAACACGCTTCGTCTGAGAACACGCTTCGTTTGAGAACACGCTTCGTCTGAGAACACGCTTCGTCTGAGAACACGCTTCGTTTCAGAACACGCTTCGTCAGAGATCACGCTTCGTCTGAGAACACGCTTCGTCTGAGAACACGCTTCGTCTGAGAACACGCTTCGTCAGAGAACACGCTTCGTTTGAGAACACGCTTCGTCTGAGAACACGCTTCGTCTGAGAACACGCTTCGTCTGAGAACACGCTTCGTCTGAGAACACGCTTCGCCTGAGAAGAACGCTTCGTCTGATAACACGCTTCGTCTGAGAACACACTTCGTTTGAGAACACGCTTCGTCTGAGAACACGCTTCGGCTGAGAACACGCTTCGTCTGAGAACACGCTTCGTCTGAGAACACTCTTCATTTGAGAACACGCTTCGTTTGAGAACACGCTTCGTTTGAGAATACGCATCGTCTGAGAACACACTTCGTCTGAGAACACGCTTCGTTTGAGAACACGCTTTGTTTGAGAACACGCTTCGTCTGAGAACACGCTTCGTCTGAGAACACGCTTCGTTTGAGAACACGCTTCGTCTGAGAACACGCTTCGTCTGAGAACACGCTTCGTTTGAGAACACGCTTCGTTTGAGAACACGCTTTGTTTGAGAACACGCTTCGTCTGAGAACACGCTTCGTCCGAGAACACGCTTCGTCTGAGAAAACGCTTCGTCTGAGAACACGCTTCGTTTGAGAACACGCTTCGTCAGAGAACACGCTTCGTCTGAGAACACGCTTCGTCTGAGAACACGCTTCGTCCTAGAACACGCTTCGTTTGAGAACACGCTTCGTCTGAGAACACGCTTCGTTTGAGAACACGCTTCGTCAGAGAACATGCTTCATCTGAGAACACGCTTCGTCCTAGAACACGCTTCGTTTGAGAACACACTTCGTCTGAGAACACGCTTCGTTTGAGAACACGCTTTGTCAGAGAACACGCTTCGTCTTAGAACACGCTTCGTCTGAGAACACGCTTCGTCTGAGAACACGCTTCGTCTTAGAACATGCTTCGTTTGAGAACACGCTTCGTCTGAGAACACGCTTCGTCTGAGAACACGCTTCGTCTGAGAACACTCTTCGTCTGGAGAACACGCTTCGTTTGAGAACACGCTTCGTCTGAGAACACGCTTCGTCTGAGAACACGCTTCGTTTGAGAAAACGCTTCGTCTGAGAACACGCTTCGTCTGAGAACACGCTTCGTTTGAGAACACGCTTTGTTTGAGAACACGCTTCGTTTGAGAACACGCTTCGTCTGAGAACACGCTTCGTTTGAGAACACGCTTTGTTCGAGAACACGCTTCGTCTGAGAACACGCTTAGTCTGAAAACACGCTTAGTCTGAGAACACGCTTCGTCTGAGAACACGCTTCGTCTGAGAACATGCTTCGTTTGAGAACACGCTTCGTCTGAGAACACGCTTCGTCTGAGAACACGCTTCGTCTGAGAACACGCTTCGTTTGAGAACACGCTTCGTCTGATAACACGCTTCGTCTGAGAACACGCTTCGTTTGAGAACACGCTTTGTTTGAGAACACGCTTCGTTTGAGAACACGCTTCGTCTGAGAACACGCTTCGTTTGAGCACACGCTTTGTTTGAGAACACGCTTCGTCTGAGAACACGCTTAGTCTGAAAACACGCTTAGTCTGAGAACACGCTTCGTCTGAGAACACGCTTCGTCTGAGAACACGCTTCGTCTGAGAACACGCTTCGTTTGAGAACACGCTTCGTCTGAGAACACGCTTCGTCTGAGAACACGCTTCGTCTGAGAACACGCTTCGTTTGAGAACACGCTTCGTCTGAGAACACGGTTCGTCTGAGAACACGCTTCGTCTGAGAACACGCTTCGTCTGAGAACACGCTTCGTTTGAGAACACGCTTCGTCTGAGAACACGCTTCGTCTGAGAACACGCTTCGCCTGAGAAGAACGCTTCGTCTGATAACACGTTTCGTCTGAGAACACGCTTCGTTTGAGAACACGCTTCGTCTGAGAACACGCTTCGGCTGAGAACACGCTTCGTCTGAGAACATGCTTCGTCTGAGAACACTCTTCATTTGAGAACACGCTTCGTTTGAGAACACGCTTCGTTTGAGAATACGCTTCGTCTGAGAACACACTTCGTCTGAGAACACGCTTCGTTTGAGAACACGCTTTGTTTGAGAACACGCTTCGTCTGAGAACACGCTTCGTCTGAGAACACGCTTCGTCTGAGAACACGCTTCGTCCTAGAACACGCTTCGTTTGAGAACACGCTTCGTCTGAGAACACGCTTCGTTTGAGAACACGCTTCGTCAGAGAACATGCTTCATCTGAGAACACGCTTCGTCCTAGAACACGCTTCGTTTGAGAACACGCTTCGTCTGAGAACACGCTTCGTTTGAGAACACGCTTTGTCAGAGAACACGCTTCGTCTTAGAACACGCTTCGTCTGAGAACACGCTTCGTCTGAGAACACGCTTCGTCTGAGAACATGCTTCGTTTGAGAACACGCTTCGTCTGAGAACACGCTTCGTCTGAGAACACCCTTCGTCTGAGAACACTCTTCGTCTGGAGAACACGCTTCGTTTGAGAACACGCTTCGTCTGAGAACACGCTTCGTCTGAGAACACGCTTCGTCTGAGAACACGCTTCGTCCTAGAACACGCTTCGTTTGAGAACACGCTTCGTCTGAGAACACGCTTCGTTTGAGAACACGCTTCGTCAGAGAACATGCTTCATCTGAGAACACGCTTCGTCCTAGAACACGCTTCGTTTGAGAACACGCTTCGTCTGAGAACACGCTTCGTTTGAGAACACGCTTTGTCAGAGAACACGCTTCGTCTGAGAACACGCTTCGTCTGAGAACACGCTTTGTTTGAGAACACGCTTCGTCTGAGAACACGCTTCGTCTGAGAACACGCTTTGTTTGAGAACACGCTTTGTTTGAGAACACGCTTCGTTTGGAAACACGCTTCGTCTGAGAACACGCTTCGTTTGAGAACACGCTTTGTTTGAGAACACGCTTCGTCTGAGAACACGCTTAGTCTGAGAACACGCTTCGTCTGAGAACACGCTTCGTCTGAGAACACGCTTCGTTAGAGAACACACTTCGTCTGAGAACACGCTTCGTCTGAGAACACGCTTCGTCTGAGAACACTCTTCGTCTGGAGAACACGCTTCGTTTGAGAACACGCTTTGTCTGAGAACACGCTTCGTCTGAGAACACGCTTCGTTTGAGAACACGCTTCGTCTGAGAACACGCTTCGTCTGAGAACACGCTTCGTTTGAGAACACGCTTTGTTTGAGAACACGCTTCGTCTGAGAACACGCTTAGTCTGAGAACACGCTTCGTCTGAGAACACGCTTCGTCTGGAGAACACGCTTCGTTTGAGAACACGCTTCGTTTGAGAACACGCTTCGTTTGAGAACACGCTTCGTTTGAGAACACGCTTCGCCTGAGAACACGCTTCGTCTAAGAACACGCTTCGTTTGAAAACACGCTTTGTCTGAGAACACGCTTCGTCTGAGAACACGCTTCGTCTGAGAACACGCTTCGTCTGAGAACACGCTTCGTTTGAGAACACGCTTCGTCTGAGAACACGCTTCGTCTGAGAACACGCTTCGTCTGAGAACACGCTTCGTCTGAGAACACGCTTCGTTTGAGAACACGCTTCGTCTGAGAACACGCTTCGTCTGAGAACACGCTTCGTCTGAGAACACGCTTCGCCTGAGAAGAACGCTTTGTCTGATAACACGCTTCGTCTGAGAACACGCTTCGTTTGAGAACACGCTTCGTCTGAGAACACGCTTCGTCTGAGAACACGCTTCGTTTCAGAACACGCTTCGTCAGAGATCACGCTTCGTCTGAGAACACGCTTCGTCTGAGAACACGCTTCGTCTGAGAACACGCTTCGTCAGAGAACACGCTTCGTCTGAGAACATGCTTCGTCTGAGAACACGCTTCGTCTGAGAACACGCTTCGTCTGAGAACACGCTTCGTTTGAGAACACGCTTCGTCTGAGAACACGCTTCGTCTGAGAACACGCTTCGTCTGAGAACACGCTTCGTTTGAGAACACGCTTCGTCTGAGAACACGGTTCGTCTGAGAACACGCTTCGTCTGAGAACACGCTTCGTCTGAGAACACGCTTCGTTTGAGAACACGCTTCGTCTGAGAACACGCTTCGTCTGAGAACACGCTTCGCCTGAGAAGAACGCTTCGTCTGATAACACGCTTCGTCTGAGAACACGCTTCGTTTGAGAACACGCTTCGTCTGAGAACACGCTTCGGCTGAGAACACGCTTCGTCTGAGAACACGCTTCGTCTGAGAACACTCTTCATTTGAGAACACGCTTCGTTTGAGAACACGCTTCGTTTGAGAACACACTTCGTCTGAGAACACGCTTCGTTTGAGAACACGCTTTGTTTGAGAACACGCTTCGTCTGAGAACACGCTTCGTCTGAGAACACGCTTCGTTTGAGAACACGCTTCGTCTGAGAACACGCTTCGTCTGAGAACACGCTTCGTTTGAGAACACGCTTCGTCTAAGAACACGCATCGTCTGAGAACACGCTTCGTCTGAGAACAAGCTTCGTCTGAGAACACGCTTCGTCTGAGAACACGCTTCGTCTGAGAACACGCTTCGTTTGAGAACACGCTTCGTCTGGAGAACACGCTTCGTTTGAGAACACGCTTCGTCTGAGAACACGCTTCGTTTGAGAACACGCTTCGTCTAAGAACACGCATCGTCTGAGAACACGCTTCGTCTGAGAACAAGCTTCGTCTGAGAACACGCTTCGTCTGAGAACACGCTTCGTCTGAGAACACGCTTCGTTTGAGAACACGCTTCGTCTGGAGAACACGCTTCGTTTGAGAACACGCTTCGTCTGAGAACACGCTTCGTTTGAGAACACGCTTCGTTTGAGAACACGCTTCGCCTGAGAACACGCTTCGTCTAAGAACATGCTTCGTTTGAAAACACGCTTTGTCTGAGAACACGCTTCGTTTGAGAACACGCTTCGTCTGAGAACACGCTTCGTCTGAGAACACGCTTCGTCTGAGAACACGCTTCGTTTGAGAACACGCTTTGTCTGAGAACACGCTTTGTCTGAGAACACGCTTCGTCTGAGAACACGCTTCGTCAGAGAACACGCTTCGTCTGAGAACACGCTTCGTCTGAGAACACGCTTCGTCGTAGAACACGCTTCGTCTGAGAACACGCTTCGTCTGAGAACACGCTTCGTCTGAGAACACGCTTCGTTTGAGAACACGCTTCGTCTGAGAACACGCTTCGTCTGAGAACACGCTTCGTCTGAGAACACGCTTCGTTTGAGAACACGCTTCGTCTGAGAACACGCTTCGTCTGAGAACACGCTTCGCCTGAGAAGAACGCTTTGTCTGATAACACGCTTCGTCTGAGAACACGCTTCGTTTGAGAACACGCTTCGTCTGAGAACACGCTTCGTCTGAGAACACGCTTCGTTTCAGAACACGCTTCGTCAGAGATCACGCTTCGTCTGAGAACACGCTTCGTCTGAGAACACGCTTCGTCTGAGAACACGCTTCGTCAGAGAACACGCTTCGTTTGAGAACACGCTTCGTCTGAGAACACGCTTCGTCTGAGAACACGCTTCGTCTGAGAACACGCTTCGTCTGAGAACACGCTTCGCCTGAGAAGAACGCTTCGTCTGATAACACGCTTCGTCTGAGAACACACTTCGTTTGAGAACACGCTTCGTCTGAGAACACGCTTCGGCTGAGAACACGCTTCGTCTGAGAACACGCTTCGTCTGAGAACACTCTTCATTTGAGAACACGCTTCGTTTGAGAACACGCTTCGTTTGAGAATACGCTTCGTCTGAGAACACACTTCGTCTGAGAACACGCTTCGTTTGAGAACACGCTTTGTTTGAGAACACGCTTCGTCTGAGAACACGCTTCGTCTGAGAACACGCTTCGTTTGAGAACACGCTTCGTCTGAGAACACGCTTCGTCTGAGAACACGCTTCGTTTGAGAACACGCTTCGTTTGAGAACACGCTTTGTTTGAGAACACGCTTCGTCTGAGAACACGCTTCGTCTGAGAACACGCTTCGTCTGAGAAAACGCTTCGTCTGAGAACACACTTCGTTTGAGAACACGCTTCGTCAGAGAACACGCTTCGTCTGAGAACACGCTTCGTCTGAGAACACGCTTCGTCCTAGAACACGCTTCGTTTGAGAACACGCTTCGTCTGAGAACACGCTTCGTTTGAGAACACGCTTCGTCAGAGAACATGCTTCATCTGAGAACACGCTTCGTCCTAGAACACGCTTCGTTTGAGAACACACTTCGTCTGAGAACACGCTTCGTTTGAGAACACGCTTTGTCAGAGAACACGCTTCGTCTTAGAACACGCTTCGTCTGAGAACACGCTTCGTCTGAGAACACGCTTCGTCTTAGAACATGCTTCGTTTGAGAACACGCTTCGTCTGAGAACACGCTTCGTCTGAGAACACGCTTCGTCTGAGAACACTCTTCGTCTGGAGAACACGCTTCGTTTGAGAACACGCTTCGTCTGAGAACACGCTTCGTCTGAGAACACGCTTCGTTTGAGAAAACGCTTCGTCTGAGAACACGCTTCGTCTGAGAACACGCTTCGTTTGAGAACACGCTTTGTTTGAGAACACGCTTCGTTTGAGAACACGCTTCGTCTGAGAACACGCTTCGTTTGAGAACACGCTTTGTTCGAGAACACGCTTCGTCTGAGAACACGCTTAGTCTGAAAACACGCTTAGTCTGAGAACACGCTTCGTCTGAGAACACGCTTCGTCTGAGAACATGCTTCGTTTGAGAACACGCTTCGTCTGAGAACACGCTTCGTCTGAGAACACGCTTCGTCTGAGAACACGCTTCGTTTGAGAACACGCTTCGTCTGATAACACGCTTCGTCTGAGAACACGCTTCGTTTGAGAACACGCTTTGTTTGAGAACACGCTTCGTTTGAGAACACGCTTCGTCTGAGAACACGCTTCGTTTGAGCACACGCTTTGTTTGAGAACACGCTTCGTCTGAGAACACGCTTAGTCTGAAAACACGCTTAGTCTGAGAACACGCTTCGTCTGAGAACACGCTTCGTCTGAGAACACGCTTCGTCTGAGAACACGCTTCGTCTGAGAACACGCTTCGTCTGAGAACACGCTTCGTCTGAGAACACGCTTCGTTTGAGAACACGCTTCGTCTGAGAACACGGTTCGTCTGAGAACACGCTTCGTCTGAGAACACGCTTCGTCTGAGAACACGCTTTGTTTGAGAACACGCTTCGTCTGAGAACACGCTTCGTCTGAGAACACGCTTCGCCTGAGAAGAACGCTTCGTCTGATAACACGTTTCGTCTGAGAACACGCTTCGTTTGAGAACACGCTTCGTCTGAGAACACGCTTCGGCTGAGAACACGCTTCGTCTGAGAACATGCTTCGTCTGAGAACACTCTTCATTTGAGAACACGCTTCGTTTGAGAACACGCTTCGTTTGAGAATACGCTTCGTCTGAGAACACACTTCGTCTGAGAACACGCTTCGTTTGAGAACACGCTTTGTTTGAGAACACGCTTCGTCTGAGAACACGCTTCGTCTGAGAACACGCTTCGTCCTAGAACACGCTTCGTTTGAGAACACGCTTCGTCTGAGAACACGCTTCGTTTGAGAACACGCTTCGTCAGAGAACATGCTTCATCTGAGAACACGCTTCGTCCTAGAACACGCTTCGTTTGAGAACACGCTTCGTCTGAGAACACGCTTCGTTTGAGAACACGCTTTGTCAGAGAACACGCTTCGTCTTAGAACACGCTTCGTCTGAGAACACGCTTCGTCTGAGAACACGCTTCGTCTGAGAACATGCTTCGTTTGAGAACACGCTTCGTCTGAGAACACGCTTCGTCTGAGAACACCCTTCGTCTGAGAACACTCTTCGTCTGGAGAACACGCTTCGTTTGAGAACACGCTTCGTCTGAGAACACGCTTCGTCTGAGAACACGCTTCGTCTGAGAACACGCTTCGTCCTAGAACACGCTTCGTTTGAGAACACGCTTCGTCTGAGAACACGCTTCGTTTGAGAACACGCTTCGTCAGAGAACATGCTTCATCTGAGAACACGCTTCGTCCTAGAACACGCTTCGTTTGAGAACACGCTTCGTCTGAGAACACGCTTCGTTTGAGAACACGCTTTGTCAGAGAACACGCTTCGTCTGAGAACACGCTTCGTCTGAGAACACGCTTTGTTTGAGAACACGCTTCGTCTGAGAACACGCTTCGTCTGAGAACACGCTTTGTTTGAGAACACGCTTTGTTTGAGAACACGCTTCGTTTGGAAACACGCTTCGTCTGAGAACACGCTTCGTTTGAGAACACGCTTTGTTTGAGAACACGCTTCGTCTGAGAACACGCTTAGTCTGAGAACACGCTTCGTCTGAGAACACGCTTCGTCTGAGAACACGCTTCGTTTGAGAACACACTTCGTCTGAGAACACGCTTCGTCTGAGAACACGCTTCGTCTGAGAACACTCTTCGTCTGGAGAACACGCTTCGTTTGAGAACACGCTTTGTCTGAGAACACGCTTCGTCTGAGAACACGCTTCGTTTGAGAACACGCTTCGTCTGAGAACACGCTTCGTCTGAGAACACGCTTCGTTTGAGAACACGCTTTGTTTGAGAACACGCTTCGTCTGAGAACACGCTTAGTCTGAGAACACGCTTCGTCTGAGAACACGCTTCGTCTGGAGAACACGCTTCGTTTGAGAACACGCTTCGTTTGAGAACACGCTTCGTTTGAGAACACGCTTCGCCTGAGAACACGCTTCGTCTAAGAACACGCTTCGTTTGAAAACACGCTTTGTCTGAGAACACGCTTCGTCTGAGAACACGCTTCGTCTGAGAACACGCTTCGTCTGAGAACACGCTTCGTTTGAGAACACGCTTCGTCTGAGAACACGCTTCGTCTGAGAACACGCTTCGTCTGAGAACACGCTTCGTCTGAGAACACGCTTCGTTTGAGAACACGCTTCGTCTGAGAACACGCTTCGTCTGAGAACACGCTTCGTCTGAGAACACGCTTCGCCTGAGAAGAACGCTTTGTCTGATAACACGCTTCGTCTGAGAACACGCTTCGTTTGAGAACACGCTTCGTCTGAGAACACGCTTCGTCTGAGAACACGCTTCGTTTCAGAACACGCTTCGTCAGAGATCACGCTTCGTCTGAGAACACGCTTCGTCTGAGAACACGCTTCGTCTGAGAACACGCTTCGTCAGAGAACACGCTTCGTCTGAGAACATGCTTCGTCTGAGAACACGCTTCGTCTGAGAACACGCTTCGTCTGAGAACACGCTTCGTTTGAGAACACGCTTCGTCTGAGAACACGCTTCGTCTGAGAACACGCTTCGTCTGAGAACACGCTTCGTTTGAGAACACGCTTCGTCTGAGAACACGGTTCGTCTGAGAACACGCTTCGTCTGAGAACACGCTTCGTCTGAGAACACGCTTCGTTTGAGAACACGCTTCGTCTGAGAACACGCTTCGTCTGAGAACACGCTTCGCCTGAGAAGAACGCTTCGTCTGATAACACGCTTCGTCTGAGAACACGCTTCGTTTGAGAACACGCTTCGTCTGAGAACACGCTTCGGCTGAGAACACGCTTCGTCTGAGAACACGCTTCGTCTGAGAACACTCTTCATTTGAGAACACGCTTCGTTTGAGAACACGCTTCGTTTGAGAACACACTTCGTCTGAGAACACGCTTCGTTTGAGAACACGCTTTGTTTGAGAACACGCTTCGTCTGAGAACACGCTTCGTCTGAGAACACGCTTCGTTTGAGAACACGCTTCGTCTGAGAACACGCTTCGTCTGAGAACACGCTTCGTTTGAGAACACGCTTCGTTTGAGAACACGCTTTGTTTGAGAACACGCTTCGTCTGAGAACACGCTTCGTCTGAGAACACGCTTCGTCTGAGAAAACGCTTCGTCTGAGAACACGCTTCGTTTGAGAACACGCTTCGTCAGAGAACACGCTTCGTCTGAGAACACGCTTCGTCTGAGAACACGCTTCGTCCTAGAACACGCTTCGTTTGAGAACACGCTTCGTCTGAGAACATGCTTCGTTTGAGAACACGCTTCGTCAGAGAACATGCTTCATCTGAGAACACGCTTCGTCCTAGAACACGCTTCGTTTGAGAACACACTTCGTCTGAGAACACGCTTCGTTTGAGAACACGCTTCGTCTGAGAACACGCTTCGTTTGAGAACACGCTTCGTCTGAGAACACTCTTCGTCTGGAGAACACGCTTCGTTTGAGAACACGCTTCGTCTGAGAACACGCTTCGTCTGAGAACACGCTTCGTTTGAGAAAACGCTTCGTCTGAGAACACGCTTCGTCTGAGAACACGCTTCGTTTGAGAACACGCTTTGTTTGAGAACACGCTTCGTTTGAGAACACGCTTCGTCTGAGAACACGCTTCGTTTGAGAACACGCTTTGTTCGAGAACACGCTTCGTCTGAGAACACGCTTAGTCTGAAAACACGCTTAGTCTGAGAACACGCTTCGTCTGAGAACACGCTTCGTCTGAGAACATGCTTCGTTTGAGAACACGCTTCGTCTGAGAACACGCTTCGTCTGAGAACACGCTTCGTCTGAGAACACGCTTCGTTTGAGAACACGCTTCGTCTGAGAACACGCTTCGTCTGAGAACACGCTTCGTTTGAGAACACGCTTCGTCTGAGAACACGCTTAGTCTGAAAACACGCTTAGTCTGAGAACACGCTTCGTCTGAGAACACGCTTCGTTTGAGAACACGCTTTGTTTGAGAACACGCTTCGTTTGAGAACACGCTTCGTCTGAGAACACGCTTTGTTTGAGAACACGCTTTGTTTGAGAACACGCTTCGTCTGAGAACACGCTTAGTCTGAAAACACGCTTAGTCTGAGAACACGCTTCGTCTGAGAACACGCTTCGTCTGAGAACACGCTTCGTCTGAGAACACGCTTCGTTTGAGAACACGCTTCGTCTGAGAACACGCTTCGTCTGAGAACACGCTTTGTCTGAGAACACGCTTCGTTTGAGAACACGCTTCGTCTGAGAACACGGTTCGTCTGAGAACACGCTTCGTCTGAGAACACGCTTCGTCTGAGAACACGCTTCGTTTGAGAACACGCTTCGTCTGAGAACACGCTTCGTCTGAGAACACGCTTCGTCTGAGAACACGCTTCGTCTGAGAACACGCTTCGTTTGAGAACACGCTTCGTCTGAGAACACGCTTCGGCTGAGAACACGCTTCGTCTGAGAACACGCTTCGTCTGAGAACACTCTTCATTTGAGAACACGCTTCGTTTGAGAACACGCTTCGTTTGAGAACACGCTTCGTCTGAGAACACGCTTCGTCTGAGAACACGCTTCGTCTGAGAACACGCTTCGTCCTAGAACACGCTTCGTTTGAGAACACGCTTCGTCTGAGAACACGCTTCGTTTGAGAACACGCTTCGTCAGAGAACATGCTTCATCTGAGAACACGCTTCGTCCTAGAACACGCTTCGTTTGAGAACACGCTTCGTCTGAGAACACGCTTCGTTTGAGAACACGCTTTGTCAGAGAACACGCTTCGTCTTAGAACACGCTTCGTCTGAGAACACGCTTCGTCTGAGAACACGCTTCGTCTGAGAACATGCTTCGTTTGAGAACACGCTTCGTCTGAGAACACGCTTCGTCTGAGAACACGCTTCGTCTGAGAACACTCTTCGTCTGGAGAACACGCTTCGTTTGAGAACACGCTTCGTCTGAGAACACGCTTCGTCTGAGAACACGCTTCGTTTGAGAACACGCTTCGTCTGAGAACACGCTTCGTCTGAGAACACGCTTCGTTTGAGAACACGCTTTGTTTGAGAACACGCTTCGTTTGAGAACACGCTTCGTCTGAGAACACGCTTCGTTTGAGAACACGCTTTGTTTGAGAACACGCTTCGTCTGAGAACACGCTTAGTCTGAGAACACGCTTCGTCTGAGAACACGCTTCGTCTGAGAACACGCTTCGTTTGAGAACACGCTTCGTCTGAGAACACGCTTCGTCTGAGAACACGCTTCGTCTGAGAACACTCTTCGTCTGGAGAACACGCTTCGTTTGAGAACACGCTTCGTCTGAGAACACGCTTCGTCTGAGAACACGCTTCGTTTGAGAACACGCTTCGTCTGAGAACACGCTTCGTCTGAGAACACGCTTCGTTTGAGAACACGCTTTGTTTGAGAACACGCTTCGTCTGAGAACACGCTTAGTCTGAGAACATGCTTCGTCTGAGAACACGCTTCGTCTGAGAACACTCTTCGTCTGGAGAACACGCTTCGTTTGAGAACACGCTTCGTCTGAGAACACGCTTCGTCTGAGAACACGCTTCGTTTGAGAACACGCTTCGTCTGAGAACACGCTTCGTCTGAGAACACGCTTCGTTTGAGAACACGCTTCGTTTGAGAACACGCTTTGTTTGAGAACACGCTTCGTCTGAGAACACGCTTCGTCTGAGAACACGCTTCGTCTGAGAAAACGCTTCGTCTGAGAACACGCTTCGTTTGAGAACACGCTTCGTCAGAGAACACGCTTCGTCTGAGAACACGCTTCGTCTGAGAACACGCTTCGTCCTAGAACACGCTTCGTTTGAGAACACGCTTCGTCTGAGAACATGCTTCGTTTGAGAACACGCTTCGTCAGAGAACATGCTTCATCTGAGAACACGCTTCGTCCTAGAACACGCTTCGTTTGAGAACACACTTCGTCTGAGAACACGCTTCGTTTGAGAACACGCTTCGTCTGAGAACACGCTTCGTTTGAGAACACGCTTCGTCTGAGAACACTCTTCGTCTGGAGAACACGCTTCGTTTGAGAACACGCTTCGTCTGAGAACACGCTTCGTCTGAGAACACGCTTCGTTTGAGAAAACGCTTCGTCTGAGAACACGCTTCGTCTGAGAACACGCTTCGTTTGAGAACACGCTTTGTTTGAGAACACGCTTCGTTTGAGAACACGCTTCGTCTGAGAACACGCTTCGTTTGAGAACACGCTTTGTTCGAGAACACGCTTCGTCTGAGAACACGCTTAGTCTGAAAACACGCTTAGTCTGAGAACACGCTTCGTCTGAGAACACGCTTCGTCTGAGAACATGCTTCGTTTGAGAACACGCTTCGTCTGAGAACACGCTTCGTCTGAGAACACGCTTCGTCTGAGAACACGCTTCGTTTGAGAACACGCTTCGTCTGAGAACACGCTTCGTCTGAGAACACGCTTCGTTTGAGAACACGCTTCGTCTGAGAACACGCTTAGTCTGAAAACACGCTTAGTCTGAGAACACGCTTCGTCTGAGAACACGCTTCGTTTGAGAACACGCTTTGTTTGAGAACACGCTTCGTTTGAGAACACGCTTCGTCTGAGAACACGCTTTGTTTGAGAACACGCTTTGTTTGAGAACACGCTTCGTCTGAGAACACGCTTAGTCTGAAAACACGCTTAGTCTGAGAACACGCTTCGTCTGAGAACACGCTTCGTCTGAGAACACGCTTCGTCTGAGAACACGCTTCGTTTGAGAACACGCTTCGTCTGAGAACACGCTTCGTCTGAGAACACGCTTTGTCTGAGAACACGCTTCGTTTGAGAACACGCTTCGTCTGAGAACACGGTTCGTCTGAGAACACGCTTCGTCTGAGAACACGCTTCGTCTGAGAACACGCTTCGTTTGAGAACACGCTTCGTCTGAGAACACGCTTCGTCTGAGAACACGCTTCGTCTGAGAACACGCTTCGTCTGAGAACACGCTTCGTTTGAGAACACGCTTCGTCTGAGAACACGCTTCGGCTGAGAACACGCTTCGTCTGAGAACACGCTTCGTCTGAGAACACTCTTCATTTGAGAACACGCTTCGTTTGAGAACACGCTTCGTTTGAGAACACGCTTCGTCTGAGAACACGCTTCGTCTGAGAACACGCTTCGTCTGAGAACACGCTTCGTCCTAGAACACGCTTCGTTTGAGAACACGCTTCGTCTGAGAACACGCTTCGTTTGAGAACACGCTTCGTCAGAGAACATGCTTCATCTGAGAACACGCTTCGTCCTAGAACACGCTTCGTTTGAGAACACGCTTCGTCTGAGAACACGCTTCGTTTGAGAACACGCTTTGTCAGAGAACACGCTTCGTCTTAGAACACGCTTCGTCTGAGAACACGCTTCGTCTGAGAACACGCTTCGTCTGAGAACATGCTTCGTTTGAGAACACGCTTCGTCTGAGAACACGCTTCGTCTGAGAACACGCTTCGTCTGAGAACACTCTTCGTCTGGAGAACACGCTTCGTTTGAGAACACGCTTCGTCTGAGAACACGCTTCGTCTGAGAACACGCTTCGTTTGAGAACACGCTTCGTCTGAGAACACGCTTCGTCTGAGAACACGCTTCGTTTGAGAACACGCTTTGTTTGAGAACACGCTTCGTTTGAGAACACGCTTCGTCTGAGAACACGCTTCGTTTGAGAACACGCTTTGTTTGAGAACACGCTTCGTCTGAGAACACGCTTAGTCTGAGAACACGCTTCGTCTGAGAACACGCTTCGTCTGAGAACACGCTTCGTTTGAGAACACGCTTCGTCTGAGAACACGCTTCGTCTGAGAACACGCTTCGTCTGAGAACACTCTTCGTCTGGAGAACACGCTTCGTTTGAGAACACGCTTCGTCTGAGAACACGCTTCGTCTGAGAACACGCTTCGTTTGAGAACACGCTTCGTCTGAGAACACGCTTCGTCTGAGAACACGCTTCGTTTGAGAACACGCTTTGTTTGAGAACACGCTTCGTCTGAGAACACGCTTAGTCTGAGAACATGCTTCGTCTGAGAACACGCTTCGTCTGAGAACACGCTTCGTCTGAGAACACGCTTCGTCTGAGAACACGCTTCGTTTGAGAACACGCTTCGTCTGAGAACACGCTTCGTCTGAGAACACGCTTCGTTTGAGAACACGCTTTGTTTGAGAACACGCTTCGTCTGAGAACACGCTTAGTCTGAGAACATGCTTCGTCTGAGAACACGCTTCGTTTGAGAACACGCTTTGTTTGAGAACACGCTTCGTCTGAGAACACGCTTTTACCTCAGCGACTGTTAAACCACTTCCTGCATCGCAACAAAACCACGGCTTTTCCTCTCAGGCCATATTTGTCCTTCAAACGAGTCGCGGCGACGTTTCCCACACCTGACGTGTAAACCAGGACTAAACCAGGTCTAAACCGGGACTAAACCAGGTCTAAACCAGGTCTAAACCAGGACTAAACCAGGTCTAAACCAGGACTAAACCAGGTCTAAACCAGGACTAAACCAGGTCTAAACCAGGTCTAAACCAGGACTAAACCAGGACTAAACCAGGTCTAAACCAGGACTAAACCAGGTCTAAACCAGGTCTAAACCAGGTCAAACCAGGACTAAACCAGGACTAAACCAGGTCTAAACCAGGTCAAACCAGGACTAAACCAGGTCTAAACCAGGTCTAAACCAGGTCTAAACCAGGACTAAACCAGGACTAAAGATAGTGTAAAGTCTCATTAGTTTTTGATCTTGACATGTTCTGTTTGAGAACATCACATTGATGTGAAGGACACGCCTTAACGCCTTTAACCTGGAGCTTCTTTTCACTCGTGACTTTTACAGGTGAATTCTGCTCCTCTCGTAATAATAATAATGATAATGATAGTAATAATAATAATAATAATGATAATAATAATGATAATAATAATAATAATAATAATAATAATAATAATAATAATAATAATAATAACAATAATAATAATAATAATAATAATAAAAACTGCTCATGACTTTGTACAAACTCATATTTCGTCTTTGTAACGGCAGTTGGTGAATTCAAAGTGACTTTGGCTTCGGAGCGGAACTAAAGAAGGAAGTTTCAGGGTACAACGTTTCCATTTCCACCTTTTACAAGATTTGTATTTCTAACTGTCAAAATGTTCAAACAAATGAGGAGTTTAACGGGATAAACGAGATAAATGTGATAAACGTGATAAACGTGATAAACGTGATAAACGTGATAAACGTGATAAATGTGATAAATGTGATAAACGTGATGAATGTGATAAACGTGATAAACGTGATAAACGTGATAAACGTGATAAATGTGATAAACGTGATAAACGTGATAAACGTGATAAATGTCCGAGCTGCAAATCTGAAACAATATAAATCTGTTCCAAACATGAAGCGTGTGTTTCAGTCTCACCAGAAGTTTGAGTCAGATGGAGCTGCACCTTCTGATGGTGGAGGAGCTGAAGAGCTGCACCTTCTGATGGTGGAGGAGCTGAAGAGCTGCACCTTCTGATGGTGGAGGAGCTGAAGAGCTGCACCTTCTGATGGTGGAGGAGCTGAAGAGCTGCACCTTCTGATGGTGGAGGAGCTGAAGAGCTGCACCTTCTGATGGTGGAGGAGCTGAAGAGCTGCACCTTCTGATGGTGGAGGAGCTGAAGAGCTGCACCTTCTGATGGTGGAGGAGCTGAAGAGCTGCACCTTCTGATGGTGGAGGAGCTGAAGAGCTGCACCTTCTGATGGTGGAGGAGCTGAAGAGCTGCACCTTCTGATGGTGGAGGAGCTGAAGAGCTGCACCTTGTTCTGAGCTGATGGAGGCGGTGAAGTCGAGAGTGGAGGAAGTGAGAGGAGGAAGTGAACTGCAGCTGAGGGAAGGCGTCGCCGAGCGTTTCACACTTTAAAACTATTGGATGATGACAAATGATGAGTATCCTTTACTCGAGTAATATTTAAAGTAACAGTATCCTTTACTCGAGTAATATTTAAAGTAACAGTATCCTTTACTCGAGTAGTATTTAAAGTAACATTATCCTTTACTCGAGTAGTATTTAAAGTAACAGTATCCTTTACTCGAGTAGTATTTAAAGTAACATTATCCTTTACTCGAGTAGTATTTAAAGTAACAGTATCCTTTACTCGAGTAGTATTTAAAGTAACAGTATCCTTTACTCGAGTAATATTTAAAGTAACAGTATCCTTTACTCGAGTAATATTTAAAGTAACAGTATCCTTTACTCAAGTAATATTTAAAGTAACAGTATCCTTTACTCGAGTAGTATTTAAAGTAACAGTATCCTTTACTCGAGTAATATTTAAAGTAACAGTATCCTTTACTCGAGTAGTATTTAAAGTAACAGTATCCTTTACTCGAGTAATATTTAAAGTAACAGTATCCTTTACTCGAGTAGTATTTAAAGTAACAGTATCCTTTACTCAAGTAATATTTAAAGTAACAGTATCCTTTACTCGAGTAGTATTTAAAGTAACAGTATCCTTTACTCGAGTAGTATTTAAAGTAACATTATCCTTTACTCGAGTAGTATTTAAAGTAACAGTATCCTTTACTCGAGTAGTATTTAAAGTAACAGTATCCTTTACTCGAGTAATATTTAAAGTAACAGTATCCTTTACTCGAGTAGTATTTAAAGTAACAGTATCCTTTACTCGAGTAGTATTTAAAGTAAGGCAGGTTTATTTCATGCTCAGTTCAAAGCTTCACAAAACAGAAAAATGCATTAAAATCACAAAGAAATGACAGAAACAGAAATACTATAAAATGAAGTAAATCGATCATAAAACGAAAATCGAACATTTGAAAAACGAAATCTTATTTTCGTTTTGTCTCTGTTTGGTCCATATATATATATATATATATATATATATATTACATATACATATATAATAGCTGAAGCCATTGCGAGTGTTTAAGTTCTTGTGTAAAAGTACAACATGTGTGTAAGTAGTACATTCCATTCCATGGCTCAAGCCAAACAAGAATAAATTCTTTACTACACACATGTAGTACTCTTACACACATGTAGTACTTTTACATACATGTAGTGCTTTTACACACATGTAGTACTTTTACATACATGTAGTGCTTTTACACACATGTAGTACTTTTACACACATGTTGTACTCTTACACACATGTTGTACTTTTACATACATGTAGTGCTTTTACACACATGTAGTGCTTTTACACACATGTAGTACTTTTACACACATGTAGTGCTTTTACACACATGTTGTACTCTTACACACATGTTGTACTTTTACACACACCTAGTACCCTTACACACACGTAGTGCCCTTACACACACGTAGTACCCTTACACACACGTAGTACCCTTATACACACGTAGTACCCTTACACACACGTAGTGCCCTTACACACACGTAGTGCCCTTACACACACGTAGTGCCCTTACACACACGTAGTACCCTTACACACACGTAGTACCCTTACACACACGTAGTGCCCTTACACACACGTAGTACCCTTACACACACGTAGTGCCCTTACACACATGTAGTGCCCTTACACACATGTAGTGCCCTTACACACACGTAGTACCCTTACACACACGTAGTACCCTTACACACACGTAGTGCCCTTACACACACGTAGTGCCCTTACACACATGTAGTGCCCTTACACACACGTAGTACCCTTACACACACGTAGTACCCTTACACACACGTAGTACCCTTACACACACGTAGTGCCCTTACACACATGTAGTGCCCTTACACACATGTAGTGCCCTTACACACACGTAGTGCCCTTACACACACGTAGTGCCCTTACACACACGTAGTGCCCTTACACACACGTAGTATCCTTACACACATGTAGTACCCTTACACACACGTAGTACCCTTACACACACGTAGTGCCCTTACACACATGTAGTGCCCTTACACACATGTAGTGCCCTTACACACACGTAGTGCCCTTACACACACGTAGTGCCCTTACACACACGTAGTGCCCTTACACACACGTAGTATCCTTACACACACGTAGTACCCTTACACACACGTAGTACCCTTACACACACGTAGTACCCTTACACACATTTAGTGCCCTTACACACATGTAGTTCACCCTGGAGAGACTCAGACACAAAAGCAGAAAAGATGTTTTAGCGAACTTTATTGCAAAGTTTATTTGGCGCTCAGACCCCGGTGGAAGGCGGAGCGATCATGGGCACTCCATGATTTGATTGAATTAGATACCTTCCCCCCGGAGCCTGGAGACTGGTGGTAGATGTGGAGAGAATAATAGATGCAGAGGAGGAGGAGGGGAGGTGGTGGGTCGCAGGACGGTTTGAAGCGACTGAGCCATCAACCTGAGCGCTTAAATGCTGCCGCCTGTGCGTTGATTGGAGCGGGGAGGAGTGACTGAGAGCGTTGATTGGGGATGAGGAGCAGGTGTAGGGGCCATGACGCGGACGTCCCCTGTCCTTTTACCAATCCTTCTTGGCCGGGAAAAACTGCATAACCTCTTTGGGATAAGCGCAGAAACCTGGAAGAGTCCATGGTGAAGTGAGGGATCTGACTCTCACAGACGGACAGGCGGACGCCCGCTTGAGTGCGATGATGGCGCTGGGGAGAGGGGTCCTTCCATGGAGGCCGACGCAGATTTAGGTTAGGTCTTCCAGGTGAACTTACGCAGGCTTCATTACTCTTACACACATCTAGTACTCTTACACACATCTAGTACTCTTACACACATGTAGTACTTTTACACACATGCAGTACTTTTCAAATCAAATCAATTCAATTTATTTTTGTAAGGCCCAAAATCACAACAACAGTTGCCTCTGAGGGCCACAGGGAGAAATGATTTTACACACATGTAGTACTCTTACATGTACTTTTACACACACTTGTAGTACTTTTACAAACATTTAGTACTTTTACACACATGTAGTACTCTTACATGTACTTTTACACACACTTGTAGTACTTTTACACACATTTAGTACTTTTACACATGCAGTACTTTTACACACATGTAGTACTCTTACATGTACCTTTACACACATGTAGTACTCTTACACACATGTAGTACTTTTACACACATGTAGTACTCTTACATGTACTTTTACACACACATGTAGTACTTTTACACACATTTAGTACTTTTACACATGCAGTACTTTTACACACATGTAGTACTCTTACACACATGTAGTACTCTTACATGTACTTTTACACACATGTAGTACTCTTACACACATGTAGTACTTTTACACACATGTAGTACTCTTACATGTACTTTTACACACATGTAGTACTCTTACACACATGTAGTACTTTTACACACATGCAGTACTTTTACACACATGTAGTACGTTCAAATCAAATCAAATCAATTTATTTTTGTAAGGCCCAAAATCACAACAACAGTTGCCTCTGAGGGCCACAGGGAGAAATGAATCAACAATGTCTGTGGTGGCGAGGGACGATGTCCCAGGGTCCTCTGTCCTTAGACTCTCCTTCTGCAGGAAAAACTACAAAAAAACACCTTGGGAAAAAAGCGTAGAAACCTGGAGGAGTTCCAGTGAAGGAGAGATCCCACTCTCACAGACGTGAGGGAGACTGGAGCTGGAGCCACTCTTCAGGCAGATGAGGGACCGTCCACACAGGGCAGGGACACTTCACCAGGAGAGGGGCATCTGGGTCCACAGGTCCTCAGGAGTGAGAGAAAGAAAAAGAAGGCGGTGAACAGTTTGCAAGTGGAATCAAAAAATAAATATTGTTTGATAGCATAAGTAGTCAGAAGAAGAAGAGGATAGTGCTCAAGCTGTCATACTTCCCCCAGCACAGTTACTCCTAGGGCAGCGTAGCTAAAGCTGTGGGTTTATCTTTCTGTTCCTAACTAGTCTGACCATCAGCGATTTCGAAGAGGAACGTTTTAAGCCTGGACTTAAATGAAGAGACTGTGTCAGCAGATTTAACATGGGTCGGGAGCTGATTCCATAACACAGGAGCTTGGGAGCTAAACGCTCTACCTCCTACAGTACTTTTAGAGACTCTTGGGACCACCAGAAGGCTCTACCTCCTACAGTACTTTTAGAGACTCTTGGCACCACCAGAAGGCCGGCATTCTGAGAGCGAAGAGCTCTGTTTGGATGAGATGGTTCTATAGCATCTTTGAGGTAGGATGGGGCCATGTCATTTATGGCTTTGTAGGTCAAGAGTAGAATTTTGAATTTGATTCTGGACTCGACGGGGAGCCAGTGAAGAGACTTCAGCACTGGCGTAATGTGCTCTCTTCTTTTTGTTCCTGTTAGTAATCTTTCTGCTGCATTTTGAACCAGTTGAAAGCTTTTTATGGAGCTTTTAGGACCTGCTGCGAGCAGGAGTTACAGTAGTCTAATCTAGTCGTTACAAATGCATGGATAAGTTTTTCGGCATCACTTTTAGGCAGGATTCTTCTGATTTTGGCTCTTGTTGCGCAAATGGAAATAGGCTGTTTTACAAGCTTGATTTATATGAGCTTTAAATGAGAGCTCCTGGTCAAATAAGACTCTGAGGATTCTTACAGTAGAACTGGAGGCTTCACTGACATTGTCCAGTGTGACTATCTGCTCAGATAGAGCGTCTCGTAGATGCTTAGGACCAGCACAATGACCTCGGTTTTTTCAGGGTTAAGAAGCAGGTAGTTTAGTGTCATCCAGGTTTTTATCTCCTTCACACAAGTACTAAGTCTGTCTACTTGATCGCTCTGATCAGGTTTCATTGATAAATACAGCTGAGTGTCATCTGCAGAGCAGTGGAAGTTAATGCCATGTGACCTGATCATGTGACCTAACGGCAGCATATAAAGAGTAAACAGAATTGGACCGAGTACTGACCCCTGTGGCACACCGTAAATTACTTTAGAGCAGGTGAGGAGCTCTGGTTTACATGAACAAATTGGTACCTATCAGATAAATAGGATTTAAACCAGCTGAGGGCGGGGCCTCTGAGGGCGGGGCCTCTGAGGGCTGTTCCTCCAACACCTACATCACATTCTAACCTCTGCAGTAGAATGTTGTGGTCGATGGTCAAATGCTGCGCTGAGGTCCAACAGAACCAGGATTGAGACCAGTCCATCGTCAGCGGCTAATAACAAATCATTTGTGACTTTAACTAGTGCAGTTTCAGTGCTGTGGTGGGCTCGGGACCCTGCTGTGGTGGTCTCTGAACCCTGCTGTGGTGGGCTCGGGACCCTGCTGTGGTGGGCTCTGGACCCTGCTGTGGTGGGCTCTGAACCCTGCTGTGGTGGGCTCGGGACCCTGCTGTGATGGGCTCTGAACCCTGACTGGAAAACTTCAAATAAGTTATTGTCCTGCAGGTGGCGACAAAGCTGTTTTACTACAACTTTTTCAAGGATTTTAGAGACGAAGGGAAGATTATAAATAGGTCTGTAGTTTATCAATAGGTCGGGATCTAAATTAGGCTTTTTCAGAAGAGGTTTAATGACGTCATGTTTGAAGGATGTGGAACATAGCCACTTTGGAGTGAAGTATTTATTATATTAAGAATAGGGTCTATAATTAGGGGGAGAATGTCTTTGAGGAGCTTGGAATGGGGTCTAGGACACAAGTGGAGCTTTTAGAGGACATAATGGCTGAAGTTATCTCTCTTGATCAACAGCTGTGAACCTTTCTAGGTTTACAGGTGGATTTATATGGGACGTTAGATTTACAGCTTGGGCTAGTTCAGGGCTAATAACGGGGGTAATTTCATCTAATTTATCTCTGATTGTTTTTATTTTATTGTTAAAAAATAGGAGGAAATCATCAGAGCTGAGAGAAGCTGGGAGTGAGGGCTCTACTGCACTGTGACAGTTTGTTAGCCTAGCTACAGTGCTGCACACATGTAGTACTTTTACACACATGCAGTACTTTTACACACATGTAGTACTTTTACACACATGCAGTACTTTTACACACACTTGTAGTACGTTTACACACATGTAGTACTTTTACACACATGTAGTACTCTCACATGTACTTTTACACAAACATGTAGTACTTTTACACACATGTAGTACTCTTACACACATGTAGTACTTTTACACACATGCAGTACTTTTACACACATGTAGTACTTTTACACACATGCAGTACTTTTACACACACTTGTAGTACGTTTACACACATGTAGTACTTTTACACACATGTAGTACTCTCACATGTACTTTTACACAAACATGTAGTACTTTTACACACATGTAGTACTCTTACACACATGTAGTAGTTTTACACACATGTAGTACTTTTACACACATGTAGTACTCTTACATGTACTTTTACACACACATGTAGTACTTTTACACACATTTAGTACTCTTACATGTACATTTACACACATGCAGTACTTTTACACACATGTAGTACTCATACATGTACCTTTATACACATGCAGTACTTTTACACACATGTAGTACTCTTACATGTACCTTTACACACATGCAGTACTTTTACACACATGTAGTACTCTTACATGTACTTTTACACACATGTAGTACTTTTACACACATGTAGTATTTTTACACACATGTAGTATTCTTACACACATGTAGTACTTTTACACACATGTAGTACTTCTACACACATGTAGTACTTTTACACACATGCAGTACTTTTACACACAAGTAGTACTTTTACACACATGTAGTACTCTTACATGTACTTTTACACACACTTGTAGTACGTTTACACACATGTAGTACTTTTACACACATGCTGTACTTTTACACACATGTAGTACTCTCACATGTGCTTTTACACAAACATGTAGTACTTTTACACACATGTAGCACTCTTACATGTACTTTTACACACATGCAGTACTCTTACACACATGTAGTACTTTTACACACATGTAGTACTCTTACACACATGTAGTACTTTTACACACATGTAGTACTTTTACACACATGTAGTACTTTTACACACATGTAGTAGTTTTACACACATGCAGTACTCTTACACACATGTAGTACTTTTACACACATGTAGTACTTTTACACACATGTAGTACTTTTACACACATGTAGTACTTTTACACACATGCAGTACTTTTACACACATGTAGTACTTTTACACACATGCAGTACTTTTACACACACTTGTAGTACGTTTACACACATGTAGTACTTTTACACACATGTAGTACTCTTACACACATGTAGTACTTTTACACACATGCAGTACTTTTACACACATGTAGTACTTTTACACACATGCAGTACTTTTACACAAACTTGTAGTACGTTTACACACATGTAGTACTTTTACACACATGTAGTACTCTCACATGTACTTTTACACAAACATGTAGTACTTTTACACACATGTAGTACTCTTACACACATGTAATACTTTTACACACATGTAGTACTCTTACACACATGTAGTAGTTTTACACACATGTAGTACTTTTACACACATGTAGTACTCTTACATGTACTTTTACACACACATGTAGTACTTTTACACACATTTAGTACTCTTACATGTACCTTTACACACATGCAGTACTTTTACACACATGTAGTACTCATACATGTACCTTTATACACATGCAGTACTTTTACACACATGTAGTACTCTTACATGTACCTTTACACACATGCAGTACTTTTACACACATGTAGTACTCTTACATGTACTTTTACACACATGTAGTACTTTTACACACATGTAGTATTTTTACACACATGTAGTATTCTTACACACATGTAGTACTTTTACACACATGTAGTACTTCTACACACATGTAGTACTTTTACACACATGCAGTACTTTTACACACAAGTAGTACTTTTACACACATGTAGTACTCTCACATGTGCTTTTACACAAACATGTAGTACTTTTACACACATGTAGTACTCTTACATGTACTTTTACACACATGCAGTACTCTTACACACATGTAGTACTTTTACACACATGTAGTACTCTTACACACATGTAGTACTTTTACACACATGTAGTACTTTTACACACATGTAGTACTTTTACACACATGTAGTACTCTTACACACATGTAGTACTTTTACACACATGTAGTACTTTTACACACATGTAGTACTTTTACACACATTTAGTACTTTTACACACATGTAGTACGTTTACACACATGTTGTACTTTTACACACATGTAGTACTCTTACATGTACTTTTACACACACTTGTAGTACGTTTACACACATGTAGTACTTTTAAACACATGCAGTACTTTTACACATATGTAGTACTCTCACATGTACTTTTACACAAACATATAGTACTTTTACACACATGTAGTACTCTTACACACATGTAGTATTTTTACACACATATTGTACTTTTACACAGATGTAGTAGTTTTACACACATGTAGTACTTTTACACACATGTAGTACTCTTACATGTACTTTTACACACACATGTAGTACTTTTACACACATTTAGTACTCTTATATGTACCTTTACACACATGCAGTACTTTTACACACATGTAGTACTCATACATGTACCTTTATACACATGCAGTACTTTTACACACATGTAGTACTCTTACATGTACCTTTACACACATGCAGTACTTTTACACACATGTAGTACTCTTACATGTACTTTTACACACATGTAGTACTCTTACACACATGTAGTACTTTTACACACATGTAGTACTTTTACACACATGTAGTACTCTTACACACATGTAGTACTTTTACACACATGTAGTACTCTTACACACATGTAGTACTTTTACACACATGTAGTATTTCTACACACATGTAGTACTCTTACACACATGTAGTACTCTTACACACATGTAGTACTTTTACACACATGTAGTACTTTTACACAGATGTAGTACTCTTACATGTGCTTTTACACAAACATGTAGTACTTTTACACACATGTAGTACTCTTACATGTACTTTTACACACATGCAGTACTCTTACACACATGTAGTACTTTTACACACATGTAGTACTCTTACACACATGTAGTACTTTTACACACATGTAGTACTTTTACACACATGTAGTACTTTTACACACATGTAGTAGTTTTACACACATGCAGTACTCTTACACACATGTAGTACTTTTACACACATGTAGTACTTTTACACACATGTAGTACTTTTACACACATGCAGTACTTTTACACACATGTAGTACTTTTACACACATGCAGTACTTTTACACACACTTGTAGTACGTTTACACACATGTAGTACTTTTACACACATGTAGTACTCTCACATGTACTTTTACACAAACATGTAGTACTTTTACACACATGTAGTACTCTTACACACATGTAGTACTTTTACACACATGCAGTACTTTTACACACATGTAGTACTTTTACACACATGCAGTACTTTTACACAAACTTGTAGTACGTTTACACACATGTAGTACTTTTACACACATGTAGTACTCTCACATGTACTTTTACACAAACATGTAGTACTTTTACACACATGTAGTACTCTTACACACTGGTAATACTTTTACACACATGTAGTACTCTTACACACATGTAGTAGTTTTACACACATGTAGTACTTTTACACACATGTAGTACTCTTACATGTACTTTTACACACACATGTAGTACTTTTACACACATTTAGTACTCTTACATGTACCTTTACACACATGCAGTACTTTTACACACATGTAGTACTCATACATGTACCTTTATACACATGCAGTACTTTTACACACATGTAGTACTCTTACATGTACCTTTACACACATGCAGTACTTTTACACACATGTAGTACTCTTACATGTACTTTTACACACATGTAGTACTTTTACACACATGTAGTATTTTTACACACATGTAGTATTCTTACACACATGTAGTACTTTTACACACATGTAGTACTTCTACACACATGTAGTACTTTTACACACATGCAGTACTTTTACACACAAGTAGTACTTTTACACACATGTAGTACTCTTACATGTACTTTTACACACACTTGTAGTACGTTTACACACATGTAGTACTTTTACACACATGCTGTACTTTTACACACATGTAGTACTCTCACATGTGCTTTTACACAAACATGTAGTACTTTTACACACATGTAGTACTCTTACATGTACTTTTACACACATGCAGTACTCTTACACACATGTTTTACTTTTACACACATGTAGTACTCCTTCTCTGACGATAGGTGCGTGAAGTGCAGTGTAGTGGTAGTTTTGGAGGCCAGGGTTACGGAGTTAGAAGCGCGGATCCGCTGTTTAGAGGAGCTTAAGTCCAGTCATAGTTCGGTTTTAGCGCGAGGGCTACCGGACCGCGCTGCAGGGCGTAGCATTAGCATTAGCAGTAGCAGTAAGGCCGAGCTCAGCCCCTCAGCGTCTCCCGTGCAGCCGGGACTAGACCAGGAACAGAATAGGGACCATTTTGTGACAGTTCGGAGGGGACAAGGCGCTAAACGCCGAACCTCAGAGCGCCGTGAGCTTCACGTCTATAATAGGTTTTCTCCCCTCAGCGATCACACGCCCGCTGAACACACGAGAGAAACTCTTGTAATCGGGAGTTCTATTGTTAGAGACGTGAAGCTGCCAGCTGCTAGCGTTAGGTGTTACCCGGGGGCCAGAATGGGTGACATCGAAGGAAACCTTAGGATCTTAAAGCAGAATAGGACCGGTTTCCGGCGAGTCGTGATTCACGCAGGCGGTAACGACGCCCGTCGGAGACAATCAGAGGTGCTCAAAGTTCAAGTAGCCGCGGTGTGTGACCTAGCGAAGTCGATGTCAGACACTGTAATATTTTCTGGTCCCCTGCCCAATCGGATCAATGCTGAATTGTACAGCCGTCTCTCAGCATTCAACAACTGGTTATCCAGATGGTGCCCTCAAAACAACGTTGTCTTTATTGATAACTGGAGTGCGTTTTGGGGAAAGCCCGGGCTCATACGCAGGGATGGCATCCATCCGACTTCGGAGGGTACATCCCTATTAGTTCGGAATTTGACCGATAGTCTTAGTCGTGTTAAGTGACCATCTAGGGATGAGCCCCAGGTGCAGAGCAGCAGTTCAAGACGCTCCTCTGTCGCTGAACTCTCGCCCGTTCTGTTACATGTGAAGTGTTCAGATTCAAGACAGATAGAGACTGTGTGTGTCCCTCGTGTCCCTCGTGTCCCTCGTACAAATAATGCCAAAAAGTCACATCTCAGAAAAAATATTTCAGGCGTCAGACCAAATAACTTAAGGAAAATAACAATCACAAATGACACAAATATACAAATGAATAAACACGTAAAATGTGGACTGCTAAACATTAGAGCAATTTCCTCCAAATCGCTCTTAGTTAATGAATTAATTAGTGACTATAACATAGATCTTCTAGCTCTAACTGAAACGTGGCTTCAACAAGACGACTACGTCAGACTAAATGAGTCCACCCCACCCACCCATGTAAACCCCACCCACCCATGTTAACCCCACCCACCCATGTAAACCCCACCCACCCATGTTAACCCCACCCACCCATGTTAACCCCACCCACCCATGTTAACCCCACCCACCCATGTTAACTTTCAGACCTCCAGGAGCACAGGCCGAGGTGGTGGTGTGGCAGTGATCTCACACTCAAGCCTTCTCATGAGCCCTAAAACTAACATTACATTTCACTCATTTGAAAGCCTTATGCTGTCGATCACATGTCCAAATATGAAAAACCAAAAAGGAGTTTTGTTCACAGTTATCTACCGACCTCCTGGTCCCTATTCAGAGTTTTTAACAGAGTTTTCTGACTTTATATCAAACTTAGTGTTAGCCTGGGATAAAATAGTTATAGTTGGAGACTTTAATATCCACGTGAACATGAGTGATGACGCTCTCAGTAATGCCTTCAGCGCCTTGTTAGACAGCATTGGTTTCACTCAGAATGTAAATAAACCGACTCACACTCACAAGAACACTCTGGATCTTGTCCTAACGTATGGAACAGAGATTAGTGACCTCATTGTCCTCCCTCAAAACCCTATATTGTCAGATCATTTCATAATTACCTTTCAGTTTATTCTTAAAGATCATCCAGTCCCACAAAATAAAGTTATAATGAAAAGGACAAAATCTGAAAAATCTATCTCAAAATTCAAAGAAATAATAGAGCCAATACTCAGTGACATGTCATGTGATCATGTCATGTGATCACGTCATTTGATCGCGTCATGTGATCGCGTCATGTGATCTGCTGAGAACAGCTTTAGTCCCAGTTTAAGTGATCAATTTGTCGACTTGACCATGAATTCTCTGAAGTCTGCTCTTGACGTTGTCGCGCCGTTAAAACAGAAGGTCATTAGGCCAAAGCGCCTCCTCATGGTACAACCAAGAACTGCGTTCACATAAACAAAGAGTTAGAAAGTTAGAGGGATTATTTCGTCGCTCTCACACCGAAGAATCCCTAAAAGCAGGAAAAGTTGCTCCTGTCCTGTCAGCAGGCTCTGCGTAAGGCCCAAACCAGATATTATTCAAATCTAATAGAAGTCAACAAAAGTAACACTAAATTCCTTTTCAGCGCTGTAGCTAGGCTAACAAACTGTCACAGTGCAGTAGAGCCCTCACTCCCAGCTTCTCTCAGCTCTGATGATTTCCTCCTATTTTTTAACAATAAAATAAAAACAATCAGAGATAAATTAGATGAAATTACCCCCGCTATTAGCCCTGAACTAGCCCAAGCTGTAAATCTAACGTCCCATATAAATCCAGCTGTAAACTTAGAAAGGTTCACAGCTGTTGATCAAGAGAGAGAACTTCAGCCATTATGTCCTCTAAAAGCTCCACTTGTGTCCTAGACCCCATTCCAAGCTCCTCAAAGACATTCTCCCCCTAATTATAGACCCTATTCTTAATATAATAAATACTTCACTCGAAAGTGGCTATGTTCCACAGTCCTTCAAACATGACGTCATTAAACCTCTTCTGAAAAAGCCTAATCTAGATCCTGACATATTGTTAAACTACAGACCAGGGTTCAGAGCCCACCACAGCAGGGTTCAGAGCCCACCACAGCAGGGTTCAGAGCCCACCACAGCAGGGTTCAGAGCCCACCACAGCAGGGTTCAGAGCCCACCACAGCAGGGTTCAGAGCCCACCACAGCAGGGTTCAGAGCCCACCACAGCAGGGTCCAGAGCCCACCACAGCAGGGTTCAGAGCCCACCACAGCAGGGTTCAGAGCCCACCACAGCAGGGTTCAGAGCCCACCACAGCAGGGTCCAGAGCCCACCACAGCAGGGTTCAGAGCCCACCACAGCAGGGTTCAGAGCCCACCACAGCACTGAAACTGCACTAGTTAAAGTCACAAATGATTTGTTATTAGCCGCTGACGATGGACTGGTCTCAATCCTGGTTCTGTTGGACCTCAGCGCAGCATTTGACCATCGACCACAACATTCTACTGCAGAGGTTAGAATGTGATGTAGGTGTTGGAGGAACAGCCCTCAGCTGGTTTAAATCCTATTTATCTGATAGGTTCCAATTTGTTAATGTAAACCAGAGCTGCTCACCAAGCTCTAAAGTAATTTACGGTGTGCCACAGGGGTCAGTACTCGGTCCAATTCTGTTTACTCTTTATATGCTGCCGTTAGGTCACATGATCAGGTCACATGACATTAACTTCCACTGCTCTGCAGACGACACTCAGCTGTATTTATCAATGAAACCTGATCAAGTACAGACTTAGTGCTTGTGTGAAGGACATAAAAACCTGGATGACACTAAACTACCTGCTTCTTAACCCTGAAAAAACCGAGGTTATTGTGCTGGTCCTAAGCATCTACGAGACGCTCTATCTGAGCAGATAGTCACACTGGACAATGTCAGTGAAGCCTCCAGTTCTACTGTAAGAATCCTCAGAGTCTTATTTGACCAGGAGCTCTCATTTAAAGCTCATATAAATCAAGCTTGTAAAACAGCCTATTTCCATTTGCGCAACAAGAGCCAAAATCAGAAGAATCCTGCCTAAAAGTGATGCCGAAAAACTTATCCATGCATTTGTAACGACTAGATTAGACTGTAACTCCTGCTCACAGCGTGTCCTAAAAGCTCCATAAAAAGCTTTCAACTGGTTCAAAATGCAGCAGCAAGATTACTAACAGGAACAAAAAGAAGAGAGCACATTACGCCGGTGCTGAAGTCTCTTCACTGGCTCCTGTCCAGTTTAGAATAAAATTAAAAATTCTACTCTTGACCTACAAAGCCATAAATGACATGGCCCCATTCTACCTCAAAGATGCTATAGAACCATATCATCCAAACAGAGCTCTTCGCTCTCAGAATGCTGGCCTTCTGGTGGTGCCAAGAGTCTCTAAAAGTACTGTAGGAGGTAGAGCCTTCTGGTGGTGCCAAGAGTCTCTAAAAGTACTGTAGGAGGTAGAGCCTTCTGGTGGTCCCAAGAGTCTCTAAAAGTACTGTAGGAGGTAGAGCCTTCTGGTGGTGCCAAGAGTCTCTAAAAGTACTGTAGGAGGTAGAGCCTTCTGGTGGTGCCAAGAGTCTCTAAAAGTACTGTAGGAGGTAGAGCCTTCTGGTGGTCCCAAGAGTCTCTAAAAGTACTGTAGGAGGTAGAGCCTTCTGGTGGTCCCAAGAGTCTCTAAAAGTACTGTAGGAGGTAGAGCCTTCTGGTGGTCCCAAGAGTCTCTAAAAGTACTGTAGGAGGTAGAGCGTTCTGGTGGTCATAAGAGTCTCTAAAAGTACTGTAGGAGGTAGAGCCTTCTGGTGGTCCCAAGAGTCTCTAAAAGTACTGTAGGAGGTAGAGCCTTCTGGTGGTCCCAAGAGTCTCTAAAAGTACTGTAGGAGGTAGAGCGTTTAGCTACCAAGCTCCTGTGTTATGGAATCAGCTCCCGACCCATGTTAAATCTGCTGACACAGTCTCTTCATTTAAGTCCAGGCTTAAAACGTTCCTCTTTAAATCGCTGATGGTCAGACTAGTTAGGAACAGAAAGATAAACCCACAGCTTTAGCTACGCTGCCCTAGGAGTAACTGTGCTGGGGGAAGTATGGCAGCTTGAGCTCTGTCCTCTCCTTCTTCTGACTACTTATGCTATCAAACAATATTTATTTTTTGATTCCACTTGTAAACTGTTCACCGCCTTCTTTTCTTTCTCTCACTCCTGAGGACCTGTGGACCCAGATGTCCCTCTCCTGGTGAAGTGGTCCCTGCCCTGTGTGGACGGTCCCTCATCTGCCTGAAGAGTGGCTCCAGTTCGCCTCAGTCGGTCCCTCATCTGCCTGAAGAGTGGGTCCAGCTCGCCTCCGACGGTCCCTCATCTGCCTGAAGAGTGGCTCCAGCTCCAGTCTCCCTCACGTCTGTGAGAGTGGGATCTCTCCTTCACTGGAACTCCTCCAGGTTTCTACGCTTTTTTCCCAAAGAGGTTTTTTTTGTAGTTTTTCCTGCAGAAGGAGAGTCTAAGGACAGAGGACCCTGGGACATCGTCCCTCGCCACCACAGACATTGTTGATTCATTTCTCCCTGTGGCCCTCAGAGGCAACTGTTGTTGTGATTTTGGGCCTTACAAAAATAAATTGATTTGATTTGATTTGATTACACACATGTAGTACGTTTACACACATGTAGTACTTTTACACACATGCAGTACTTTTACATGTACTTTTACACACACTTGTAGTACGTTTACACACATGTAGTACTTTTACACACATGCAGTACTTTTACACACATGTAGTACTCTTACATGTACTTTTATAAACATGTAGTACTCTTACACACATGTACTACGTTTACACACATGTAGTACTTTTACACACATTTAGTACTCTTACACACATGTAGTACGTTTACACACATGTAGTACTTTTACACACATGCAGTACTTTTACACACATGTAGTACCTTTACACACATGTAGTACTCTTACATGTACTTTTACACACACTTGTAGTACGTTTATACATATGTAGTACTTTTACACACATGCAGTACTTTTACACACATGTAGTACTCTCACATGTACTTTTACACAAACATGTAGTACTTTTACACACATGTAGTACTCTTACATGTACTTTTACACACATGTAGTACTCTTACACACATGTAGTACTTTTACACACATGTAGTACTTTTACACACATGTAGTACTCTTACACACATGTAGTACTTTTACACACATGTAGTACTTTTACACACATGTAGTACTCTTACACACATGTAGTAGTTTTACACACATGTAGTACTTTTACACACATGTAGTACTCTTACATGTACTTTTACACACACATGTAGTACTTTTACACACATTTAGTACTCTTACATGTACCTTTACACACATGCAGTACTTTAACACATGTAGGACTCATACATGTACCTTTATACACATGCAGTACTTTTACACACATGTAGTACTCATACATGTACCTTTATACACGTGCAGTACTTTTACACAAATGTAGTACTCTTACATGTACCTTTACACACATGCAGTACTTTTACACACATGTAGTACTCTTACATGTACTTTTACACACATGTAGTACTCTTACACACATGTAGTACTTTTACACACATGTAGTACTTTTACACACATGTAGTACTTCTACACACATGTAGTACTCTTACACACATGTAGTACTTTTACACACATGTAGTAGTTTTACACACATGTAGTACTCTTACATGTACTTTTACACACACTTGTAGTACGTTTACACACATGTAGTACTTTTACACACATGCAGTACTTTTACACACATGTAGTACTCTTACATGTACTTTTATAAACATGTAGTACTCTTACACACATGTACTACGTTTACACACATGTAGTACTTTTACACACATTTAGTACTCTTACACACATGTAGTACGTTTACACACATGTAGTACTTTTACACACATGTAGTACCTTTACACACATGTAGTACTCTTACCTGTACTTTTACACACACTTGTAGTACGTTTACACATATGTAGTACTTTTACACACATGCAGTACTTTTACACACATGTAGTACTCTTACATGTACTTTTACACACATGTAGTACTCTTACACACATGTAGTACTTTTACACCCATGTAGTACTTTTACACACATGTAGTACTCTTACACACATGTAGTACTTTTACACACATGTAGTACTTTTACACACATGTAGTACTCTTACACACATGTAGTAGTTTTACACACATGTAGTACTTTTACACACATGTAGTACTCTTACATGTACTTTTACACACACATGTAGTACTTTTACACACATTTAGTACTCTTACATGTACCTTTACACACATGCAGTACTTTAACACATGTAGGACTCATACATGTACCTTTATACACATGCAGTACTTTTACACACATGTAGTACTCATACATGTACCTTTATACACATGCAGTACTTTTACACACATGTAGTACTCTTACATGTACCTTTACACACATGCAGTACTTTTACACACATGTAGTACTCTTACATGTACTTTTACACACATGTAGTACTCTTACACACATGTAGTACTTTTACACACATGTAGTACTTTTACACACATGTAGTACTTCTACACACATGTAGTACTCTTACACACATGTAGTACTTTTACACACATGTAGTAGTTTTACACACATGTAGTACTCTTACATGTACTTTTACACACACTTGTAGTACGTTTACACACATGTAGTACTTTTACACACATGCAGTACTTTTACACACATGTAGTACTCACACATGTACTTTTACACAAACATATAGTACTTTTACACACATGTAGTACTCTTACACACATGTATTACTCTTACACACATGTAGTACTTTTACACACATGTAGTACTCTTACACACATGTAGTACTCTTACACACATGTAGTACTCTTACACACATGTAGTACTTTTACACACATGCAGTACTCTTACACACATGTAGTACTTTTACACACATGTAGTACTTTTACACACATGTAGTACTCTTACACACATGTAGTACTTTTACACACATGTAGTACTTTTACACACATGTAGTACTTTTACACACATTTAGTACTATTACACACATGTAGTACTTTTACACACATGTAGTTCTCTCACACACATGTAGTACTTTTACACACATGTAGCACTTTTACACACATGTAGTACTCTTACACACATGTAGTACTTTTACACACATGTAGTACTTTTACACACATGTAGTACTCTTACACACATATAGTACTCTTACATGTACCTTTACACACATGCAGTACTTTTACACACATGTAGTACTCATACATGTACCTTTACACACATGCAGTACTTTTACACACATGCAGTACTCTTACACACATGTAGTACTTTTACACACATGTAGTACTTCTACACACATGTAGTACTCTTACACACATGTAGTACTTTTACACACATGTAGTACTTTTACACACATGTAGTACTTTTACACACATGTAGTACTCTTACACACATGTAGTACTTTTACACACATGTAGTACTTTTACACACATGTAGTACTTTTACACACATTTAGTACTATTACACACATGTAGTACTTTTACACACATGTAGTTCTCTCACACACATGTAGTACTTTTACACACATGTATTACTTTTACACACATGTAGTACTCTTACACACATGTACAACTTTTACGCAAGAATGCAGACACTCGCAATTGCTTCAGCCAAAAAGGTACAGTACATTCCTAATTCTATGTTCAGACTTGGGCATTTTTGACCCTGAACATGGATGAAAGTCACACATGGGGTCAAAGGTCACACATGGGGTCATAGGTCACACATGGGGTCATAGGTCACACATGGGGTCATAGGTCACACACAGGGTCATAGGTTACACATGGGGTCATAGGTCACACATGGGATATAGACGCCATCGGCTCGGCCCCAACTCCAATAAAATGGAGGTTGCGAGAACGACAATCGCAACAGCGCCACCTAGAGCATAAAAGAGAAAAAATGAAACCCTTAATCTTTGGCCTAGGCACATGAGACTTGGGACATTGATAGAGCTCCATGTGACCTCTGACCTGTGACCTCTGACCTGTGATGAGTAAAACACACCTGGAGCATCGCTCTATGATAAACAGGAAGTCAGCCATGTTGAATCAAAGTGGCGCCGCCACGTTTGACTTTATTTTTTCAAAATCGTACTTGTCCTAAGTTTTTCGTCGAGCTCAAAACAACACTTTTTACATCTAAAGACATTGAAAATGAAAAAAAATCCCCCAAAATTTTGATGGGGAAAAATACTAGTACTTTTGCAAATACTGCAAAAAGGACAAGATGTTCAAATGTCAAAAGCGACAGCCCCTAAGACGGTGAAAGTGATCGTAAAGAGGTCAACCTTGTTGAAATCGGTGAAAGTGTCAAGGAAACGTGTCAAAAATCAGGAAAATCCTGGAAAATACAAGAACATATAGTGTCTGCTTTATGACATGAGCAGACACTTAATTAATTAATTAAAAAGAAACACCTGGCCACAAAGGGTAACGTATTTTCGGAGTCCAATTCCTTTTTAAATCAGTCCAACTGATTGTCTAAATCAGGGGCCGAACATAACGCAAAACATAAAACTATTAAAAATATAAGAAATAAATATCTTTATAAAGCCTACGCTGTTTTGAAGCAATTACTGGATCGATTAAAAAAATTACAAAACGTTTGTTCTCATAAACTGAAATGTATTTAGAAAAACAAGTGTCATTTCACCAACATGAGCATCACAACTTCAGAAATGATCTACAGTTCTACAGAGATAAACATGTGACTTTAGAACAAAATAAACTTAAACTCTAAATAGAACTCAAGATCTAAAAAAACTGATTGTAACAACATTTCCACGTCTGTAGTTCTCTGTTCACCTGAACTGACTCCACTAAACTTCTGCTCTAAAGTGCTTCAAGTGCACTTCTCCCTCACAGCAGTGCAGCAGAGCCCTGTGGGGGAGGGGCAGCTCACACAGCAGAGCAGCAGAGCCCTGTGGGGGAGGGGCAGCTCACACAGCAGTGCAGCAGAGCCCTGTGGGGGAGGGGCAGCTCACACAGCAGAGCAGCAGAGCCCTGTGGGGGAGGGGCAGCTCTCACAGCAGTGCAGCAGAGCCCTGTGGGGGAGGGGCAGCTCACACAGCAGAGCAGCAGAGCCCTGTGGGGGAGGGGCAGCTCACACAGCAGTGCAGCAGAGCCCTGTGGGGGAGGGGCAGCTCACACAGCAGAGCAGCAGAGCCCTGTGGGGGAGGGGCAGCTCACACAGCAGTGCAGCAGAGCCCTGTGGGGGAGGGGCAGCTCACAAAGCAGAGCAGCAGAGCCCTGTGGGGGAGGGGCAGCTCACATAGCAGTGCAGCAGAGCCCTGTGGGGGAGGGGCAGCTCACATAGCAGTGCAGCAGAGCCCTGTGGGGGAGGGGCAGCTCACACAGCAGTGAAGCAGAGCCCTGTGGGGGAGGGGCGATAAAAACGGTTACGGATGTAACTAGGGTTCTATGAATCGATTTTAAAATATATATATAAATAAATTTGAAATGTTCGGCGGGCCAGATCACAAAACAATTCTTTTCGGTTAAACACTGCAAACCAAACTGTTTTTATCTTAGATTTGAACATTGTCAGAGTAGAACCAGACTCTGGCACCAGCAGGAGGCCGGTCCATGTTTAGTCCTGACTCTGGCACCAGCAGGAGGCCGGTCCATGTTTAGTCCTGACTCTGGCACCAGCAGGAGGCCGGTCCATGTTTAGTCCTGACTCTGGCACCAGCAGGAGGCCGGTCCATGTTTAGTCCTGACTCTGGCACCAGCAGGAGGCCGGTCCATGTTTAGTCCTGACTCTGGCACCAGCAGGAGGCCGGTCCATGTTTAGTCCTGACTCTGGCACCAGCAGGAGGCCGGTCCATGTTTAGTCCTGACTCTGGCACCAGCAGGAGGCCGGTCCATGTTTAGTCCTGACTCTGGCACCAGCAGGAGGCCGGTCCATGTTTAGTCCTGACTCTGGCACCAGCAGGAGGCCGCTCCATGTTTAGTCCTGACTCTGGCACCAGCAGGAGGCCGCTCCATGTTTAGTCCTGACTCTGGCACCAGCAGGAGGCCGCTCCATGTTTAGTCCTGACTCTGGCACCAGCAGGAGGCCGGTCCATGTTTAGTCCTGACTCTGGCACCAGCAGGAGGCCGGTCCATGTTTAGTCCTGACTCTGGCACCAGCAGGAGGCCGGTCCATGTTTAGTCCTGACTCTGGCACCAGCAGGAGGCCGGTCCATGTTTAGTCCTGACTCTGGCACCAGCAGGAGGCCGGTCCATGTTTAGTCCTGACTCTGGCACCAGCAGGAGGCCGGTCCATGTTTAGTCCTGATTCTGGCACCAGCAGGAGGCCTAGTCCTGACTCTGGCACCAGCAGAAGGCCGATCCATGTTTAGTCCTGGCTCTAGCACCAGCAGGAGGCCGGTCCATGTTTAGTCCTGACTCTGGCACCAGCAGGAGGCCGGTCCATGTTTATTCCTGACTCTGGCACCAGCAGGAGGCCGGTCCATGTTTAGTCCTGACTCTGGCACCAGCAGGAGGCCGGTCCATGTTTAGTCCTGACTCTGGCACCAGCAGGAGGCCGGTCCATGTTTAGTCCTGGCTCTAGCACCAGCAGGAGGCCGGTCCATGTTTAGTCCTGACTCTGGCACCAGCAGGAGGCCGGTCCATGTTTAGTCCTGACTCTGGCACCAGCAGGAGGCCGGTCCATGTTTAGTCCTGACTCTGGCACCAGCAGGAGGCCGGTCCATGTTTAGTCCTGGCTCTAGCACCAGCAGGAGGCCGGTCCATGTTTAGTCCTGACTCTGGCACCAGCAGGAGGCCGGTCCATGTTTAGTCCTGACTCTGGCACCAGCAGGAGGCTGGTCCATGTTTAGTCCTGACTCTGGCACCAGCAGGAGGCCGGTTCATGTTTAGTCCTGACTCTGGCACCAGCAGGAGGCCGGTCCATGTTTAGTCATTACTCTGGCACCAGCGAGAGGCCGGTCCATGTTTAGTCCTGACTCTGGCACCAGCAGGAGGCCGGTCCATGTTTAGTCCTGACTCTGGCACCAGCAGGAGGCCTAGTCCTGACTCTGGCACCAGCAGGAGGCTGGTCCATGTTTAGTCCTGACTCTGGCACCAGCAAGAGGCTGGTCCATGTTCAGTCCTGACTCTGGCACCAGCAGGAGGCCGCTCCATGTTTAGTCCTGACTCTGGCACCAGCAGGAGGCCGGTCCATGTTTAGTCCTGACTCTGGCACCAGCAGGAGGCCGGTCCATGTTTAGTCCTGACTCTGGCACCAGCAGGAGGCCGGTCCATGTTTAGTCCTGACTCTGGCACCAGCAGGAGGCCGGTCCATGTTTAGTCCTGACTCTGGCACCAACAGGAGGCCGGTCCATGTTTAGTCCTGACTCTGGCACCAGCAGGAGGCCGGTCCATGTTTAGTCCTGACTCTGGCACCAGCAGGAGGCCGGTCCATGTTTAGTCCTGACTCTGGCACCAGCAGGAGGCCGGTCCATGTTTAGTCCTGACTCTGGCACCAGCAGGAGGCCGGTCCATGTTTAGTCCTGACTCTGGCACCAGCAGGAGGCCGGTCCATGTTTAGTCCTGACTCTGGCACCAGCAGGAGGCCGCTCCATGTTTAGTCCTGACTCTGGCACCAGCAGGAGGCCGGTCCATGTTTAGTCCTGACTCTGGCACCAGCAGGAGGCCGCTCCATGTTTAGTCCTGACTCTGGCACCAGCAGGAGGCCGGTCCATGTTTAGTCCTGACTCTGGCACCAGCAGGAGGCCGGTCCATGTTTAGTCCTGACTCTGGCACCAGCAGGAGGCCGGTCCATGTTTAGTCCTGACTCTGGCACCAGCAGGAGGCCGCTCCATGTTTAGTCCTGACTCTGGCACCAGCAGGAGGCCGGTCCATGTTTAGTCCTGACTCTGGCACCAGCAGGAGGCCGGTCCATGTTTAGTCCTGATTCTGGCACCAGCAGGAGGCCTAGTCCTGACTCTGGCACCAGCAGAAGGCCGATCCATGTTTAGTCCTGGCTCTAGCACCAGCAGGAGGCCGGTCCATGTTTAGTCCTGACTCTGGCACCAGCAGGAGGCCGGTCCATGTTTATTCCTGACTCTGGCACCAGCAGGAGGCCGGTCCATGTTTAGTCCTGACTCTGGCACCAGCAGGAGGCCGGTCCATGTTTAGTCCTGACTCTGGCACCAGCAGGAGGCCGGTCCATGTTTAGTCCTGGCTCTAGCACCAGCAGGAGGCCGGTCCATGTTTAGTCCTGACTCTGGCACCAGCAGGAGGCCGGTCCATGTTTAGTCCTGACTCTGGCACCAGCAGGAGGCCGGTCCATGTTTAGTCCTGACTCTGGCACCAGCAGGAGGCCGGTCCATGTTTAGTCCTGGCTCTAGCACCAGCAGGAGGCCGGTCCATGTTTAGTCCTGACTCTGGCACCAGCAGGAGGCCGGTCCATGTTTAGTCCTGACTCTGGCACCAGCAGGAGGCTGGTCCATGTTTAGTCCTGACTCTGGCACCAGCAGGAGGCCGGTTCATGTTTAGTCCTGACTCTGGCACCAGCAGGAGGCCGGTCCATGTTTAGTCATTACTCTGGCACCAGCGAGAGGCCGGTCCATGTTTAGTCCTGACTCTGGCACCAGCAGGAGGCCGGTCCATGTTTAGTCCTGACTCTGGCACCAGCAGGAGGCCTAGTCCTGACTCTGGCACCAGCAGGAGGCTGGTCCATGTTTAGTCCTGACTCTGGCACCAGCAAGAGGCTGGTCCATGTTCAGTCCTGACTCTGGCACCAGCAGGAGGCCGCTCCATGTTTAGTCCTGACTCTGGCACCAGCAGGAGGCCGGTCCATGTTTAGTCCTGACTCTGGCACCAGCAGGAGGCCGGTCCATGTTTAGTCCTGACTCTGGCACCAGCAGGAGGCCGGTCCATGTTTAGTCCTGACTCTGGCACCAGCAGGAGGCCGCTCCATGTTTAGTCCTGACTCTGGCACCAGCAGGAGGCCGGTCCATGTTTAGTCCTGACTCTGGCACCAGCAGGAGGCCGGTCCATGTTTAGTCCTGACTCTGGCACCAGCAGGAGGCCGGTCCATGTTTAGTCCTGATTCTGGCACCAGCAGGAGGCCTAGTCCTGACTCTGGCACCAGCAGAAGGCCGATCCATGTTTAGTCCTGGCTCTAGCACCAGCAGGAGGCCGGTCCATGTTTAGTCCTGACTCTGGCACCAGCAGGAGGCCGGTCCATGTTTATTCCTGACTCTGGCACCAGCAGGAGGCCGGTCCATGTTTAGTCCTGACTCTGGCACCAGCAGGAGGCCGGTCCATGTTTAGTCCTGACTCTGGCACCAGCAGGAGGCCGGTCCATGTTTAGTCCTGGCTCTAGCACCAGCAGGAGGCCGGTCCATGTTTAGTCCTGACTCTGGCACCAGCAGGAGGCCGGTCCATGTTTAGTCCTGACTCTGGCACCAGCAGGAGGCTGGTCCATGTTTAGTCCTGACTCTGGCACCAGCAGGAGGCCGGTCCATGTTTAGTCCTGGCTCTAGCACCAGCAGGAGGCCGGTCCATGTTTAGTCCTGACTCTGGCACCAGCAGGAGGCCGGTCCATGTTTAGTCCTGACTCTGGCACCAGCAGGAGGCTGGTCCATGTTTAGTCCTGACTCTGGCACCAGCAGGAGGCCGGTTCATGTTTAGTCCTGACTCTGGCACCAGCAGGAGGCCGGTGCATGTTTAGTCATTACTCTGGCACCAGCGAGAGGCCGGTCCATGTTTAGTCCTGACTCTGGCACCAGCAGGAGGCCGGTCCATGTTTAGTCCTGACTCTGGCACCAGCAGGAGGCCTAGTCCTGACTCTGGCACCAGCAGGAGGCCGGTCCATGTTTAGTCCTGACTCTGGCACCAGCAGGAGGCCGGTCCATGTTTAGTCCTGGCTCTAGCACCAGCAGGAGGCCCGTCCATGTTTAGTCCTGACTCTGGCACCAGCAGGAGGCCCTCTGGCACCAGCAGGAGGCCGGTCCACACACTGATCTGATGCAGTGACAGAGTGAATGGTCCAGATTCACCTGTGACGGTGAAACATAGATCTGACTCGTCTGCATCTTTGTGGTTGGACACATTTTCACTGCGTGTCATGTGACCTAACGGCAACATGTAGAGGCTGAACAGAAGTGGACCCAGGACTGACCCTTGTGGCGCCCACTGGTCAGGGGCATGTGGTCCCGTGACACAGAGTACTTCCTGTCTTCCAGATAGGACCTTAACCAGTTTAGCGCGGGGCCAGTGATGCCCACCCAGTCCTCTAGTCTCTGTAAGAGAATCCCATGATCGACAGTGTCAAAAGCAGCACTCAGATCTAACAGAATTAAGACTGAGTCTTTGCCCGTGTCAGTGTTCAGGAGGATGTCATTCGTCACCATGACAACAGCAGTCTCAGTGTCATGAGGTCTAAAACCTGAAAAACATCAAATGAGTCGTTTATTAAGAGGAAATCTGTGAGCTGTTGTAAACAACCTTTTCATGGACTTTGCCCCAAAATGGCAGATTAGAGATGGGCCGGTCCTGACTCAGGACTGCCACTCCCCCTGACCCCTGCTCTTCTTTAGGAGAGGCTTTATGAGCACAGTTTTCAAAGACATGAGGAATGCTCCAGATTGAAGCTTTAACTATGTGAGTGATGCTAACAAACTGTTCACCACAGACTTTATAAATCTGGAGGCTCACACATGGAGGCAGCTGTAGATGAACTCAGACTGGTGATGACCTCATGGACAGTTTTGTCAGTTACTGGTGCAAAGTGAGTTAGCTCTAAGTGTCTTGGTGGTTTTAGGGTAATTTTTTGCATTGTGGGATTTATAGCATTTTTAATGCCCTGAACTTTGTCATTAAAGAATAATGCAAACTCATTACACTTGGATGTGGAAATGAGTTCTAACGGCAGCTGAGCTGGAGGGTTTGTTAATCTGTTTACTGTGGCAAACAGGACACGCGAGTTGTTACTGCAGCTTCCAATTATTTCAGAAAAATATCTTTCCCTAGTTCTACATACAATGTACAGAATCATCATGTCTCCATGGCAACTTCTGCTTATTTTTAACCATTTTAGCCTTTATAGGGGCGATGGTGTCCAGAACATTCAAAACACTAGATGTAACAGAGTTCAACAAATCATTTACATTAGAACATGAGACATTTTCAAAGTTTATCATTTCCATAAACAGTGCACCTGTGCCATCACTTATGTGTCTCCTCTGAACAACTGCAGGACCAGCCTCTGAACAGCTGCAGGACCAGCCTCTGAACAACTGCAGGACCAGCCTCTGACAGCTGCAGGACCAGCCTGTGAACAGCTGCAGGACCAGCCTCTGACAGCTGCAGGACCAGCCTCTGGACAGCTGCAGGACCAGCCTCTGAACAACTGCAGGACCAGCCTCTGACAGCTGCAGGACCAGCCTGTGAACAGCTGCAGGACCAGCCTCTGACAGCTGCAGGACCAGCCTCTGGACAGCTGCAGGACCAGCCTCTGAACAGCTGCAGGACCAGACTCTGAACAGCTGCAGGACCAGACTCTGAACAGCTGCAGGACCAGACTCTGAACAGCTGCAGGACCAGCCTCTGGACAGCTGCAGGACCAGCCTCTGAACAGCTGCAGGACCAGCCTCTGGACAGCTGCAGGACCAGCCTCTGAACAGCTGCAGGACCAGCCTCTGGACAGCTGCAGGACCAGCCTCTGAACAGCTGCAGGACCAGCCTCTGGACAGCTGCAGGACCAGCCTCTGAACAGCTGCAGGACCAGCCTCTGGACAGCTGCAGGACCAGCCTCTGAACAGCTGCAGGACCAGCCTCTGAACAGCATCGACAACATTGACATTTGAAATATTTATCCCCTTTGTGATTATGAGATCTAGAGTGTGCCCTCTGCTGTGGGTGGGGCCACTCTGCTGTGGGTGGGGCCACTCTGCTGTAGGTGGGGCCACTCTGCTGTGGGTGGGGCCACTCTGCTGTGGGTGGGGCCACTCTGCTGTGGGTGGGGCCACTCTGCTGTGGGTGGGGCCACTCTGCTGTGGGTGGGGCCACTCTGCTGTGGGTGGGGCCACTCTGCTGTAGGTGGGGCCACTCTGCTGTGGGTGGGGCCACTCTGCTGTGGGTGGGGCCATTCTGCTGTGGGTGGGGCCATTCTGCTGTGGGTGGGGCCATTCTGCTGTGGGTGGGGCCTCTCACATGCTGAGTAAGTAAGTACATTTTGTTTCTATAGCACCTTTCACAGACAGATGTCACAAAGTGCTTCACAAAACACAGAATAAAACGATAAAAACACAAAAAACTTACAGTGAACAAAACATATACAACAATATACAGTCAAATCAGCCGCTAAAACAAGTGCATTTAAAAGGCTTGACTCAATAAAAAGGTTTTAAGCTGAGCCTTAAAAGCAGTAACTGAGTCCAGTGACCGTAAGGAGAACGGAAGATGGTTCCAGAGTCTGGGGGCAACAGCCTGGAAGGATCTGTCTCCTCTGGTCCCAAAACGGGTCCGAGGAACCAACAACAGTTTCTGGTCCAAGGACCTCAGTGAGCGAGAGGGAGCGTACGGTTTAATCAGATCGATAATGTGCAGAGGGACCTGACCATTTAAAGCTCTAAAAGTCAGAACAAGTTTTTTAAACTGTATCCGGTACGAGACCGGCTCCAGTGACGGGCTCTGAGGGTGAAATGTGGCCCTTCTATTTGTGCGGGTCAAGAGTGGGACACGACTGCCAGATCTCCTCCACGTGACGGTCCCGGGACACGACTGCCAGACCTCCTCCACGTGACGGTCCTGGGACACGACTGCCAGACCTCCTCCACGTGACGGTCCTGGGACACGACTGCCAGACCTCCTCCACGTGACGGTCCTGGGACACGACTGCCAGACCTCCTCCACGTGACGGTCCTGGGACACGACTGCCAGACCTCCTCCACGTGACGGTCCTGGGACACGACTGCCAGACCTCCTCCACGTGACGGTCCTGGGACACGACTGCCAGACCTCCTCCACGTGACGGTCCTGGGACACGACTGCCAGACCTCCTCCACGTGACGGTCCCGGGACCAGACTGCCAGACCTCCTCCACGTGACGGTCCTGGGACACGACTGCCAGACCTCCTCCACGTGACGGTCCCGGGACACGACTGCCAGACCTCCTCCACGTGACGGTCCTGGGACACGACTGCCAGACCTCCTCCACGTGACGGTCCTGGGACACGACTGCCAGACCTCCTCCACGTGACGGTCCTGGGACACGACTGCCAGACCTCCTCCACGTGACGGTCCTGGGACACGACTGCCAGACCTCCTCCACCTGACGGTCCCGGGACCAGACTGCCAGACCTCCTCCACGTGACGGTCCTGGGACACGACTGCCAGACCTCCTCCACGTGACGGTCCTGGGACACGACTGCCAGACCTCCTCCACGTGACGGTCCTGGGACACGACTGCCAGACCTCCTCCACGTGACGGTCCTGGGACACGACTGCCAGACCTCCTCCACGTGACGGTCCTGGGACACGACAGCCAGACCTCCTCCACGTGACGGTCCCGGGACCAGACTGCCAGACCTCCTCCACGTGACGGTCCTGGGACACAACTGCCAGACCTCCTCCACGTGATGGTCCTGGGACACGACTGCCAGACCTCCTCCACGTGATGGTCCTGGGACACGACTGCCAGACCTCCTCCACGTGACGGTCCTGGGACACGACTGCCAGACCTCCTCCACGTGACGGTCCCGGGACCAGACTGCCAGACCTCCTCCACGTGACGGTCCCGGGACCAGACTGCCAGACCTCCTCCACGTGACGGTCCTGGGACACGACTGCCAGACCTCCTCCACGTGACGGTCCTGGGACACGACTGCCAGACCTCCTCCACGTGACGGTCCTGGGACACGACTGCCAGACCTCCTCCACGTGACGGTCCTGGGACACGACTGCCAGACCTCCTCCACGTGACGGTCCCGGGACCAGACTGCCAGACCTCCTCCACGTGACGGTCCTGGGACACAACTGCCAGACCTCCTCCACGTGACGGTCCTGGGACCAGACTGCCAGACCTCCTCCACGTGACGGTCCTGGGACACGACTGCCAGACCTCCTCCACGTGACGGTCCTGGGACACGACTGCCAGACCTCCTCCACGTGACGGTCCCGGGACCAGACTGCCAGACCTCCTCCACGTGACGGTCCCGGGACAAGACTGCCAGACCTCCTCCACGTGACGGTCCTGGGACACGACTGCCAGACCTCCTCCACGTGACGGTCCTGGGACACGACTGCCAGACCTCCTCCACGTGACGGTCCTGGGACACGACTGCCAGACCTCCTCCACGTGACGGTCCCGGGACCAGACTGCCAGACCTCCTCCACGTGACGGTCCCGGGACACGACTGCCAGACCTCCTCCACGTGACGGTCCTGGGACACGACTGCCAGACCTCCTCCACGTGACGGTCCCGGGACAAGACTGCCAGACCTCCTCCACGTGACGGTCCTGGGACACGACTGCCAGACCTCCTCCACGTGACGGTCCTGGGACACGACTGCCAGACCTCCTCCACGTGACGGTCCTGGGACACGACTGCCAGACCTCCTCCACGTGACGGTCCCGGGACCAGACTGCCAGACCTCCTCCACGTGACGGTCCCGGGACACGACTGCCAGACCTCCTCCACGTGACGGTCCTGGGACACGACTGCCAGACCTCCTCCACGTGACGGTCCTGGGACACGACTGCCAGACCTCCTCCACGTGACGGTCCCGGGACCAGACTGCCAGACCTCCTCCACGTGACGGTCCTGGGACACAACTGCCAGACCTCCTCCACGTGACGGTCCTGGGACCAGACTGCCAGACCTCCTCCACGTGACGGTCCTGGGACACGACTGCCAGACCTCCTCCACGTGACGGTCCCGGGACACGACTGCCAGACCTCCTCCACGTGACGGTCCTGGGACACGACTGCCAGACCTCCTCCACGTGACGGTCCCGGGACCAGACTGCCAGACCTCCTCCACGTGACGGTCCTGGGACACGACTGCCAGACCTCCTCCACGTGACGGTCCTGGGACACGACTGCCAGACCTCCTCCACGTGACGGTCCTGGGACACGACTGCCAGACCTCCTCCACGTGACGGTCCTGGGACACGACTGCCAGACCTCCTCCACGTGACGGTCCTGGGACCAGACTGCCAGACCTCCTCCACGTGACGGTCCTGGGACACGACTGCCAGACCTCCTCCACGTGACGGTCCTGGGACACGACTGCCAGACCTCCTCCACGTGACGGTCCTGGGACACGACTGCCAGACCTCCTCCACGTGACGGTCCTGGGACACGACTGCCAGACCTCCTCCACGTGACGGTCCCGGGACACGACTGCCAGACCTCCTCCACGTGACGGTCCTGGGACACGACTGCCAGACCTCCTCCACGTGACGGTCCCGGGACCAGACTGCCAGACCTCCTCCACGTGACGGTCCCGGGACCAGACTGCCAGACCTCCTCCAAGTGACGGTCCCGGGACACGACTGCCTGACCTCCTCCACGTGACGGTCCCGGGACACGACTGCCAGACCTCCTCCACGTGACGGTCCCGGGACACGACTGCCAGACCTCCTCCACGTGACGGTCCTGGGACACGACTGCCAGACCTCCTCCACGTGACGGTCCTGGGACACGACTGCCAGACCTCCTCCACGTGACGGTCCTGGGACACGACTGCCAGACCTCCTCCACGTGACGGTCCTGGGACACGACTGCCAGACCTCCTCCACGTGACGGTCCCGGGACACGACTGCCAGACCTCCTCCACGTGACGGTCCCGGGACCAGACTGCCAGACCTCCTCCACGTGACGGTCCCGGGACAAGACTGCCAGACCTCCTCCACGTGACGGTCCTGGGACACGACTGCCAGACCTCCTCCACGTGACGGTCCTGGGACACGACTGCCAGACCTCCTCCACGTGACGGTCCTGGGACACGACTGCCAGACCTCCTCCACGTGACGGTCCCGGGACCAGACTGCCAGACCTCCTCCACGTGACGGTCCCGGGACACGACTGCCAGACCTCCTCCACGTGACGGTCCTGGGACACGACTGCCAGACCTCCTCCACGTGACGGTCCCGGGACCAGACTGCCAGACCTCCTCCACGTGACGGTCCTGGGACACAACTGCCAGACCTCCTCCACGTGACGGTCCTGGGACCAGACTGCCAGACCTCCTCCACGTGACGGTCCTGGGACACGACTGCCAGACCTCCTCCACGTGACGGTCCTGGGACACGACTGCCAGACCTCCTCCACGTGACGGTCCTGGGACACGACTGCCAGACCTCCTCCACGTGACGGTCCTGGGACACGACTGCCAGACCTCCTCCACGTGACGGTCCTGGGACACGACTGCCAGACCTCCTCCACGTGACGGTCCTGGGACACGACTGCCAGACCTCCTCCACGTGACGGTCCCGGGACACGACTGCCAGACCTCCTCCACGTGACGGTCCCGGGACACGACTGCCAGACCTCCTCCACGTGACGGTCCCGGGACCAGACTGCCAGACCTCCTCCACGTGACGGTCCCGGGACACGACTGCCAGACCTCCTCCACGTGACGGTCCTGGGACACGACTGCCAGACCTCCTCCACGTGACGGTCCCGGGACACGACTGCCAGACCTCCTCCACGTGACGGTCCTGGGACACGACTGCCAGACCTCCTCCACGTGACGGTCCCGGGACACGACTGCCAGACGTCCTCCACGTGACGGTCCTGGGACACGACTGCCAGACCTCCTCCACGTGACGGTCCCGGGACACGACTGCCAGACCTCCTCCACGTGACGGTCCTGGGACACGACTGCCAGACCTCCTCCACGTGACGGTCCCGGGACCAGACTGCCAGACCTCCTCCACGTGACGGTCCCGGGACACGACTGCCAGACCTCCTCCACGTGACGGTCCTGGGACAGGACTGCCAGACCTCCTCCACGTGACGGTCCCGGGACCAGACTGCCAGACCTCCTCCACGTGACGGTCCTGGGACACAACTGCCAGACCTCCTCCACGTGACGGTCCTGGGACCAGACTGCCAGACCTCCTCCACGTGACGGTCCTGGGACACGACTGCCAGACCTCCTCCACGTGACGGTCCTGGGACACGACTGCCAGACCTCCTCCACGTGACGGTCCTGGGACACGACTGCCAGACCTCCTCCACGTGACGGTCCTGGGACACGACTGCCAGACCTCCTCCACGTGACGGTCCTGGGACACGACTGCCAGACCTCCTCCACGTGACGGTCCTGGGACACGACTGCCAGACCTCCTCCACGTGACGGTCCTGGGACACGACTGCCAGACCTCCTCCACGTGACGGTCCCGGGACACGACTGCCAGACCTCCTCCACGTGACGGTCCCGGGACCAGACTGCCAGACCTCCTCCACGTGACGGTCCCGGGACACGACTGCCAGACCTCCTCCACGTGACGGTCCTGGGACACGACTGCCAGACCTCCTCCACGTGACGGTCCTGGGACACGACTGCCAGACCTCCTCCACGTGACGGTCCTGGGACACGACTGCCAGACCTCCTCCACGTGACGGTCCCGGGACCAGACTGCCAGACCTCCTCCACGTGACGGTCCCGGGACACGACTGCCAGACGTCCTCCACGTGACGGTCCCGGGACAAGACTGCCAGACCTCCTCCACGTGACGGTCCTGGGACACGACTGCCAGACCTCCTCCACGTGACGGTCCTGGGACACGACTGCCAGACCTCCTCCACGTGACGGTCCCGGGACCAGACTGCCAGACCTCCTCCACGTGACGGTCCTGGGACACGACTGCCAGACCTCCTCCACGTGACGGTCCTGGGACACGACTGCCAGACCTCCTCCACGTGACGGTCCTGGGACACGACTGCCAGACCTCCTCCACGTGACGGTCCTGGGACACGACTGCCAGACCTCCTCCACGTGACGGTCCTGGGACACGACAGCCAGACCTCCTCCACGTGACGGTCCCGGGACCAGACTGCCAGACCTCCTCCACGTGACGGTCCCGGGACCAGACTGCCAGACCTCCTCCACGTGACGGTCCCGGGACAAGACTGCCAGACCTCCTCCACGTGACGGTCCTGGGACACGACTGCCAGACCTCCTCCACGTGACGGTCCTGGGACACGACTGCCAGACCTCCTCCACGTGACGGTCCTGGGACACGACTGCCAGACCTCCTCCATGTGACGGTCCCGGGACCAGACTGCCAGACCTCCTCCACGTGACGGTCCTGGGACACGACTGCCAGACCTCCTCCACGTGACGGTCCTGGGACACGACTGCCAGACCTCCTCCACGTGACGGTCCTGGGACACGACTGCCAGACCTCCTCCACGTGACGGTCCTGGGACACGACTGCCAGACCTCCTCCACGTGACGGTCCTGGGACACGACTGCCAGACCTCCTCCACGTGACGGTCCCGGGACCAGACTGCCAGACCTCCTCCACGTGACGGTCCCGGGACCAGACTGCCAGACCTCCTCCACGTGACGGTCCCGGGACACGACTGCCAGACCTCCTCCACGTGACGGTCCTGGGACACGACTGCCAGACCTCCTCCACGTGACGGTCCCGGGACACGACTGCCAGACCTCCTCCACGTGACGGTCCTGGGACACGACTGCCAGACCTCCTCCACGTGACGGTCCCGGGACCAGACTGCCAGACCTCCTCCACGTGACGGTCCTGGGACACGACTGCCAGACCTCCTCCACGTGACGGTCCTGGGACACGACTGCCAGACCTCCTCCACGTGACGGTCCTGGGACACGACTGCCAGACCTCCTCCACGTGACGGTCCTGGGACACGACTGCCAGACCTCCTCCACGTGACGGTCCTGGGACACGACTGCCAGACCTCCTCCACGTGACGGTCCTGGGACACGACTGCCAGACCTCCTCCACGTGACAGTCCCGGGACCAGACTGCCAGACCTCCTCCACGTGACGGTCCTGGGACACGACTGCCAGACCTCCTCCACGTGACGGTCCTGGGACACGACTGCCAGACCTCCTCCACGTGACGGTCCTGGGACACGACTGCCAGACCTCCTCCACGTGACGGTCCTGGGACCAGACTGCCAGACCTCCTCCACGTGACGGTCCTGGGACACGACTGCCAGACCTCCTCCACGTGACGGTCCTGGGACACGACTGCCAGACCTCCTCCACGTGACGGTCCTGGGACACGACTGCCAGACCTCCTCCACGTGACGGTCCCGGGACCAGACTGCCAGACCTCCTCCACGTGACGGTCCTGGGACACGACTGCCAGACCTCCTCCACGTGACGGTCCTGGGACACAACTGCCAGACCTCCTCCACGTGACGGTCCTGGGACACGACTGCCAGACCTCCTCCACGTGACGGTCCTGGGACCAGACTGCCAGACCTCCTCCACGTGACGGTCCTGGGACACGACTGCCAGACCTCCTCCACGTGACGGTCCTGGGACACGACTGCCAGACCTCCTCCACGTGACGGTCCTGGGACACGACTGCCAGACCTCCTCCACGTGACGGTCCCGGGACCAGACTGCCAGACCTCCTCCACGTGACGGTCCTGGGACACGACTGCCAGACCTCCTCCACGTGACGGTCCTGGGACACGACTGCCAGACCTCCTCCACGTGACGGTCCTGGGACACGACTGCCAGACCTCCTCCACGTGACGGTCCTGGGACACGACTGCCAGACCTCCTCCACGTGACGGTCCCGGGACCAGACTGCCAGACCTCCTCCACGTGACGGTCCCGGGACACGACTGCCAGACGTCCTCCACGTGACGGTCCCGGGACAAGACTGCCAGACCTCCTCCACGTGACGGTCCTGGGACACGACTGCCAGACCTCCTCCACGTGACGGTCCTGGGACACGACTGCCAGACCTCCTCCACGTGACGGTCCCGGGACCAGACTGCCAGACCTCCTCCACGTGACGGTCCTGGGACACGACTGCCAGACCTCCTCCACGTGACGGTCCTGGGACACGACTGCCAGACCTCCTCCACGTGACGGTCCTGGGACACGACTGCCAGACCTCCTCCACGTGACGGTCCTGGGACACGACTGCCAGACCTCCTCCACGTGACGGTCCTGGGACACGACTGCCAGACCTCCTCCACGTGACGGTCCTGGGACACGACAGCCAGACCTCCTCCACGTGACGGTCCCGGGACCAGACTGCCAGACCTCCTCCACGTGACGGTCCCGGGACCAGACTGCCAGACCTCCTCCACGTGACGGTCCCGGGACAAGACTGCCAGACCTCCTCCACGTGACGGTCCTGGGACACGACTGCCAGACCTCCTCCACGTGACGGTCCCGGGACACGACTGCCAGACCTCCTCCACGTGACGGTCCTGGGACACGACTGCCAGACCTCCTCCACGTGACGGTCCCGGGACCAGACTGCCAGACCTCCTCCACGTGACGGTCCTGGGACACGACTGCCAGACCTCCTCCACGTGACGGTCCTGGGACACGACTGCCAGACCTCCTCCACGTGACGGTCCTGGGACACGACTGCCAGACCTCCTCCACGTGACGGTCCTGGGACACGACTGCCAGACCTCCTCCACGTGACGGTCCTGGGACACGACTGCCAGACCTCCTCCACGTGACGGTCCCGGGACCAGACTGCCAGACCTCCTCCACGTGACGGTCCCGGGACCAGACTGCCAGACCTTCTCCACGTGACGGTCCCGGGACACGACTGCCAGACCTCCTCCACGTGACGGTCCTGGGACACGACTGCCAGACCTCCTCCACGTGACGGTCCCGGGACACGACTGCCAGACCTCCTCCACGTGACGGTCCTGGGACACGACTGCCAGACCTCCTCCACGTGACGGTCCCGGGACCAGACTGCCAGACCTCCTCCACGTGACGGTCCTGGGACACGACTGCCAGACCTCCTCCACGTGACGGTCCTGGGACACGACTGCCAGACCTCCTCCACGTGACGGTCCTGGGACACGACTGCCAGACCTCCTCCACGTGACGGTCCTGGGACACGACTGCCAGACCTCCTCCACGTGACGGTCCTGGGACACGACTGCCAGACCTCCTCCACGTGACGGTCCTGGGACACGACTGCCAGACCTCCTCCACGTGACGGTCCCGGGACCAGACTGCCAGACCTCCTCCACGTGACGGTCCTGGGACACGACTGCCAGACCTCCTCCACGTGACGGTCCTGGGACACGACTGCCAGACCTCCTCCACGTGACGGTCCTGGGACACGACTGCCAGACCTCCTCCACGTGACGGTCCTGGGACCAGACTGCCAGACCTCCTCCACGTGACGGTCCTGGGACACGACTGCCAGACCTCCTCCACGTGACGGTCCTGGGACACGACTGCCAGACCTCCTCCACGTGACGGTCCTGGGACACGACTGCCAGACCTCCTCCACGTGACGGTCCCGGGACCAGACTGCCAGACCTCCTCCACGTGACGGTCCTGGGACACGACTGCCAGACCTCCTCCACGTGACGGTCCTGGGACACAACTGCCAGACCTCCTCCACGTGACGGTCCTGGGACACGACTGCCAGACCTCCTCCACGTGACGGTCCTGGGACCAGACTGCCAGACCTCCTCCACGTGACGGTCCTGGGACACGACTGCCAGACCTCCTCCACGTGACGGTCCTGGGACACGACTGCCAGACCTCCTCCACGTGACGGTCCTGGGACACGACTGCCAGACCTCCTCCACGTGACGGTCCCGGGACCAGACTGCCAGACCTCCTCCACGTGACGGTCCTGGGACACGACTGCCAGACCTCCTCCACGTGACGGTCCTGGGACACGACTGCCAGACCTCCTCCACGTGACGGTCCTGGGACACGACTGCCAGACCTCCTCCACGTGACGGTCCTGGGACACGACTGCCAGACCTCCTCCACGTGACGGTCCTGGGACACGACTGCCAGACCTCCTCCACGTGACGGTCCTGGGACACGACTGCCAGACCTCCTCCACGTGACGGTCCCGGGACCAGACTGCCAGACCTCCTCCACGTGACGGTCCCGGGACCAGACTGCCAGACCTCCTCCACGTGACGGTTCCGGGACACGACTGCCAGACCTCCTCCACGTGACGTCCCGGGACACGACTGCCAGACCTCCTCCAAGTGACGGTCCCGGGACACGACTGCCAGACCTCCTCCACTTGACGGTCCTGGGACACGACTGCCAGACCTCCTCCACGTGACGGTCCTGGGACACGACTGCCAGACCTCCTCCACGTGACGGTCCTGGGACACGACTGCCAGACCTCCTCCACGTGACGGTCCTGGGACACGACTGCCAGACCTCCTCCACGTGACGGTCCCGGGACCAGACTGCCAGACCTCCTCCACGTGACGGTCCTGGGACACGACTGCCAGACCTCCTCCACGTGACGGTCCTGGGACACAACTGCCAGACCTCCTCCACGTGACGGTCCTGGGACACGACTGCCAGACCTCCTCCACGTGACGGTCCTGGGACCAGACTGCCAGACCTCCTCCACGTGACGGTCCTGGGACACGACTGCCAGACCTCCTCCACGTGACGGTCCCGGGACCAGACTGCCAGACCTCCTCCACGTGACGGTCCTGGGACACGACTGCCAGACCTCCTCCACGTGACGGTCCTGGGACACGACTGCCAGACCTCCTCCACGTGACGGTCCTGGGACACGACTGCCAGACCTCCTCCACGTGACGGTCCTGGGACACGACTGCCAGACCTCCTCCACGTGACGGTCCTGGGACACGACTGCCAGACCTCCTCCACGTGACGGTCCTGGGACACGACTGCCAGACCTCCTCCACGTGACGGTCCCGGGACCAGACTGCCAGACCTCCTCCACGTGACGGTCCTGGGACACGACTGCCAGACCTCCTCCACGTGACGGTCCTGGGACACGACTGCCAGACCTCCTCCACGTGACGGTCCTGGGACACGACTGCCAGACCTCCTCCACGTGACGGTCCTGGGACACGACTGCCAGACCTCCTCCACGTGACGGTCCTGGGACACGACTGCCAGACCTCCTCCACGTGACGGTCCCGGGACACGACTGCCAGACCTCCTCCACGTGACGGTCCCGGGACCAGACTGCCAGACCTCCTCCACGTGACGGTCCCGGGACAAGACTGCCAGACCTCCTCCACGTGACGGTCCTGGGACACGACTGCCAGACCTCCTCCACGTGACGGTCCTGGGACACGACTGCCAGACCTCCTCCACGTGACGGTCCTGGGACACGACTGCCAGACCTCCTCCACGTGACGGTCCCGGGACCAGACTAGCAGACCTCCTCCACGTGACGGTCCCGGGACACGACTGCCAGACCTCCTCCACGTGACGGTCCTGGGACACGACTGCCAGACCTCCTCCACGTGACGGTCCTGGGACACGACTGCCAGACCTCCTCCACGTGACGGTCCCGGGACCAGACTGCCAGACCTCCTCCACGTGACGGTCCTGGGACACAACTGCCAGACCTCCTCCACGTGACGGTCCTGGGACCAGACTGCCAGACCTCCTCCACGTGACGGTCCTGGGACACGACTGCCAGACCTCCTCCACGTGACGGTCCTGGGACACGACTGCCAGACCTCCTCCACGTGACGGTCCTGGGACACGACTGCCAGACCTCCTCCAAGTGACGGTCCTGGGACACGACTGCCAGACCTCCTCCACGTGACGGTCCTGGGACACGACTGCCAGACCTCCTCCACGTGACGGTCCTGGGACACGACTGCCAGACCTCCTCCACGTGACGGTCCTGGGACACGACTGCCAGACCTCCTCCACGTGACGGTCCCGGGACCAGACTGCCAGACCTCCTCCACGTGACGGTCCCGGGACCAGACTGCCAGACCTCCTCCACGTGACGCTCCCGGGACACGACTGCCAGACCTCCTCCACGTGACGGTCCCAGGACACGACTGCCAGACCTCCTCCACGTGACGGTCCTGGGACACGACTGCCAGACCTCCTCCACGTGACGGTCCTGGGACACGACTGCCAGACCTCCTCCACGTGACGGTCCCGGGACCAGACTGCCAGACCTCCTCCACGTGACGGTCCCGGGACACGACTGCCAGACCTCCTCCACGTGACGGTCCCGGGACACGACTGCCAGACCTCCTCCACGTGACGGTCCCGGGACACGACTGCCAGACCTCCTCCACGTGACGGTCCTGGGACACGACTGCCAGACCTCCTCCACGTGACGGTCCTGGGACACGACTGCCAGACCTCCTCCACGTGACGGTCCGGGGACACGACTGCCAGACCTCCTCCACGTGACGGTCCTGGGACACGACTGCCAGACCTCCTCCACGTGACGGTCCCGGGACACGACTGCCAGACCTCCTCCACGTGACGGTCCCGGGACCAGACTGCCAGACCTCCTCCACGTGACGGTCCCGGGACAAGACTGCCAGACCTCCTCCACGTGACGGTCCTGGGACACGACTGCCAGACCTCCTCCACGTGACGGTCCTGGGACACGACTGCCAGACCTCCTCCACGTGACGGTCCTGGGACACGACTGCCAGACCTCCTCCACGTGACGGTCCTGGGACACGACTGCCAGACCTCCTCCACGTGACGGTCCTGGGACACGACTGCCAGACCTCCTCCACGTGACGGTCCTGGGACACGACTGCCAGACCTCCTCCACGTGACGGTCCTGGGACACGACTGCCAGACCTCCTCCACGTGACGGTCCTGGGACACGACTGCCAGACCTCCTCCACGTGACGGTCCTGGGACACGACTGCCAGACCTCCTCCACGTGACGGTCCTGGGACACGACTGCCAGACCTCCTCCACGTGACGGTCCCGGGACCAGACTGCCAGACCTCCTCCACGTGACGGTCCCGGGACACGACTGCCAGACCTCCTCCACGTGACGGTCCTGGGACACGACTGCCAGACCTCCTCCACGTGACGGTCCTGGGACACGACTGCCAGACCTCCTCCACGTGACGGTCCTGGGACACGACTGCCAGACCTCCTCCACGTGACGGTCCTGGGACACAACTGCCAGACCTCCTCCACGTGACGGTCCTGGGACACGACTGCCAGACCTCCTCCACGTCGACCAGGGCGAGGCATCGCAGAAACGGAGCAGCCAGGTGGGCAGAGTTCATTTAGATGAATAAACTCACTCTCTCTCTGCCATGTCTCCGTAAGACACATGAAATCAAGGTTTTGTCTTGTAAAAAGTTCATTCAAGGAAAAGGCTTTGTTGGCAATTGAACGTGCATCAACAAGCCGAGCCGGACCGTGGATGACGTCACGTCCATCGGTTCAGCTGAGCGCAGCGGGACCTGTCGAAGGCACGCCTTACGGTCACGTGATTCCCATGTGTTTCACCGGTAATCCGACGAAAACAAGGAAGCGGACGATGGACCCCAGCGCTCATAATTCCAGCGGCGCGCGGGCTCCAGGAAAACAGCCGCCACATCCCGCGCAGGCTCCAGGACCGGTGCGGCCCCGATGGCCCGTGCAGGCGGCGGGAAAGCAGCCGCGATGGCCCGTGCAGGCAGCGGGAAAGCAGCCGCGATGACACGGGCAGGCTCCGGGAAAACAGCCGCGATGACCCGGGCAGGCGGTGAAGACGGCGAACAGCCGCAAACATGGAGGAGCGGGATCAGGCGTAAGCACCGAGCACGTCTCCCAAAGTCCAGGCCCATGTGCTCCGAACACAAGGCTCGTCTGCGCTTGACCTGCACCAGACCTTGTGCCCAGGGCCGGCCCAGCCTATAAGCGAACTAAGCAGCCGCGTAGGGCCCCGAGGCGTTAATAGGGCCCCTAATCTGGCAACCCGTCTTATGAGAAGTGCAAGCGCAGCGTGCTCCACTAGTGTAGTAGCGCTGCTGGCGCGGCAGCGCACACAGCGGGAACATGTAACGCACAAACCGCATTTATTTGTAATGACAATCTGGCAACCGAGACACCAAACCTGCGCTGATTGGTCAACTTCATTGTGCGCGAGCAGAAGAGCAAAACATAAACACAACAGAACGTGGTCCTCATGTCCAGAGGAATATATCCCCCCGATGCCGAAAAACGAAAGAAGAAACTTCTTGACGATGTAAAGAAACTGCAAACTCAACAACACTCTCCAGGTTTTGAACTTCTCTTACAAAGAGACGGTTAATGCTGCTGTTTGAAACAACACGAGTCCGTCACGTTCGCTCAGGCTGGAGGCGACGAGAGCTCTGCCCCGCGCACAATATGTGTCTGAATGAAAGATAATGAGCTTCACATTGACACCAGCCCCGTAGTGTCAGCTGCAGGTGAGGCCGGTGAGGGGCCTCTATGGCCCGGGTCACTAAGAGGCGGAGATCCGGTCCGGACGAGCGCCGTCTCGTCCAGAACCTCTGATGTGAGACTTTGGAGTGAACAGTGTGCGGCCCCTGTCCCGGGCCCCTGTCCCGGGCCCCTGTCCCGGGCCCCTGTCCCGGGCCCCTGTGCAGCCTCAGTCAGAGATGAGCGGGTTTGAGTTTGCGTCCCTCTCTCTCACATCACCATGTGTGAGATCAATCGTGACTCGTGATGTCTGTTTGACTTTGACTTCTTAAAGTGCAATGAGAGGAACGTAAAGGTTTATGCACGTCAGGTCCATCAGCCAATCACATCGCAGCATTGTTTCACACAGAGTCCAGTGTGTGGTGTTCTGATCAGAACAAACATTTATATTGTAATTCACTTTTAATAGAGCAATAAAACATTTCAATTTATTTAAAAAGCATCATTAGACTATTTGTTATAAATTATAATAAATTGATAGTGAAAAATAACCAGACATATTATTATTGCGTCTGTTATAGAATAATACTATATATTTTTATACAAAAGTGGCAAAGTCTCTTCACTAGAGCGAGGTTTGGACCTTCACTTCTCGTTCTGTTCATTCTCTGGGAATAACATGTTTGTTTTATCAGTGTTAATTGTTAATCAAGCAATGCTTATGCCATTTGTTTAATTTAATATAACTTGTTTTGTCACTTTGGCAAGAAGGAACAGTTGGGAGCTGTAAAAGATACATTTGTAAGGATAACTATTACTTTTACATTTTCAGTTAAAATGAATCAATTTGATCATAATTATGTTTCATAGACAATATTGTATTGAGTAATTAAGTACACTAATGTATTAATAACTGGCTTTAGTCATTTTCTCCTGGCACAGTTTCATCACATCATCATTTTATAGCATTACAACCTCAACATTTTACTCTTACTTTAGCGGCTGGACCACATTAAAATGCAGCAGAATACACGAAAAAGGTTCATTAATTTAAACTAATGTGCTAATGTGGCTGTCGACCCTTAACGCCCAAAAACATATGTGGGAGGTGTGTTATTTGTACAGGGAGTAGAGGTGATGTCAGCGGAATACCAAGTTGCATTGTGGGATTTAAGTTATCAATATTTGAGCTTGTGAGGAGCTGAGAATAAACTAACTGGCAAACAGACGCTCTGGAGTTGTGGTGCTTTGTTTGTGTTGAAGAAAGTTCCCATATGTGAATTGTTTACTGACAATGGCAATAAAACTGATTCTGATGACGTGGTGAGGGGCCCCCAAATTTTTTTTCGCTTAGGGCCCCCTGAAGGCTTGGGCCGGCCCTGCTTGTGCCTCGTCTCCTCTGCTTCCTCCTCTTCGCATTAGGGTCGATCTCAGAGGCGTGAGGGTCGATGGCGCTGAAGCGTGCTGGAAAGCGAAGGAAAGCGCGCTGTGTAACGCAGAGGAAGGAGGAGAGAGGAAGTTCTGGTTAAACTCAACTTTCCATAATTTAGCGTAGCTGTGGTCAGTATGTTTTATTTTTCAAAATACTCGGCTGTATTAACAGGTACAAACAAGCCTCTCCGCCATCTCTTGTTTGTCCACCCAACTCACCTGACGTTTTGCTGCTGTCCCGAGGGAAGAGGAGGAAGCAGAGGAGACGAGGCACAAGGTCTGGTGCAGGTCTACAGAAATAACACTAGGGGGGGCTCTTTTTACATAGGGCCCCGGGTTTGTTTGTTTTTTAATATGACAATGAGTCCCGGCAACGCTGAGACCCAGTGCATCCTAGCTATGGGCGATACCAGGTGAAGGGCGGGGGGGATGGGCGATACCAGGTGAAGGGCGAGGGGGGGATGGGAGATACCAGGTGAAGGGCGAGGGGGGATGGGCGATACCAGGTGAAGGGCGAGGGGGGGATGGGCGATACCAGGTGAAGGGCGGGGGGGATGGGCGATACCAGGTGAAGGGCGAGGGGGGGATGGGTGGAGCAGCTTTTGTTGGTGTAGACCAGAGGTGCCCACATATTTTCAGCTCGCGATGTACTTTTATATTGGACAAAGCCTGAAGATCTACTATAGATCTAAATGATTGAATAATTTAGTGTTCTTTCTTTTGTCAGTATTAACCAGGTTTTTATTTTTGTTTGACCATAATTAGGCAATAGAATCACAATGTAGCTTTCATTAATAGCCTAATATTGTTTATCATGTACAAATGTGCAATATAAAAGAGATAATCTGCTGTTTAACTCGACCATTTAATACAGCCGAGTATTTTGAAAATAAAACATACTGACCACAGCTACGCTAAATTATGGAAAGTTGAGTTTAACCAGAACTTCCTCTCTCCTCCTTCCTCTGCGTTACACAGCGCGCTTTCCTTCGCTTTCCAGCACGCTTCAGCGCCATCGACCCTCACGCCTCTGAGATCGGGAGCTGAATCCTTTTCTGGTGTTGGTGTTGGTGCTCCACCTCTGCACCCTCGCTCCACCTCTGCACCCTCGCTCCACCTCTGGGCCCTCGCTCCACCTCTGCACCCTCGCTCCACCTCTGCACCCTCGCTCCACCTCTGCACCCTCGCTCCACCTGTGCGCCTTCGCTCCACCTCTGCACCCTCGCTCCACCTCTGGGCCCTCGCTCCACCTCTGCACCCTCGCTCCACCTCTGCACCCTCGCTCCACCTGTGCGCCTTCGCTCCACCTCTGCACCCTCGCTCCACCTCTGCACCCTCGCTCCACCTCTGCACCCTCGCTCCACCTCTGCACCCTCGCTCCACCTCTGGGCCCTCGCTCCACCTCTGGGCCCTCGCTCCACCTCTGCACCCTCGCTCCACCTCTGCGCCCTCGCTCCACCTCTGGGCCCTCGCTCCACCTCTGCACCCTCGCTCCACCTCTGGGCCCTCGCTCCACCTCTGCACCCTCGCTCCACCTCTGCACCCTCGCTCCACCTCTGCACCCTCGCTCCACCTCTGCACCCTCGCTCCACCTCTGCACCCTCGCTCCACCTCTGCACCCTCGCTCCACCTCTGCGCCCTCGCTCCACCTCTGGGCCCTCGCTCCACCTCTGCACCCTCGCTCCACCTCTGCACCCTCGCTCCACCTCTGCACCCTCGCTCCACCTCTGCACCCTCGCTCCACCTCTGCGCCCTCGCTCCACCTCTGGGCCCTCGCTCCACCTCTGCACCCTCGCTCCACCTCTGCACCCTCGCTCCACCTCTGCGCCCTCGCTCCACCTCTGGGCCCTCGCTCCACCTCTGGGCCCTCGCTCCACCTCTGCACCCTCGCTCCACCTCTGCACCCTCACTCCACCTCTGCACCCTCGCTCCACCTCTGCGCCCTCGCTCCACCTCTGGGCCCTCGCTCCACCTCTGCACCCTCGCTCCACCTCTGCACCCTCGCTCCACCTCTGCACCCTCGCTCCACCTCTGCACCCTCGCTCCACCTCTGGGCCCTCGCTCCACCTCTGGGCCCTCGCTCCACCTCTGCGCCCTCGCTCCACCTCTGCACCCTCGCTCCACCTCTGCACCCTCGCTCCACCTCTGCACCCTCGCTCCACCTCTGCACCCTCGCTCCACCTCTGGGCCCTCGCTCCACCTCTGGGCCCTCGCTCCACCTCTGCGCCCTCGCTCCACCTCTGGGCCCTCGCTCCACCTCTGCACCCTCGCTCCACCTCTGGGCCCTCGCTCCACCTCTGCGCCCTCGCTCCACCTCTGGGCCCTCGCTCCACCTCTGCACCCTCGCTCCACCTCTGCGCCCTCGCTCCACCTCTGGGCCCTCGCTCCACCTCTGCACCCTCGCTCCACCTCTGCGCCCTCGCTCCACCTCTGGGCCCTCGCTCCACCTCTGCACCCTCGCTCCACCTCTGCACCCTCGCTCCACCTCTGCACCCTCGCTCCACCTCTGCACCCTCGCTCCACCTCTGCACCCTCGCTCCACCTCTGCACCCTCGCTCCACCTCTGCGCCCTCGCTCCACCTCTGGGCCCTCGCTCCACCTCTGGGCCCTCGCTCCACCTCTGCGCCCTCGCTCCACCTCTGGGCCCTCGCTCCACCTCTGCACCCTCGCTCCACCTCTGCGCCCTCGCTCCACCTCTGCGCCCTCGCTCCACCTCTGGGCCCTCGCTCCACCTCTGCACCCTCGCTCCACCTCTGCACCCTCGCTCCACCTCTGCGCCCTCGCTCCACCTCTGGGCCCTCGCTCCACCTCTGCACCCTCGCTCCACCTCTGCACCCTCGCTCCACCTCTGCACCCTCGCTCCACCTCTGCACCCTCGCTCCACCTCTGCACCCTCGCTCCACCTCTGGGCCCTCGCTCCACCTCTGGGCCCTCGCTCCACCTCTGGGCCCTCGCTCCACCTCTGCACCCTCGCTTCACCTCTGGGCCCTCGCTCCACCTCTGCACCCTCGCTCCACCTCTGCACCCTCGCTCCACCTCTGCACCCTCGCTCCACCTCTGCACCCTCGCTCCACCTCTGCACCCTCGCTCCACCTCTGGGCCCTCGCTCCACCTCTGCACCCTCGCTCCACCTCTGCGCCCTCGCTCCACCTCTGCGCCCTCGCTCCACCTCTGGGCCCTCGCTCCACCTCTGGGCCCTCGCTCCACCTCTGCACCCTCGCTCCACCTCTGGGCCCTCGCTCCACCTCTGCGCCCTCGCTCCACCTCTGGGCCCTCGCTCCACCTCTGGGCCCTCGCTCCACCTCTGGGCCCTCGCTCCACCTCTGGGCCCTCGCTCCACCTCTGCACCCTCGCTCCACCTCTGTGCCCTCGCTCCACCTCTGCGCCCTCGCTCTACCTCTGGGCCCTCGCTCCACCTCTGCACCCTCGCTCCACCTCTGCACCCTCGCTCCACCTCTGCACCCTCGCTCCACCTCTGGGCCCTCGCTCCACCTCTGGGCCCTCGCTCCACCTCTGGGCCCTCGCTCCACCTCTGCGCCCTCGCTCCACCTCTGCGCCCTCGCTCCACCTCTGCACCCTCGCTCCACCTCTGCACCCTCGCTCCACCTCTGGGCCCTCGCTCCACCTCTGCACCCTCGCTCCACCTCTGGGCCCTCGCTCCACCTCTGCACCCTCGCTCCACCTCTGCACCCTCGCTCCACCTCTGGGCCCTCGCTCCACCTCTGGGCCCTCGCTCCACCTCTGCACCCTCGCTCCACCTCTGGGCCCTCGCTCCACCTCTGCGCCCTCGCTCCACCTCTGGGCCCTCGCTCCACCTCTGCACCCTCGCTCCACCTCTGCACCCTCGCTCCACCTCTGCGCCCTCGCTCCACCTCTGCGCCCTCGCTCCACCTCTGGGCCCTCGCTCCACCTCTGGGCCCTCGCTCCACCTCTGCACCCTCGCTCCACCTCTGGGCCCTCGCTCCACCTCTGCGCCCTCGCTCCACCTCTGGGCCCTCGCTCCACCTCTGGGCCCTCGCTCCACCTCTGGGCCCTCGCTCCACCTCTGGGCCCTCGCTCCACCTCTGCACCCTCGCTCCACCTCTGTGCCCTCGCTCCACCTCTGCGCCCTCGCTCTACCTCTGGGCCCTCGCTCCACCTCTGCACCCTCGCTCCACCTCTGCACCCTCGCTCCACCTCTGCACCCTCGCTCCACCTCTGGGCCCTCGCTCCACCTCTGGGCCCTCGCTCCACCTCTGGGCCCTCGCTCCACCTCTGCGCCCTCGCTCCACCTCTGCGCCCTCGCTCCACCTCTGCACCCTCGCTCCACCTCTGCACCCTCGCTCCACCTCTGGGCCCTCGCTCCACCTCTGCACCCTCGCTCCACCTCTGGGCCCTCGCTCCACCTCTGCACCCTCGCTCCACCTCTGCACCCTCGCTCCACCTCTGGGCCCTCGCTCCACCTCTGGGCCCTCGCTCCACCTCTGCACCCTCGCTCCACCTCTGGGCCCTCGCTCCACCTCTGCGCCCTCGCTCCACCTCTGGGCCCTCGCTCCACCTCTGCACCCTCGCTCCACCTCTGCACCCTCGCTCCACCTCTGCACCCTCGCTCCACCTCTGCACCCTCGCTCCACCTCTGGGCCCTCGCTCCACCTCTGGGCCCTCGCTCCACCTCTGGGCCCTCGCTCCACCTCTGCACCCTCGCTTCACCTCTGGGCCCTCGCTCCACCTCTGCACCCTCGCTCCACCTCTGCACCCTCGCTCCACCTCTGCACCCTCGCTCCACCTCTGCACCCTCGCTCCACCTCTGCACCCTCGCTCCACCTCTGGGCCCTCGCTCCACCTCTGCACCCTCGCTCCACCTCTGCGCCCTCGCTCCACCTCTGCGCCCTCGCTCCACCTCTGGGCCCTCGCTCCACCTCTGGGCCCTCGCTCCACCTCTGCACCCTCGCTCCACCTCTGGGCCCTCGCTCCACCTCTGCGCCCTCGCTCCACCTCTGGGCCCTCGCTCCACCTCTGGGCCCTCGCTCCACCTCTGGGCCCTCGCTCCACCTCTGGGCCCTCGCTCCACCTCTGCACCCTCGCTCCACCTCTGTGCCCTCGCTCCACCTCTGCGCCCTCGCTCTACCTCTGGGCCCTCGCTCCACCTCTGCACCCTCGCTCCACCTCTGCACCCTCGCTCCACCTCTGCACCCTCGCTCCACCTCTGGGCCCTCGCTCCACCTCTGGGCCCTCGCTCCACCTCTGGGCCCTCGCTCCACCTCTGCGCCCTCGCTCCACCTCTGCGCCCTCGCTCCACCTCTGCACCCTCGCTCCACCTCTGCACCCTCGCTCCACCTCTGGGCCCTCGCTCCACCTCTGCACCCTCGCTCCACCTCTGGGCCCTCGCTCCACCTCTGCACCCTCGCTCCACCTCTGCACCCTCGCTCCACCTCTGGGCCCTCGCTCCACCTCTGGGCCCTCGCTCCACCTCTGCACCCTCGCTCCACCTCTGGGCCCTCGCTCCACCTCTGCGCCCTCGCTCCACCTCTGGGCCCTCGCTCCACCTCTGCACCCTCGCTCCACCTCTGCACCCTCGCTCCACCTCTGCGCCCTCGCTCCACCTCTGCACCCTCGCTCCACCTCTGCACCCTCGCTCCACCTCTGCACCCTCGCTCCACCTCTGAAAACAAGGGCTGTAATCCATATAAATGACGATAGTTATGATTTCACCTTTATTTTGTAAAATCATTGTTTTAACTGCCACAAGAATGTGTCATTTTGAAGCGTCGCTTATTGATGACATCACAGAGGGAAGTCATTTCTAACATTGCATTTTCTCTACAAACAGATGTAAAACTAAGATAAATATATCACACAGTTTATCCCACTAAACTAAGTCATCATTAGAAACTACGACTAACGACTATTTCACGATTAAGAAATAAAGACACCAGAGTTTTTAAAAATATAGACTTCGTTTATTGCACAATCGTCGCTGGAGGGACAAGCTCCTCCTAAACCCTCCACCAGAGGGAGCCAAAGCTCCTGCTGAACCCTCCACCAGAGGGAGCCAAAGCTCCTGCTGAACCCTCCACCAGAGGGAGCCAAAGCTCCTGCTGAACCCTCCACCAGAGGGAGCCAAAGCTCCTGCTAAACCAGTCACATAAATACACTTCAATAAACGGCCGCCATGGATTAAAAAAGGATAATAAATCAATGTTCTTTGTTATTTTACTCACAGTATAAGAGTTTATAGTTTTAACACACAAAAGGACAAACTTCAAACTGGATTCTGCCCCAGCATCGTGCAAAAAGCAATAAATTCTTTGATCTCTTCTAAATTAGCTGTATTAATTTAATAATATGGAATATTCCAACGTTCAATTGAACAAAACCGCCAAATATTTAGGGTTTAATTCTGTTTTATTTCTGATTTTAAATAAATATATGATGCGGCATCTTTCACGCTCCAAACGCTCCAAACAAACCGTCATAATTAGATTAACGAGGTTGAAAAAGCACATTAAACTTGATACAGTCAATTCCTTTAAAAAAAAAAAAAAAAACTCAAATCTCAAATTAAGATGTTTTTTCCTCTAAAATTGAATTTGTACGAAATGTTTTATGGGGTGCACGGTGGCAAAGGTGGTTAGTGCTCTTGCCTCCCAAGAAGGAGATCATATAAAAAACACATGCATGTGTTTTACCTGACACATGCATGTGTTTTACCTGACACATGCATGTGTTTTACCTGACACATGCATGTGTTTTACCTCACACATGCATGTGTTTTACCTGACACATGCATGTGTCAGGTAAAACACATGCATGTGTTTTACCTCACACATGCATGTGTTTTACCTGACACATGCATGTGTTTTACCTCACACATGCATGTGTTTTACCTCACACATGCATGTGTCAGGTAAAACACATGCATGTGTTTTACCTGACACATGCATGTGTCAGGTAAAACACATGCTATGTCTCTGTGTTGACCACTGTGTTAAATACTGCGACACGTGTAACACGTGTAACAGTATCTGCGACAGATGTCGCAGATACTGTTACACGTATCACACGTGTCGCAGATACAGTTACATGTGTGACACGTGTCGCAGATACTGTTACACGTGTCACATGTGTCGCAGATACAGTTACATGTGTGACACGTGTCGCAGATACAGTTACATGTGTGACACGTGTCGCAGATACTGTTACACGTGTCACATGTGTCGCAGATAATGTTACACATGTTACAGATACTGTTACATGTGTCACACGTGTTGCAGATACTGACATAATCTGCTTCTGTTTCTTTCTATCGTCAATAAGGAAAATAAATCAAGTTTGACATCTTTCCTTCTTTTACTATTAAATTTTATTTCACTTTTCTCTTAAAACGTCGTCAAAAATCTGTTCATCATTGACTTGATGCACATTGTACTCTGTACTTAAAGCTGCACTGCGGAACATTTCAGCCAATGGACTTAAATATGTTCCATTTCAATATGCAAATCCTACATTTCTTGCATTTGCTTTAATTCTTATATGAAGTGATGAATGATGATTGTGACGCGATGGCCTTGTAAAGCACTAGAGGGCGCTGTTCTCCCATGCATTTTCATTCAGATGCCCCGACACGGTGCATTTACTCCACAATTCTGTTTTTAAACTAGAAGGCTAGCGTAGCATGTAGCATTTTGTCATTAAACATGAAACATGAAAACTTGCGCAGGAAGCTAACGCTCGCGCAGGAAACTAACGCTTGCGCAGGAAGCTAACGCTCGCGCAGGAAGCTAACGCTCGCGCAGGAAACTAACGCTCGCGCAGGAAGCTAATGCTCACGCAGGAAGCTAATGCTCACGCAGGAAGCTAACGCTCGCGCAGGAAACTAACGCTCGCGCAGGAAGCTAACGCTCGCGCAGGAAGCTAACGCTCGCGCAGGAAACTAATGCTCGCGCAGGAAGCTAATGCTCACGCAGGAAGCTAATGCTCACGCAGGAAGCTAACGCTCGCGCAGGAAACTAATGCTCGCGCAGGAAGCTAATGCTCACGCAGGAAGCTAACGCTAGCGGTAAGCAGGTGTGACTGTTTGCAACGAAAAATGCAAACAACAAAGTCATTTTCAAAACTAGTTCAATCAAATTGAAAAGTTGATTCCATCAGTTCACAAAAAAACATAAATCATAATTAGTCAGAAAACATTTTCAAACCACAGCAAAATGCTAAATGCTAAAGGCTAAATGCTAAAGGCTAAAGGGTCCATTCCTGGACATGTCTAAATATATGAGCACAAGTTTGTGCCGATAGTGCAAACCCAACATAAAGAAGTGCTTTTGAATAAATAACTTTAAATAACATGAAAACATAAGTCACATAAACATGAAAGAGTTTATAACGACAGCATTTCTCCACAAAAGACCAGAATCCTGTCAAATTGTGTTAATTAAGAAGAAGAAGAATTATATTATATAAATATTTATATAAACATAAATATATTTTATATATATAAAATATATATATATAAAATATATGAATATATATGTATATAAACATATATGTATATCAATTTATAAATTAAAGTGCACTTTAAACTTTGTCTACTTTCTGTTTCACTCGTTCATCCCTGAAGCGAATGTCGCCCCAGAGCTCGTCACTCCGTTTGTGCCAAAATGAAATCATAATCCTGGATACGCACGGACCCCGACGCACGGACCCCGACGCATGGACCCCGGACCCCGACGCATGGACCCCGGACCCCGACGCATGGACCCCGGACCCCAACGCACGGACCCCGACGCATGGACCCCGGACCCCGACGCATGGACCCCGGACCCCGACGCATGGACCCCGACGCACGGACCCCGACGCACGGACCCCGCCGCATGGACCCCGACGCATGGACCCCGGACCCCGACGCATGGACCCCGGACCCCGACGCATGGACCCCGGACCCCGACGCACGGACCCCGACGCATGGACCCCGGACCCCGACGCATGGACCCCGGACCCCGACGCATGGACCCCGGACCCCGACGCACGGACCCCGACGCACGGACCCCGCCGCACGGACCCCGCCGCATGGACCCCGGACCCCGACGCATGGACCCCGGACCCCGACGCACGGACCCCGACGCATGGACCCCGGACCCCGACGCATGGACCCCGGACCCCGACGCATGGACCCCGACGCACGGATCCCGACGCATGGACCCCGGACCCCGACGCATGGACCCCGGACCCCGACGCATGGACCCCGGACCCCAACGCACGGACCCCGACGCATGGACCCCGGACCCCGACGCATGGACCCCGGACCCCGACGCATGGACCCCGACGCACGGACCCCGACGCACGGACCCCGCCGCATGGACCCCGACGCATGGACCCCGGACCCCGACGCATGGACCCCGGACCCCGACGCATGGACCCCGGACCCCGACGCACGGACCCCGACGCATGGACCCCGGACCCCGACGCATGGACCCCGGACCCCGACGCATGGACCCCGGACCCCGACGCACGGACCCCGACGCACGGACCCCGCCGCACGGACCCCGCCGCATGGACCCCGGACCCCGACGCATGGACCCCGGACCCCGACGCACGGACCCCGACGCATGGACCCCGGACCCCGACGCATGGACCCCGGACCCCGACGCATGGACCCCGACGCACGGATCCCGACGCACGGACCCCGCCGCATGGACCCCGACGCATGGACCCCGGACCCCGACGCATGGACCCCGGACCCCGACGCACGGACCCCGACGCATGGACCCCGGACCCCGACGCACGGACCCCGACGCATGGACCCCGGACCCCGACGCACGGACCCCGACGCACGGACCCCGACGCATGGACCCCGGACCCCGACGCATGGACCCCGGACCCCGACGCACGGACCCCGACGCATGGACCCCGGACCCCGACGCATGGACCCCGGACCCCGACGCACGGACCCCGACGCATGGACCCCGGACCCCGACGCATGGACCCCGGACCCCGACGCACGGACCCCGACGCACGGACCCCGCCGCATGGACCCCGACGCATGGACCCCGGACCCCGACGCATGGACCCCGACGCATGGACCCCGGACCCCGACGCACGGACCCCGGACCCCGACGCACGGACCCCGGACCCCGACGCACGGACCCCGACGCATGGACCCCGACGCATGGACCCCGGACCCCGACGCATGGACCCCGGACCCCGACGCACGGACCCCGACGCATGGACCCCGGACCCCGACGCATGGACCCCGGACCCCGACGCACGGACCCCGACGCACGGACCCCGCCGCATGGACCCCGACGCATGGACCCCGGACCCCGACGCATGGACCCCGACGCATGGACCCCGGACCCCGACGCACGGACCCCGGACCCCGACGCACGGACCCCGACGCATGGACCCCGACGCATGGACCCCGGACCCCGACGCATGGACCCCGGACCCCGACGCACGGACCCCGACGCATGGACCCCGGACCCCGACGCATGGACCCCGGACCCCGACGCACGGACCCCGACGCATGGACCCCGGACCCCGACGCATGGACCCCGGACCCCGACGCACGGACCCCGACGCATGGACCCCGGACCCCGACGCATGGACCCCGGACCCCGACGCACGGACCCCGGCAGTCGGACCCACAACGTGTTTGACCGTCTCAATAATGAATAACGATCATATTGATGGTTTTGTTTCTTGACGTTAACGTTGGACTCATTTTAAATGTTTCTTTATTTTAGCTCATGTTTCAGTGTAAAATGTATTTTATTTTACAATTATCAGTTATAGCAATATTTTATAAGACAAATGACTTTGTTCTTAAAAAAATGTGTGTTTGGAGTAAATAAAAAATATCATAAATGTGAAACAATATATTGCATTTGCCTTTGTCTGATTAACATTGAACATTTTCTCGATTGTTGAAGAGTTTTCACACCTGCAAATGTCATTTATCACATTTAAGAACGTTTTGAAAATGAAACATTACAAACATTGTGTTTCTGCCGCTCGTTAAGCGCTCGTTAAGAGACAGTGCAAAACAAAAGTGCAAAACCACAAAATGATCAGTCTCTAAACACGTGGACAGGAATGAACCCTTCAGCGTCTGAAACTCCAAACTCAGAAAACATGAGAAACAGAGAAAACACATAAAAACCACACAAGCTTTTACCAAATGTGTTCAATCCCAGCCCTTTAGCAAAGCACTTCTGTCAATCAAAATCTCACATGTTTGATCAAATTTACCCTTCAATAGTGCTTAAAGGACACACATTATGCATCGTTTGTGTTGGACTTAAAGGACACACATTATGCATCGTTTGTGTTGGACTTAAAGGACACACATTATGCATCGTTTGTGTTGGTGTTGGATTTAAAGGACACACATTACGCATCGTTTGTGTTGGTGTTGGACTTAAAGGACACACATTACGCATCGTTTGTGTTGGTGTTGGATTTAAAGGACACACATTACGCATCATTTGTGTTGGTGTTGGACTTAAAGGACACACATTATGCATCGTTTGTGTTGGTGTTGGACTTAAAGGACACACATTATGCATCGTTTGTGTTGGTGTTGGACTTAAAGGACACACATTATGCATCGTTTGTGTTGGTGTTGGTCTTAAAGGACACACATTATGCATCGTTTGTGTTGGTGTTGGACTTAAAGGACACACATTATGCATCGTTTGTGTTGGTGTTGGATTTAAAGGACACACATTACGCATCGTTTGTGTTGGTGTTGGATTTAAAGGACACACATTACGCATCATTTGTGTTGGTGTTGGACTTAAAGGACACACATTATGCATCGTTTGTGTTGGTGTTGGACTTAAAGGACACACATTATGCATCGTTTGTGTTGGTGTTGGATTTAAAGGACACACATTATGCATCGTTTGTGTTGGTGTTGGACTTAAAGGACACACATTATGCATCGTTTGTGTTGGTGTTGGACTTAAAGGACACACATTATGCATCGTTGTGTTGGTGTTGGACTTAAAGGACACACATTATGCATCGTTTGTGTTGGTGTTGGACTTAAAGGACACACATTATGCATCGTTTGTGTTGGTGTTGGATTTAAAGGACACACATTACGCATCGTTTGTGTTGGTGTTGGATTTAAAGGACACACATTATGCATCGTTTGTGTTGGTGTTGGACTTAAAGGACACACATTATGCATCGTTTGTGTTGGTGTTGGATTTAAAGGACACACATTACGCATCGTTTGTGTTGTTTTAGAGCTTAAAGTGCCTCATTGGACTAAAACACACTTAAGGAAATTACATTAAACACTTTGCTCAAACAATAACAGATTTAATCCCAGTTTGGCCATTTTGAGGTTTAAAATTTGACTTCCTGGTTGTAAATCATGACGTCTATCATTGTCACCTAGCAACCATGAAGCACACTGGGCTATTATTCTGTGGACTTTATGTTTTAAGGAAGTAAAACGTGACTAATCCTGGTCATTTTCCAACATGTTTTTTTAACTTTGCTACTCAAACTGACACTTATTTGGTGTAAAACTATAATTTAAATTTACAGATTTTATTATTCCACCAAATAAAGTGAAAAGTAGTGAATCTTTAAAACCTAAACGCACTTTAAACTAAAGCATGCGTGACATTCTCTGGCGTTCCCTTGTCCAGATCGGAGGAGAAACAAAAGCTCCACATGCTAATGGTGGAGCTAACACACATGCTAATGGTGGAGCTAACACACATGCTAATGGTGGAGCTAACACACATGCTAATGGTGGAGCGGTGGAGCTAACACACATGCTAATGGTGGAGCTAACATGCTAATGGAAACACACGGACTGCTTTCTGAGGCTCAGGTGGAGAGGACTTATTCTTGAACTGTTTCTAATGAGAGAACTCTGCATAATGTGTGTGCTTTTCTTTTGAAATGTGCTGTGATGATGTGTTTAGAGCGACAGGGTTGTGATAATGCATAGTTCAGTCCAGAGTAAACATAAAGGCAGTGCTTTTGTAGCTTTAGTGGTTTCAAGCAGCTGAAAACAGTGTCTAAAATGAGAGGCTGAGTGTGGTTGTGGTGCAGAGGCAACGACATCGACACAGAACCACATCAGTAAAGATTAGAGTCGGACGTAGAAGTTTAGATACACTTGGGCTTTCACCAGTGGCTTTGGAAATGTCAAGGACAATATTTGTGGAAAAATAAATGCCAGATTTTCATCTCGAAAACAAAAAGACACTAAACCCACAGAGCGAGACACCAACTATTCCAATCGCACCGAATCAAGTCAAGTCCCATTTGAAGGTCAGGAGTCCCGGGACAGACTCTCATGTACTATGGCCTTAAACATATGGATCTCCACCAATGGATTCATAAAGCGAGTTCGACATGTTTACAGGCAAACGGTGGAGAGAAGTGACACAGTGCAGCTTTAAGTTCAAGCCCTCCACACAAATACAGAACCTTCATGCTTTTTCTCGTGGGTCTAGTTCTATTTGTTCATTGACTTTGATGATGATTTAAATGTTGTTCCACAGTGAAACCTTATTCATTGGACCAAAGGTCATTGGACCAAAGGTCATTGGACCAAAGGTCATTGGACAAAAGGACATTGGACCAAAGGTTGTTTCTGTTGCTTCACTTTGAAAAGAAACTGTACGTTTTTAACTGAAAAACACACATTTTTCTATCATTTAAGCTGAAATGTTCCACAAAATGGCATAAAACTCCAGACTCCAAAGTGTTTTGTAATAAAATCACCTGTAATTTTAAAAAAAGAGAGATGAACAGGTTAATGCCACATGGTGGAACATTCCTCTGGACCAGATGCAAACTTCATTTATCCACATTTCATGCACCACTGAGAAGCCCCATGTCTTTCCTTTGGGAGCGTGTGAGCGACGAGGCCCTGTCCAAACCAGAGCCTAATCCACATGCAAATATGACATGAAGCCTGCCGCGCCCGAGCAGGAAACTGAGCACGCTGTGCTTTTTCTCATGTATTGTGCAAATACAAAGACATTTCAGGTTTGACTTATTGAGCATTTGCTCCATTTGATCGTCCAAAAAATGCACAATTCACTGCAACATCAGCGTTTGCAGAGCCGTTTCCTTCAAACGCCTTTGATGATGAAATCAGACATGAGCGTTTCACTGTCAACACAAATAAATACATTACTTAAAGTCACGACCAGAACAACAATCAGGACGTGTGATTTTAGACTTAATGACATTCTGACACAAATAAAGTAGAAATGTCAATTCTTTCTTTAAAAATACTAGTTTGTTGCTTCCAGGTTGTATTTTGGTCGTGTTTGTGGAAAGTTTAAAGTCTTTAAATAAACTATTGAATGGTTTTGATCTGGTTTTCATTGAATAAAACTATCACATTATGTTCCACTTTTCCCTCGTTTCCCTCATTTAGTTTACGAATGAAAAAGGGTCGATTATGTTCAAAAATCTGAAACCGTGAGGACAAAAGAGCGACACAAAAATGTCTCACACATAAAAAGATTCAATAAATAAATATCTGAATTCTGTATCAGAGCCATTTTAAACACTGACCAAATAAATCATGAATAAATAATAGTAATATCTATGTTTCTCATATCAATGGCTTAACTAACGTTTATATTCATGTTATATTCTTACAGTTTGTGGAGTAAAAGTTGTTTTTGGAAGAATAAAGTTAATGTTTGGGCCAATGAGCAACAGCAGGAAACACTTTAGTTTTGAGTGATTATTTTGTCTCAATTTTATAATCGATGTCATTAAATATCCGGCCTCTAAACTTAATTATTGAAAGCCTTTTGTCCAAATATTGGTTTTCTGGTGCATGTTTAGAACTGGTTTCCCGCTCACATTCCTCAGAAGGGCGTGGTTAGTTTGGACAAGGCCTTAGACGCCACGATGAGGTCTTTTGGCTCCTGCGCCTGGGCCCCTGGCCACGCTGAACGATATGGACATTCGGAGACTAAAACACATGCATAAATTCCCCTTGTATTCCTGGAAGCTCCGCACAGCCCCGCCCTCTTTTGCACCCGCCGCACAGTTTGCGTGTCATTTGGGGAAACGGGAGCTGCTCGGGACGGGTCAGTCCATGGGGCAAATGTAACTATTGACCCAAAGCAAGTCGTCCAACACGCCCCAGTGGAGGTAGAGGATGGAGCCCACCACCAGCACGTGCATGATCTGATGACTGTTGCACCAGTAATCGAACAGCCCGGGTCTGAACCGCTCAGGGATGCGAGCGATGTTTATGACTCCGCCCAGCACCGCCAGCACGTCCATGGTGACGAAGTGACGCAGCGAGGTCGGGCTCCCGCCGCCGACGCCCACCCAGCGCAGGATGAAGAAGGAGAAGCGGAAGAGCGCCTGCCAGGCGAAGGAGCGCAGGCGCCGCACGGAGCTGCGCGCCGTGACCGCGCAGTAGATGGCGTACGTGGAGAGCAGGATGTACAGCAGCAGCGCCAGCGTCCGGATCACGGGGTAACAAAGGAGAGTGCTGTACACGATGGGCAGCATCCCTGAGACAAGGGACAGAGTCAGGGACACAAGGACTGGACGCACTTCACCAGGACCAGACCTGGACCAGACCTGGACCAGACCTGGACCAGACCAGGACCAGACCTGGACCAGACCAGGACCAGACCAGGACCAGACCTGGACCAGACCTGGACCAGACCAGGACCAGACCTGGACCAGACCTGGACCAGGACCAGACCTGGACCAGACCTGGACCAGACCAGGACCAGACCTGGACCAGACCAGGACCAGACCAGGACCAGACCTGGACCAGACCTGGACCAGACCAGGACCAGACCTGGACCAGACCTGGACCAGACCTGGACCAGACCAGGACCAGACCAGGACCTGACCTGGACCAGACCAGGACCAGACCAGGACCAGACCAGGACCAGACCAGGACCAGACCTGGACCAGACCTGGACCAGACCAGGACCAGACCTGGACCAGACCTGGACCAGACCTGGACCAGACCAGGACCAGACCAGGACCAGACCTGGACCAGACCAGGACCAGACCAGGACCAGACCAGGACCAGACCTGGACCAGACCTGGACCAGACCAGGACCAGACCAGGACCAGACCAGGACCAGACCTGGACCAGACCTGGACCAGACCAGGACCAGACCAGGACCAGACCTGGACCAGACCAGGACCAGACCTGGACCAGACCTGGACCAGACCTGGACCAGACCAGGACCAGACCTGGACCAGACCAGGACCAGACCAGACCAGGACCAGACCTGGACCAGACCTGGACCAGACCTGGACCAGACCAGGACCAGACCTGGACCAGACCAGGACCAGACCAGGACCAGACCTGGACCGGACCAGGACCAGACCTGGACCAGACCTGGACCAGACCTGGACCAGACCAGGACCAGACCAGGACCAGACCTGGACCAGACCAGGACCGGACCAGGACCGGACCAGGACCGGACCAGGACCAGATCTGGACCAGACCTGGACCAGACCTGGACCAGACCAGGACCAGACCTGGACCAGACCAGGACCAGACCTGGACCAGACCTGGACCAGACCTGGACCAGACCAGGACCAGACCAGGACCAGACCTGGACCAGACCAGGACCAGACCAGGACCAGACCAGGACCAGACCAGACCAGGACCAGACCTGGACCAGACCTGGACCAGACCAGGACCAGACCTGGACCAGACCAGGACCAGACCTGGACCAGACCTGGACCAGACCTGGACCAGACCAGGACCAGACCTGGACCAGACCTGGACCAGACCAGGACCAGACCTGGACCAGACCTGGACCGGACCTGGACCAGACCAGGACCGGACCAGGACCAGACCTGGACCGGACCAGGACCAGACCAGGACCGGACCAGGACCAGACCTGGACCGGACCAGGACCAGACCTGGACCAGACCTGGACCAGACCTGGACCAGACCTGGACCAGACCAGGACCGGACCTGGACCAGACCAGGACCGGACCTGGACCAGACCTGGACCGGACCTGGACCAGACCTGGACCGGACCAGGACCGGACCAGGACCGGACCAGGACCGGACCAGGACCGGACCAGGACCAGATCTGGACCAGACCTGGACCAGACCTGGACCAGACCAGGACCAGACCTGGACCAGACCAGGACCAGACCAGGACCAGACCTGGACCAGACCTGGACCAGACCAGGACCAGACCTGGACCAGACTAAGCCTGTATCAGGACTAAATTGGGCTGATTTTATGATAAAACTTCTAGCTGTCGAATAGAATAATCCAGTAGGAGTGTAAAGTGTAAAGTATAAATGGTTAAACTGGTTAAACTGGTTAAACTGGTATAAATGGTTAAACTGGTTAAACTGGTTGAACTGGTTAAACTGGTTAAACTGGTTAAACTGGTTAAACTGGTTGAACTGGTTAAACTGGTATAAATGGTTAAACTGGTTAAACTGGTATAAATGGTATACTGGTATAAATGGTTAAACTGGTTAAACTGGTTAAACTGGTATAAATGGTTAAACTGGTTAAACTGGTTAAACTGGTTAAACTGGTATAAATGGTTAAACTGGTATAAATGGTTAAACTTGTTAAACTGGTTAAACCGGTTAAACTGGTTAAACTGGTTAAACTGGTATAAATGGTTAAACTGGTTAAACTGGTTGAACTGGTTAAACTGGTTAAACTGGTTGAACTGGTTGAACTGGTTAAACTGGTTAAACTGGTTGAACTGGTTGAACTGGTTAAACTGGTATAAATGGTTAAACTGGTTAAACTGGTTAAACTGGTATAAATGGTATAAATGGTTAAACTGGTATAAATGGTTAAACTGGTTAAACTGGTATAAATGGTTAAACTGGTATAAATGGTTAAACTGGTTAAACTGGTTAAACTGGTATAAATGGTATAATTGGTTAAACTGGTATAAATGGTTAAACTTGTTAAACTGGTTAAACTGGTTGAACTGGTTGAACTGGTTAAACTGGTTAAACTGGTTGAACTGGTTGAACTGGTGGTTGAACTGGTTGAACTGGTTGAACTGGTATAAATGGTATAAATGGTTAATTAAACTTGTTAAACTGGTTAAACTGGTGAAGATTTGAAGACGTTCAGGCATAACAGAATAAGACGAGATGAAAGGCGATGTTTCGCTGACTTTATAAGAGTTAAAGCACTTTTAATGTTTGTATTTGTTAAATTTGGGCCAAATCAAAACGTAACAGAGACAAAAGACAAAACCAAGACTAAAGTGTGTCATGTTGGTTTCATTAAGATGTGTTTAGTTTGGTGAAATATGGATAGTGGTGGTTGGTTCTTTGTCTTTGGTTCCATCTAGTTTGAGCCTCAGCAAGTTTCTGAACCCGCCCAGCGAGAGTGGTCCGAAGCCTCACCGAGCGTGTTGATCATGCAGATGCCGCACACGTCCAGCTTGAGCAGCGTGTGGTAGACGGGTTCGCCCCCCTCGTGGTTCATGAAGAGATGGTAGAGCACGGAGCCCAGCTGAGGCGACAGGCAGGCCAGGAAGTGCACCACGCCCAGCCACGTCACACCGATCTGGGACCAGGGGATGTTCAGGGGGAGGAGCACCAGGAAGCACACCAGCGGGATGCCTGAGGGGGAGGGACCAGGAGCATGATGCATCATTCCACTGAGATGACCCTGTACGCCTGCCCAAACGCCATCGAGAAAACGCCATCGAGAAAACGCCATCGAGAAAACATCATCGAGAAAACATCATCGGGAAAACGTCATCGAGAAAACGTCATCGAGAAAACGTCGTCGAGAAAACGCCGTCGAGAAAACGCCATCGAGAAAACGTCATCGAGAAAAAGTAATCGAGAAAACGTCACATATCGAGAAAACGTCATCGAGAAAACGTCATCGAGAAAACGTCATCGAGAAAACGTCATCGGGAAAACGCCATCGAGAAAACGTCATCGAGAAAACGCCATCGAGAAAACATCATCGAGAAAACATCATCGGGAAAACGTCATCGAGAAAACGTCATCGAGAAAACGTCGTCGAGAAAACGTCGTCGAGAAAACGCCATCGAGAAAACGTCATCGAGAAAAAGTAATCGAGAAAACGTCACATATCGAGAAAACGTCATCGAGAAAAAAGTAATCGAGAAAACGTCACATATCGAGAAAACGTCATCGAGAAAACGTCATCGAGAAAACGTCATCGAGAAAACGTCATCGAGAAAACGTCATCGAGAAAATGTCATTGAGAAAACGTCACATATCGAGAAAAAGTCATCGGCAAAACGTCATTGAGAAAACGTCACACATCGAGAAAACGTCATCGAGAAAACATCAAACATCGAGAAAACGTCACATATCGAGAAAACATCATCGAGAAAACGCCATCGAGAAAACATCATCGAGAAAACGCCATCGAGAAAACATCATCGAGAAAACGTCACATTTCGAGAAAACATCATCGAGAAAACGTCATCGAGAAAACGTCACATATCGAGAAAACGCCATCGAGAAAACGTCATCGAGAAAAAGTAATCGGGAAAACGTCATCGAGAAAACGCCATCGAGAAAACATCATCGAGAAAACGTCACATATCGAGAAAACATCATCGAGAAAACGTCACACATCGAGAAAACGTCATCGAGAAAACGTCACATATCGAGAAAACGTCATCGAGAAAACGTCACATATCGAGAAAACGCCATCGAGAAAACGTCATCGAGAAAACGTCACATATCGAGAAAACGTCATCGAGAAAACGTCACACATCGAGAAAACGTCATCGAGAAAATATCATCGGGAAAACGTCATCGAGAAAACGCCATCGAGAAAACGTCATCGAGAAAAAGTAATCGGGAAAACGTCATCGAGAAAACGTCACATATCGAGAAAACGTCATCGAGAAAACGTCACATATCGAGAAAACGTCATCGAGAAAACGTCATCGAGAAAACGTCATCGGGAAAACGTCATTGAGAAAACGTCACACATCGAGAAAACATCATCGAGAAAACGTCACATATCGAGAAAACATCATCGAGAAAACGCCATCGAGAAAACGTCATCGAGAAAACGTCACACATCGAGAAAACGTCATCGAGAAAATATCATCGGGAAAACGTCATCGAGAAAACGTCATCGAGAAAACGCCATCGAGAAAACGTCATCGAGAAAACGTCACATATCGAGAAAACGTCATCGAGAAAACGTCACATATCGAGAAAACGTCATCGAGAAAACGTCATTGAGAAAACGTCATCGAGAAAACGTCATCGAGAAAAAGTCAGCGGGAAAACGTCATCGAGAAAACGTCATCGAGAAAAAGTCATCGGCAAAACGTCATTGAGAAAACGTCACACATCGAGAAAACGTCATCGATAAAACATCAAACATCGAGAAAACGTCAAATATCGAGAAAACATCATCGAGAAGACGCCATCGAGAAAACATCATCGAGAAAACGTCACATATCGAGAAAACATCATCGAGAAAACGTCACATATCGAGAAAACATCATCGAGAAAACGCCATCGAGAAAACGCCATCGAGAAAACATCATCGAGAAAACATCATCGGGAAAACGTCATCGAGAAAACGTCATCGAGAAAACGTCACATATCGAGAAAACGTCATCGAGAAAACGTCATCGAGAAAACGTCATCGAGAAAACATCATCGGGAAAACGTCATCGAGAAAACGTCATCGAGAAAACGTCGTCGAGAAAACGTCGTCGAGAAAACGCCATCGAGAAAACGTCATTGAGAAAAAGTAATCGAGAAAACGTCACATATCGAGAAAACGTCATCGAGAAAAAGTAATCGAGAAAACGTCACATATCGAGAAAACGTCATCGAGAAAACGTCATCGAGAAAACGTCATCGAGAAAACGTCATCGGGAAAACGCCATCGAGAAAACGTCATCGAGAAAATGTCATTGAGAAAACATCACATATCGAGAAAACGTCATCGAGAAAACGTCATTGAGAAAACGTCATCGAGAAAACGTCATCGAGAAAAAGTCATCGAGAAAACATCATCGGGAAAACGTCATCGAGAAAACGTCGTCGAGAAAACGTCGTCGAGAAAACGTCGTCGAGAAAACGCCATCGAGAAAACGTCATCGAGAAAAAGTAATCGAGAAAACGTCATATATCGAGAAAACGTCATCGAGAAAAAAGTAATCGAGAAAACGTCACACATCGAGAAAACGTCACACATCGAGAAAACGTCATCGAGAAAACGTCATCGAGAAAACGTCATCGAGAAAACGTCATCGGGAAAACGCCATCGAGAAAACGTCATCGAGAAAATGTCATTGAGAAAACGTCACATATCAAGAAAACGTCATCGGCAAAACGTCATTGAGAAAACGTCATCGAGAAAAAGTCATCGGCAAAACGTCATTGAGAAAACGTCACACATCGAGAAAACGTCATCGAGAAAACATCAAACATCGAGAAAACGTCACATATCGAGAAAACATCATCGAGAAAACGCCATCGAGAAAACATCATCGAGAAAACGCCATCGAGAAAACGTCACATATCGAGAAAACATCATCGAGAAAACGTCATCGAGAAAACGTCATCGAGAAAACGTCACACATCGAGAAAACGTCACACATCGAGAAAACGTCATCGAGAAAACGTCACATATCGAGAAAACGTCATCGAGAAAACGTCACATATCGAGAAAACGCCATCGAGAAAACGTCATCGAGAAAAAGTAATCGGGAAAACGTCATCGAGAAAACGTCACATATCGAGAAAACGTCATCGAGAAAACGTTACATATCGAGAAAACGTCATCGAGAAAACGTCACACATCGAGAAAACGTCATCGAGAAAATATCATCGGGAAAACGTCATCGAGAAAACGCCATCGAGAAAACGTCATCGAGAAAAAGTAATCGGGAAAACGTCATCGAGAAAACGTCACATATCGAGAAAACGTCATCGAGAAAACGTCATCGAGAAAACGTCATCGGGAAAACGTCATTGAGAAAACGTCACACATCGAGAAAACATCATCGAGAAAACATCATCGAGAAAACGCCATCGAGAAAACGTCACACATCGAGAAAACGTCATCGAGAAAATATCATCGGGAAAACGTCATCGAGAAAACGTCATCGAGAAAACGCCATCGAGAAAACGTCATCGAGAAAACGTCACATATCGAGAAAACGTCATCGAGAAAACGTCATTGAGAAAACGTCATCGAGAAAACGTCATCGAGAAAAAGTCAGCGGGAAAACGTCATCGAGAAAACGTCATCGAGAAAAAGTCATCGGCAAAACGTCATTGAGAAAACGTCACACATCGAGAAAACGTCATCGAGAAAACATCAAACATCGAGAAAACGTCACATATCGAGAAAACATCATCGAGAAAACGCCATCGAGAAAACATCATCGAGAAAACGTCATCGAGAAAATATCATCGGGAAAACGTCATCGAGAAAACGTCATCGAGAAAACGCCATCGAGAAAACGTCATCGAGAAAACGTCACATATCGAGAAAACGTCATCGAGAAAACGTCACATATCGAGAAAACGTCATCGAGAAAACGTCATTGAGAAAACGTCATCGAGAAAACGTCATCGAGAAAAAGTCAGCGGGAAAACGTCATCGAGAAAACGTCATCGAGAAAAAGTCATCGGCAAAACGTCATTGAGAAAACGTCACACATCGAGAAAACGTCATCGATAAAACATCAAACATCGAGAAAACGTCAAATATCGAGAAAACATCATCGAGAAGACGCCATCGAGAAAACATCATCGAGAAAACGTCACATATCGAGAAAACATCATCGAGAAAACGTCACATATCGAGAAAACATCATCGAGAAAACGCCATCGAGAAAACGCCATCGAGAAAACATCATCGAGAAAACATCATCGGGAAAACGTCATCGAGAAAACGTCATCGAGAAAACGTCACATATCGAGAAAACGTCATCGAGAAAACGTCATCGAGAAAACGTCATCGAGAAAACATCATCGGGAAAACGTCATCGAGAAAACGTCATCGAGAAAACGTCGTCGAGAAAACGTCGTCGAGAAAACGCCATCGAGAAAACGTCATTGAGAAAAAGTAATCGAGAAAACGTCACATATCGAGAAAACGTCATCGAGAAAAAGTAATCGAGAAAACGTCACATATCGAGAAAACGTCATCGAGAAAACGTCATCGAGAAAACGTCATCGAGAAAACGTCATCGGGAAAACGCCATCGAGAAAACGTCATCGAGAAAATGTCATTGAGAAAACATCACATATCGAGAAAACGTCATCGAGAAAACGTCATTGAGAAAACGTCATCGAGAAAACGTCATCGAGAAAAAGTCATCGAGAAAACATCATCGGGAAAACGTCATCGAGAAAACGTCGTCGAGAAAACGTCGTCGAGAAAACGTCGTCGAGAAAACGCCATCGAGAAAACGTCATCGAGAAAAAGTAATCGAGAAAACGTCACATATCGAGAAAACGTCATCGAGAAAAAAGTAATCGAGAAAACGTCACACATCGAGAAAACGTCACACATCGAGAAAACGTCATCGAGAAAACGTCATCGAGAAAACGTCATCGAGAAAACGTCATCGGGAAAACGCCATCGAGAAAACGTCATCGAGAAAATGTCATTGAGAAAACGTCACATATCAAGAAAACGTCATCGGCAAAACGTCATTGAGAAAACGTCATCGAGAAAAAGTCATCGGCAAAACGTCATTGAGAAAACGTCACACATCGAGAAAACGTCATCGAGAAAACATCAAACATCGAGAAAACGTCACATATCGAGAAAACATCATCGAGAAAACGCCATCGAGAAAACATCATCGAGAAAACGCCATCGAGAAAACGTCACATATCGAGAAAACATCATCGAGAAAACGTCATCGAGAAAACGTCATCGAGAAAACGTCACACATCGAGAAAACGTCACACATCGAGAAAACGTCATCGAGAAAACGTCACATATCGAGAAAACGTCATCGAGAAAACGTCACATATCGAGAAAACGCCATCGAGAAAACGTCATCGAGAAAAAGTAATCGGGAAAACGTCATCGAGAAAACGTCACATATCGAGAAAACGTCATCGAGAAAACGTTACATATCGAGAAAACGTCATCGAGAAAACGTCACACATCGAGAAAACGTCATCGAGAAAATATCATCGGGAAAACGTCATCGAGAAAACGCCATCGAGAAAACGTCATCGAGAAAAAGTAATCGGGAAAACGTCATCGAGAAAACGTCACATATCGAGAAAACGTCATCGAGAAAACGTCATCGAGAAAACGTCATCGGGAAAACGTCATTGAGAAAACGTCACACATCGAGAAAACATCATCGAGAAAACATCATCGAGAAAACGCCATCGAGAAAACGTCACACATCGAGAAAACGTCATCGAGAAAATATCATCGGGAAAACGTCATCGAGAAAACGTCATCGAGAAAAAGCCATCGAGAAAACGTCATCGAGAAAACGTCACATATCGAGAAAACGTCATCGAGAAAACGTCATTGAGAAAACGTCATCGAGAAAACGTCATTGAGAAAAAGTCAGCGGGAAAACGTCATCGAGAAAACGTCATCGAGAAAAAGTCATCGGCAAAACGTCATTGAGAAAACGTCACACATCGAGAAAACGTCATCGAGAAAACATCAAACATCGAGAAAACGTCACATATCGAGAAAACATCATCGAGAAAACGCCATCGAGAAAACATCATCGAGAAAACGTCATCGAGAAAACGTCATCGAGAAAACGTCATCGAGAAAACATCATCGGGAAAACGTCATCGAGAAAACGTCATCGAGAAAACGTCGTCGAGAAAACGTCGTCGAGAAAACGCCATCGAGAAAACGTCATCGAGAAAAAGTAATCGAGAAAACGTCACATATCGATAAAACGCCATCGAGAAAACGTCATCGAGAAAAAGTAATCGAGAAAACGTCACATATTGAGAAAACGTCATCGAGAAAACGTCATCGAGAAAACGTCATCGGGAAAACGCCATCGAGAAAACGTCATCGAGAAAATGTCATTGAGAAAACGTCACATATCGAGAAAACGTCATCGAGAAAACGTCATTGAGAAAACGTCATCGAGAAAACGTCATCGAGAAAAAGTCATCGGCAAAACGTCATTGAGAAAACGTCACACATCGAGAAAACGTCATCGAGAAAACATCAAACATCGAGAAAACGTCAAATATCGAGAAAACATCATCGAGAAAACGCCATCGAGAAAACATCATCGAGAAAACGTCACATATCGAGAAAACATCATGGAGAAAACGTCACATATCGAGAAAACATCATCGAGAAAACGCCATCGAGAAAACGTCATCGAGAAAAAGTAATCGGGAAAACGTCATCGAGAAAACGTCACATATCGAGAAAACGTCATCGAGAAAACGTCACATATCGAGAAAACGTCATCGAGAAAACGTCACACATCGAGAAAACGTCATCGAGAAAATATCATCGGGAAAACGTCATCGAGAAAACGTCATCGAGAAAACGCCATCGAGAAAACGTCATCGAGAAAAAGTAATCGGGAAAACGTCATCGAGAAAACGTCACATATCGAGAAAACGTCATCGAGAAAACGTCACATATCGAGAAAACGTCATCGAGAAAACGTCACACATCGAGAAAACGTCATCGAGAAAATATCATCGGGAAAACGTCATCGAGAAAACGTCATCGAGAAAACGCCATCGAGAAAACGTCATCGAGAAAAAGTAATCGGGAAAACGTCAACGAGAAAACGTCACATATCGAGAAAACGTCATCGAGAAAACGTCACATATCGAGAAAACGTCATCGAGAAAACGTCATCTAGAAAACGTCATCGAGAAAACGTCATCGAGAAAACGTCACCGAGAAAACGTCGTCGAGAAAACGCCATCGAGAAAAAGTAATCGAGAAAACGTCACATATCGAGAAAACGTCATCGATAAAAAGTAATCGAGAAAACGTCACATATCGAGAAAACGTTATCGAGAAAACGCCATCGAGAAAACGTCCTCCTTCTTTAAACAGGAGGGTTAAGATTCAATCTTCCTGTTGTTTGTAATGGAATTATGAATTCTTGAGAGGTCGACGCCCACAGCACTCTGATGTCATCAGTTTCACAGCAGGAGAGAGAGAGTGAGACAGGGACAATAGGAGGCTGATGGCCCTTTACAGGACTGAGAGGAAACAAGAGGCTTTATAGAAAACAAAGAGGGAACTTTTTCATCTACTTCAGGAGGCTCCGCCCGGTGGGCGGGGCTTACCACAGAATAGTATAAATATCTGAGTTCCAGGTCTAAATTCGCAAATTGACAATGACTCTTGGACGAGAGTCGAAACGTCTTCAGTCCAGATGAAACGACTGAACTTTTTTTTTTCTACAATGAAACACTCCTGGACGAATGAGGGACACACCCACATGGACGAATGAGGGACACACCCACATGGACGAATGAGGGACACACCCACACCCACATGGACGAATGAGGGACACACCCACATGGACGAATGAGGGACACACCCACATGGACGAATGAGGGACACACCCACATGGACGAATGAGGGACACACCCACACCCACATGGACGAATGAGGGACACACCCACATGGACGAATGTGGGACACACCCACACCCACATGGACGAATGTGGGACACACCCACACCCACATGGACGAATGTGGGACACACCCACATGGACCAATGAAATTTGTTATTGAAATAAATGGGAACATTTTTGTTGTTTTTATTTGTGTTTCACTTTTCACATTTAATCTAGGTCTATATTCCACAAAGCCTAAAGATCTACTATAGATCTAAATAATTGTATAATTTAGTATTATTTTAATTGTCAGTATTAAACAGGTTTTTATTTTTGTTTAACCATAGTTGGGCAATAGAAACACAATGTGTGTCGCTCAGGACCCGTATTCTTCTTCTGCCTTTGTAAATAATAAAAGATTAAAATGGTCGATGTTGAGGATATTATTCAATTTTGTCTAATAATTATCAATATATGCATATGCCATCTCCTCGCTTTTACTAAATGTAGTTGGGAGACGAGGTAAAAAAAAAGGTCAAAGTGAAACACAAATAAAAACATCATTATTTCACTCTCTCGTCCTGTGTTACTGTGTCGTCACAGTTACTGCACCGGGGTGACGTGTCTCGCCATAACCGCATGTGCGCCGCTCGACCGCACGGAAGTGGAGCTTAGGCATTCTCCGGACCACGGCTCGGCAGCCAATCAGAGCCAAGCACACAAACTTTGTCGACCAATCAGCGCGCAGCATGGAAAACAGTAACTGTCATGGCGCTGGCTGAGGCGGACTTTAATCAAACACTTCCCAGCCCGCGAATACTCCCACCTCTAACCCTAACCCTAACCCTAACCCTCTAACCCTAACCCACCTCTAACCCACCACTAACCCTAACCCACCTCTAACCCTAACCCACCTCTAACCCACCTCTAACCCTAACCCTCTAACCCTAACCCACCTCTAACCCTAACCCACCTCTAACCCACCTCTAACCCTAACCCTCTAACCCTAACCCACCTCTAACCCTAACCCACCTCTAACCCACCCCTAACCCTAACCCACCTCTAACCTACCTCTAACCCTAACCCACCTCTAACCCTAACCCTAACCCACCTCTAACCCTAACCCACCTCTAACCCACCTCTAACCCTAACCCTAACCCACCTCTAACCCACCTCTAACCCTAACCCTCTAACCCTAACCCACCTCTAACCCACCTCTAACCCTAACCCTAACCCTCCTCTAACCCACCTCTAACCTTAACCCACCTCTAACCCTAACCCACCTCTAACCCACCTCTAACCCTAACCCACCTCTAACCCTAACCCTAATCCACCTCTAACCCTAACCCTAACCCACCTCTAACCCTAACCCACCTCTAACCCTAACCCACCTCTAACCCTAACCCACCTCTAACCCACCTCTAACCCTAACCCTAACCCACCTCTAACCCACCTCTAACCCTAACCCACCTCTAACCCTTACCCTAACCCACCTCTAACCCTAACCCTAACCCAGCTTCTGGGTGGGAGTTGAATAGATCCGTGTTCGCCGCTCCCAGGAGATCGCAGCGCCACAGAACCTGAACTAACGCGTGAATGAACTAAATAGAAATCCTAACCCTAACCTCTAAACCTGAACATAACCCTAAACCTAACCCCTAAACCTTATCCCTAATCCTAAACCTAAACCTAACCCCTAAACCTAACCCCTGACCATAGTAGAATGTGGAAGAATGAGGGATTACACCTAACCCCTGACCCTAACCCTAACCCTAACCCTAACCTCTAAACCTGAACATAACCCTAAACCTAACCCTAAACCTAGACCCTAAACCTTATCCCTAATCCTAAACCTAAACCTAACCCCTAAACCTAACCCCTGACCCTAACCCTAACCTCTAAACCTGAACATAACCCTAAACCTAACCCCTAAACCTAACCCTAAACCTAGACCCTAAACCTTATCCCTAATCCTAAACCTAAACCTAAACCTAACCCCTAAACCTAACCCCTGACCCTAACCCTAAACCTAACCCCTAAACCTAACCCTAACCCCTAAC
>NW_027315757.1:37476450-37496450 GCF_026437365.1 Eucyclogobius newberryi | reverse complement strand
AAGGTTTGTGAATATTAACGACGTGCCTAAAGGTTATGAATATTAACGACGTGCCTAAAGGTTATGAATATTAACGACGTGCCTAAAGGTTATGAATATTAACGACGTGCCTAAAGGTTATGAATATTAACGACGTGCCTAAAGGTTTGTGAATATTAACGACGTGCCTAAAGGTTTATGAATATTAACGACGTGCCTAAAGGTTATGAATATTAACGACGTGCCTAAAGGTTTATGAATATTAACGACGTGCCTAAAGGTTATGAATATTAACGACGTGCCTAAAGGTTATGAATATTAACGACGTGCCTAAAGGTTATGAATATTAACGACGTGCCTAAAGGTTATGAATATTAACGACGTGCCTAAAGGTTTGAGAATATTAACGACGTGCCTAAAGGTTTATGAATATTAACGACGTGCCTAAAGGTTAAGCATATTAACGACGTGCCTAAAGGTTTATGAATATTAACGACGTGCCTAAAGGTTATGAATATTAACGACGTGCCTAAAGGTTTGAGAATATTAACGACGTGCCTAAAGGTTATGAATATTAACGACGTGCCTAAAGGTTTATGAATATTAACGACGTGCCTAAAGGTTATGAATATTAACGACGTGCCAAAAGGTTTGAGAATATTAACAACGTGCCTAAAGGTTTGAGAATATTAACGACGTGCCTAAAGGTTATGAATATTAACGACGTGCCTAAAGGTTTGAGAATATTGACAACGTGCCTAAAGGTTATGAATATTAACGACGTGCCTAAAGGTTTGAGAATATTAACGACGTGCCTAAAGGTTATGAATATTAACGACGTGCCTAAAGGTTTATGAATATTAACGACGTGCCTAAAGGTTATGAATATTAACGACGTGCCTAAAGGTTATGAATATTAACGACGTGCCTAAAGGTTTGAGAATATTAACGACGTGTCTAAAGGTTATGAATATTAACGACATGCCTAAAGGTTTGAGAATATTAACGACGTGCCTAAAGGTTTGAGAATATTAGCGACGTGCCTAAAGGTTATGAATATTAACGACGTGCCTGAAGGTTATGAATATTAACGACGTGCCTAAAGGTTATGAATATTAACCACGTGCCTAAAGGTTATGAATATTAACGACGTGCCTAAAGGTTTGTGAATATTAACGACGTGCCTAAAGGTTTATGAATATTAACGACGTGCCTAAAGGTTATGAATATTAACGACGTGCCTAAAGGTTTATGAATATTAACGACGTGCCTAAAGGTTATGAATATTAACGACGTGCCTAAAGGTTTGTGAATATTAACGACGTGCCTAAAGGTTTATGAATATTAACGACGTGCCTAAAGGTTATGAATATTAACGACGTGCCTAAAGGTTATGAATATTAACGACGTGCCTAAAGGTTATGAATATTAACGACGTGCCTAAAGGTTATGAATATTAACGACGTGCCTAAAGGTTATGAATATCAACGACGTGCCTAAAGGTTATGAATATTAACGACGTGCCTAAAGGTTATGAATATTAACGACGTGCCTAAAGGTTTGAGAATATTAACGACGTGCCTAAAGGTTATGAATATTAACGACGTGCCTAAAGGTTATGAATATTAACGACAGGTTATGAATATTAACGACGTGCCTAAAGGTTATGAATATTAACGACGTGCCTAAAGGTTATGAATATTAACGACGTGCCTAAAGGTTTGTGAATATTAACGACGTGCCTAAAGGTTTATGAATATTAACGACGTGCCTAAAGGTTATGAATATTAACGACGTGCCTAAAGGTTTATGAATATTAACGACGTGCCTAAAGGTTATGAATATTAACGACGTGCCTAAAGGTTTGTGAATATTAACGACGTGCCTAAAGGTTTATGAATATTAACGACGTGCCTAAAGGTTATGAATATTAACGACGTGCCTAAAGGTTATGAATATTAACGACGTGCCTAAAGGTTATGAATATTAACGACGTGCCTAAAGGTTATGAATATCAACGACGTGCCTAAAGGTTATGAATATTAACGACGTGCCTAAAGGTTATGAATATTAACGACGTGCCTAAAGGTTTGAGAATATTAACGACGTGCCTAAAGGTCATGAATATTAACGACGTGCCTAAAGGTTATGAATATTAACGACGTGCCTAAAGGTTTGAGAGGAGGAGTCACAGATTTAAAAGCGTGACATTCGGCTTCTGCAGCTTTAAGGATGAAACATAATCCACGACCTTCAGTGTTTGTCGCACCAGAGCCTCAAAACCACCATATATATGTATATATATAAAAGATGGAAACACGTCATTCCTGGAAGTGGTGAATTATTATATTATATTTACTATTATAATAATATAAGGGTCTAATGCACTCAACCTACAAGATAAAGAAGTGAAAATGACTCGTGCTCTTTATCTCTTTGTATCGACAGAAGATGAAATATGAAAGTTCATCTAAACGAACCAAAAGAAGCACTTTCTGTTCTAATCTAACACACACAAGTAAAATGTGCCATTTCTACACTTTTGTGGTTCATTTTATAGCTCGTTCCTGTTTTGAGACGTGAACCTCATGAAACTCTTGGTCCGAGCATTAAACTGAAGCTCCTGATGAAACCTCCAGCAGACATACCCTGAAGCTTCATCTACCACACAACAGATGAAACCTCCAGCAGACACACCCTGAGGCTTCATCGACCACACAACAGATGAAACCTCCAGCAGACACACCCTGAAGCTTCATCTACCACACAACAGATGAAACCTCCAGCAGACACACCCTGAGGCTTCATCGACCACACAACAGATGAAACCTCCAGCAGACACACCCTGAAGCTTCATCTACCACACAACAGATGAAACCTCCAGCAGACATACCCTGAAGCTTCATCTACCACACAACAGATGAAACCTCCAGCAGACACACCCTGAGGCTTCATCGACCACACAACGGATGAAACCTCCAGCAGACACACCCTGAGGCTTCATCTACCACACAACAGATGAAACCTCCAGCAGACACACCCTGAGGCTTCATCGACCACACAACAGATGAAACCTCCAGCAGACACACCCTGAAGCTTCATCTACCACACAACAGATGAAACCTCCAGCAGACACACCCTGAGGCTTCATCGACCACACAACGAATGAAACCTCCAGCAGACACACCCTGAGGCTTCATCGACCACACAACAGATGAAACCTCCAGCAGACACACCCTGAGGCTTCATCGACCACACAACGGATGAAACCTCCAGCAGACACACCCTGAAGCTTCATCTACCACACAACAGATGAAACCTCCAGCAGACACACCCTGAGGCTTCATCGACCACACAACGAATGAAACCTCCAGCAGACACACCCTGAGGCTTCATCGACCACACAACAGATGAAACCTCCAGCAGACACACCCTGAGGCTTCATCGACCACACAACGAATGAAACCTCCAGCAGACACACCCTGAGGCTTCATCGACCACACAACAGATGAAACCTCCAGCAGACACACCCTGAGGCTTCATCGACCACACAACAGATGAAACCTCCAGCAGACACAGCCTGAGGCTTCATCTACCACATAACGGATGAAACCTCCAGCAGACACACCCTGAGGCTTCATCGACCACAAAACAGATGAAACCTCCAGCAGACACACCCTGAGGCTTCATCTACCACACAACAGATGAAACCTCCAGCAGACACACCCTGAGGCTTCATCTACCACACAACAGATGAAACCTCCAGCAGACACACCCTGAGGCTTCATCGACCACACAACGGATGAAACCTCCAGCAGACACACCCTGAGGCTTCATCGACCACACAACAGATGAAACCTCCAGCAGACACACCCTGAGGCTTCATCTACCACATAACGGATGAAACCTCCAGCAGACACACCCTGAGGCTTCATCTACCACACAACAGATGAAACCTCCAGCAGACACACCCTGAGGCTTCATCTACCACACAACAGATGAAACCTCCAGCAGACACACCCTGAGGCTTCATCGACCACACAACGGATGAAACCTCCAGCAGACACACCCTGAGGCTTCATCGACCACACAACAGATGAAACCTCCAGCAGACACACCCTGAGGCTTCATCTACCACACAACGGATGAAACCTCCAGCAGACACACCCTGAGGCTTCATCGACCACACAACAGATGAAACCTCCAGCAGACACACCCTGAGGCTTCATCGACCACACAACAGATGAAACCTCCAGCAGACACACCCTGAGGCTTCATCGACCACACAACAGATGAAACCTCCAGCAGACACACCCTGAGGCTTCATCTACCACACAACAGATGAAACCTCCAGCAGACACACCCTGAGGCTTCATCGACCACACAACGAATGAAACCTCCAGCAGACACACCCTGAGGCTTCATCGACCACACAACGGATGAAACCTCCAGCAGACACACCCTGAGGCTTCATCGACCACACAACAGATGAAACCTCCAGCAGACACACCCTGAGGCTTCATCTACCACATAACGGATGAAACCTCCAGCAGACACACCCTGAGGCTTCATCTACCACATAACGGATGAAACCTCCAGCAGACACACCCTGAGGCTTCATCGACCACACAACAGATGAAACCTCCAGCAGACACACCCTGAGGCTTCATCTACCACACAACGGATGAAACCTCCAGCAGACACACCCTGAGGCTTCATCGACCACATAACGGATGAAACCTCCAGCAGACACACCCTGAGGCTTCATCGACCACACAACGGATGAAACCTCCAGCAGACACACCCTGAGGCTTCATCGACCACACAACGGATGAAACCTCCAGCAGACACACCCTGAAGCTTCATCTACCACACAACAGATGAAACCTCCAGCAGACACACCCTGAGGCTTCATCGACCACACAACGAATGAAACCTCCAGCAGACACACCCTGAGGCTTCATCGACCACACAACAGATGAAACCTCCAGCAGACACACCCTGAGGCTTCATCGACCACACAACAGATGAAACCTCCAGCAGACACACCCTGAGGCTTCATCGACCACACAACGAATGAAACCTCCAGCAGACACACCCTGAGGCTTCATCGACCACACAACAGATGAAACCTCCAGCAGACACACCCTGAGGCTTCATCTACCACATAACGGATGAAACCTCCAGCAGACACACCCTGAGGCTTCATCGACCACATAACGGATGAAACCTCCAGCAGACACACCCTGAGGCTTCATCTACCACATAACGGATGAAACCTCCAGCAGACACACCCTGAGGCTTCATCGACCACATAACGGATGAAACCTCCAGCAGACACACCCTGAGGCTTCATCGACCACACAACAGATGAAACCTCCAGCAGACACACCCTGAGGCTTCATCGACCACACAACAGATGAAACCTCCAGCAGACACACCCTGAGGCTTCATCGACCACACAACGGATGAAACCTCCAGCAGACACACCCTGAGGCTTCATCTACCACACAACGGATGAAACCTCCAGCAGACACACCCTGAGGCTTCATCGACCACACAACAGATGAAACCTCCAGCAGACACACCCTGAGGCTTCATCGACCACACAACGGATGAAACCTCCAGCAGACACACCCTGAGGCTTCATCGACCACACAACAGATGAAACCTCCAGCAGACACACCCTGAGGCTTCATCTACCACATAACGGATGAAACCTCCAGCAGACACACCCTGAGGCTTCATCTACCACATAACGGATGAAACCTCCAGCAAACACACCCTGAGGCTTCATTGACCACACAACAGATGAAACCTCCAGCAGACACACCCTGAGGCTTCATCTACCACATAACGGATGAAACCTCCAGCAGACACACCCTGAGGTTTCATCTACCACACAACAGATGAAACCTCCAGCAGACACACCCTGAGGCTTCATCGACCACACAACGAATGAAACCTCCAGCAGACACACCCTGAGGCTTCATCGACCACACAACGGATGAAACCTCCAGCAGACACACCCTGAGGCTTCATCGACCACACAACAGATGAAACCTCCAGCAGACACACCCTGAGGCTTCATCTACCACATAACGGATGAAACCTCCAGCAGACACACCCTGAGGCTTCATCTACCACATAACGGATGAAACCTCCAGCAGACACACCCTGAGGCTTCATCTACCACATAACGGATGAAACCTCCAGCAGACACACCCTGAGGCTTCATCGACCACACAAGATGACAGAGTGAAAACTGATATTAACTGTGAGGAAAAGGAAAGTGCAGATGTTTGGTCATCAAGGCCCAAAACATCTGCACCATTTAGACTGAGAAGAAGACAAAGGGGACAAAGAAGAGGACGACATCCAAAACATCTCTTTGGAAATCCTCAGAAACATAACCATAAGTCACTCACGCCTGGGGAAGACTGAGACGTGACTGCAAATCTGTGCCATTGGCCTCTACCACCACCAGCAGCATTCACACTGACTACGACTTTAATGAGCCCTAAAAACACTCATAATCGATGGAAATGTGACGGAAAGTGACAAGTAATTTAGAGCGTATGGCAAGATATACAACATTTGTATCTAATTTACTCCGATTTAGTCCTTTCTGTTCGTCCTGATGGTAAATGCTGCATCACACTACAAACCCACACGTGGAAACTATGATATGATTCTGATATGAAACAGAAACTCAATATGAGGCTGCTGCAAAGGACTGTGGGACTTGTAGCTATATATCTATCGGAAGTACATTTTTGTGGCCCGGATTAAAACATCTGAGGGGCCGGATGCGGCCCGTGGGCCGTGTGTTTGCCACCCCTGGTTTAAAGTGTAATTAGCTTGTAAATTGTCTGCGTTTTCGATGGAATGTTGCTTGTTGATGACATAAGATAAGATATTCCTTTATTGTCCACACATAAATTTCATTGTTGCAACGCAGGTAGATACAGAGGAATCATTTATAGGAAGTTTGAAAAACACTCTCAGTAGAAGATCTCTTATAAACAAAAAGTCCTATAGACAAAACCTCCCATTTCTACAACAAGGGATGGAGGGGGAAATAATAAAGATAAAATAAATAAATACCATTACATGTGATCACGACAGTAATTGCACATGAATTGCACATGAATATGACAGTAATTGCACAGTAATATGACAGTATTGCGAGTGTTCAGGACTAACACTGTTTGTTATCAGAGTGAGGATATATTTTAGCTCTACTTGCTGTATTTTTTCCAACTTTTTATTTTCCATTTTCACTCACAAACTAAAACTGGACTGATGTAAAACATGTCAAATACCTCAGTGCACGACCATGTTCCTGTCCCTGCTGCGTGCATATGGACTCTTTCACCTGCAGGAGGCACTATAGTTTCCACAAAAAACTGTTACTAGGCTTTATAAAGCTATTTATTTCTATGGTTTTATTTTGTATAATATGTTTGACCCGCGGCTTCAAATGATGTGGAAAACACTGTTTAAACAATAGTTTCTCAAGATAAATAGTTACAAAGGTGTCATAAAGGTGTTATAAAGGTGTCATAAAGGTGTTATAAAGGTGTTATAAAGGTGTTATAAAAGGAGTTATAAAGGTGTTATAAAGGTGTTATAAAGGTGTTATAAAGGTGTCATAAAGGTGTTATAAAAGGAGTTATAAAGGAGTTATAAAGGTGTTATAAAGGTGTTATAAAGGTGTTATAAAGGTGTCATAAAGGTGTTATAAAAGGAGTTATAAAGGTGTTATAAAGGAGTTATAAAGGTGTTATAAAGGTGTCATAAAGGTGTTATAAAGGTGTTATAAAAGGAGTTATAAAGGTGTTATGAAGGTGTCATAAAAGTGTCGTTGTTTCATCTGGACTCAGTTTGCAAAAATAGACGTTTCGACTCTCATCCAAGAGTCATTGTCAATAACAGAATTTAGATCGAGAACTCCGATATTAATACTGTTCTGTGGTAAGACCCGCCCATTGGGAGGAGCCTTCCTGAAGTAGAAAGAGTTGTTTGTTTCAACAGAAACTCCCCCCTTGTATCTACCGAGCCTATTCAGAATCTTAATGGGCTATTAGAATCCTCTTTGTCTTTGTGAGACCCTGGCTCGACCACCCTGAGGACCTGATTAGCATCTGAATGTCCTGGTCCTGGTCCTCTACCTTTCCAGGGGTTCAGTAACCCTGTCCCTGTTCACCTGCATCCCGACCTCTGATGCAGTAGCAGCAGTGAGGATCAGACTGCAGGAAGACACCACCTACAGGAAAGGACCAAACTGACACCTGAACACATATGTAAACTGTTGGACATCTGTCTGAACACCACTTACTTTCAATTCCGGGGACAATTTTACAGACAGATTCATGGCTGTGCCATGGGCTCGCCCGTCTCTCCCATAGTGGCCAACCTGTACATGGAGCACTTTGAGAAGAAGGCACTGTCCTCATTCTCAGGCATAGCTCCAAAACTGTGGCTCCGCTATGTCGATGATACTTTTGTAACAATCAAGGAACAAGAGCTGGAAACCTTCTCTGATCACATCAATGCTGTGGACCCACATATCAGGTTTACAAGAGAAGACGCTAAGGAGAATCGCTTGGCCTTTCTTGATTGTTCCACGATCAGAGGAGAGGACGGGAAACTCCAAATAGAAGTATATAGGAAACCTACACACACGGACCAGTATCTGCTCTTTGGTTCCAACCACCCACTACAGCACAAGCTGGGAGTGATCAGAACCTTACAACACAGAGCTCAAGGTGTGCCCACCAGCTCAGAGGGCAAGAAGAAAGAGGAAAAACATGTCCGAAATGCCCTCTCAGCCTGTGGTTACCCCGCTTGGGCTCTCAACAGAGTGAAGAGAACCAAGAAGCAGGACAAAAGGGAAACTGAACAGAGAAGGAAGGGTGTTTCTATCCCTTATGTGTCTGGCCTCTCGGAAAAACTGCAGAGAATTTTTAGACAACACGAAGTCCCTGTTTATTTTAAACCAGGAAACACTTTAAGACAAAAACTGGTTCATCCTAAGGACAAGTTGCCGACTCAAAAACAGAGCAATGTAGTTTATTCGATCCAATGCAGTGAAGAAAGCTGTAAAGAACGTTACATAGGTGAGACGAAACAGCCTCTACACAAGAGGCTCTATCAGCACAGAAGAAATACAAGTTCAGGACCTCAGAGTGCCGTGCATCTCCATCTTGAAGCCTCTAATCACTCGTTTGAAGACGGTGAGGTGAAGGTTTTAAGCAGGAGAAAAGATGGTTTGAAAGAGGAGTCAAGGAAGCTATTTTTGTTAAAAAAGAAAGACCTTCTTTAAACAGAAATGGAGGGCTTAGGTTTAATCTTCCTGGTATTTATAATGGGTTACTGAACCCCTGGAAAGGTAGAGGACCAGGACCAGGACATTCAGATGCTAATCAGGTCCTCAGGGTGGTTGAGCCAGGGTCTCACTAAGACAAAGAGGATTCTAATAGCCCATTAAGATTCTGAATAGGCTCGGTAGATACAAGGGGGAGTTTCTGTTGAAACAAACAACTCTTTCTACTTCAGGAAGGCTCCGCCCAATGGGCGGGTCTTACCACAGAACAGTATTAATATCGGAGTTCTCGACCTAAATTCTGTTATTGACAATGACTCTTGGATGAGAGTCGAAACGTCTATTTTTGCAAACTGAGTCCAGATGAAACAACTGAAGCTTTTTCTACTATGTGTCATAAAGGTGTTATAAAGGCGTCATAGAGGCTCAAAAGTGTTATGAAGGTGTTATAAAGGTGTCATAAAGGTGTTATAAAGGTGTTACAAAGGTGTTATAAAAGGAGTTATAAAGGAGTTATAAAAGTGTTATAAAGGTGTTTTAAAGGTGTTATAAAGGTGTTATGAAGGTGTCATAAAGGTATTATTCATGAATGTCAAATAATAAATACATCGTCATGTCTTTTTGGATGCTCCAGAAGGATCTGTTTAGTATGTATTGTTATTTATGTAACAATCCTCAAAGATGATCACACGTTCCGCTCTTCTGCACACCTCTGTTCCAAACCTGACTCGTAACAATAAGCCCGGTCGGTCCCAGAGGAGGCGGAGTTTCTGCTCCATTTCCCGCTCAAATATTCAGTCACCTGGACCAATGAGGCTACGTAACTTGTCCTAAATCCTACTTATGACGATAAGGAGGCCTCGGGCCCTTTCTCTTCACCCTCTACACTGCAGACTTGAGACACGACATGGACAGCTGTGTCCTGCAGAAGTTCTCTGACCACTCTGCCATCATCAGACTCATCACGGACGATGATGTGGAGGACAGAGGACTGGAGCAGGACTTTGTGGAACCTCCTCCTCATCAACGCGGGAAAGACCAAGGAGATGGCCATGCCCCACTCACCAGTGAACATCCAGGGACGGGACAGGCCACGCCCCCCTCACCAGTGAACATCCAGGGACGGGACATTGAGACAGTGACTCATACAAGGACCTGGTGTTCATCTGAACCACAAACTGGACTCATAACACAGACTGAACAGGAAGAGCCAGAGTCGGCTCCACCTCCTGAGGAGACTCAGGTCTTTTGGAGTGACAGGGCCGCTCCTGACAGGGCCGCTCCTGACAGGGCCACTCCTGACAGGGCCGCTCCTGACAGGGCCGCTCCTGACAGGGCCACTCCTGAAGACCTTCTCCTCCTCTGTGGTGCATCAGCTCCTGTAGGTGTGGTCATCACAGAGGGAGAGGAAGAAGCTGGACACAGCTCTGTCCTGGGCTGTCCTCTGGACTCGGTGCAGGAGGTGGGGGACAGAAGGGTCCTGGCTAAACTCACATCTATGCTGGACCATGAGTGTCGCCCCCTGCAGGACACTCTGTCCCCTGCAGGACACTCTGTCCTCTCTGGAGAGCAGCTTCAGAGACTGATCCACCCTCGCTGTGTGAAGGAGACGTTTCACAGTCTTTCCTTCTGCTCCTGTCAGACTTTAGAACAAACACTGTTAGTCCTACTGTGTAATTCATGTGCAATTACTGTCGTGATCACATGTAATTGTATTTATTTATTTATTTTATCTTTGTTATTTTCCCCTCCATCCCTTGTTGTAGAAATGGGTTTTTGTTTATAGGAGATCTTCTACTGAAAGTGTTTTTCAAACTTCCTATAAATGATCTGTTCTTTTCTTCTGTATCTACCTGCGTTGCAACAATGAAATTTCCCCATGTGGGACAATAAAGGAATATCTTATCTTATCTTATGACGATAACGAGGCCCTCCTGACCTTTGGCACATATGCCCTCCAAGAAGAGAGGAGTGAGATTTCTTTATTTAGTTGTTTCATCGAGTGAAATTCTGTCATCTTCAGGTGTCGCTGCATTAAAGCTCGACAGAAGCTCGACTGAAACTCGACTGGCGCTCGACTGAAGCTCGACTGAAGCTCGACTGAAACTCGACTGAAGCTCGACTGAAACTCGACTGAAACTCGACTGAAACTCGACTGAAGCTCGACTGAAACTCGAATGAAGCTCGACTGAAGCTCGACTGAAACTCGACTGAAGCTCGACTGAAGCTCGACTGAAGCTCGACTGAAGCTCGACTGAAACTCGACTGAAACTCGACTGAAGCTTTACTGAAACTCGACTGAAGCTCGACTGAAGCTCGACTGAAGCTCGACTGAAGCTCGACTGAAACTCGACTGAAACTCGACTGAAGCTCGACTGAAACTCGACTGAAGCTCGACTGAAACTCGACTGAAGCTCGACTGAAACTCGACTGAAGCTCGACTGAAGCTCGACTGAAGCTCGACTGAAGCTCGACTGAAGCTCGACTGAAACTCGACTGAAGCTCGACTGAAACTCGACTGAAGCTCGACTGAAGCTCGACTGAAGCTCGACTGAAACTCGACTGAAGCTCGACTGAAGCTCGACTGAAACTCGACTGAAGCTCGACTGAAGCTCGACTGAAGCTCGACTGAAACTCGACTGAAGCTCGACTGAAGCTCGACTGAAGCTCGACTGAAACTCGACTGAATCTCGACTGAAGCTCGACTGAAGCTCGACTGAAGCTCGACTGAAGCTCGACTGAAACTCGACTGAAACTCGACTGAAGCTCGACTGAAGCTCGACTGAAGCTCGACTGAAACTCGACTGAAACTCGACTGAAGCTCGACTGAAACTCGACTGACGCTCGACTGAAGCTCGACTGAAGCTCGACTGAAACTCGACTGAAGCTCGACTGAAACTCGACTGAAACTCGACTGAAACTCGACTGAAGCTCGACTGAAACTCGAATGAAGCTCGACTGAAGCTCGACTGAAACTCGACTGAAGCTCGACTGAAGCTCGACTGAAGCTCGACTGAAGCTCGACTGAAACTCGACTGAAACTCGACTGAAGCTTTACTGAAACTCGACTGAAGCTCGACTGAAGCTCGACTGAAGCTCGACTGAAGCTCGACTGAAGCTCGACTGAAACTCGACTGAAGCTCGACTGAAGCTCGACTGAAACTCGACTGAAGCTCGACTGAAACTCGACTGAAGCTCGACTGAAACTCGACTGAAGCTCGACTGAAGCTCGACTGAAGCTCGACTGAAGCTCGACTGAAGCTCGACTGAAACTCGACTGAAGCTCGACTGAAACTCGACTGAAGCTCGACTGAAGCTCGACTGAAGCTCGACTGAAACTCGACTGAAGCTCGACTGAAGCTCGACTGAAACTCGACTGAAGCTCGACTGAAGCTCGACTGAAGCTCGACTGAAACTCGACTGAAGCTCGACTGAAGCTCGACTGAAGCTCGACTGAAACTCGACTGAATCTCGACTGAAGCTCGACTGAAGCTCGACTGAAGCTCGACTGAAGCTCGACTGAAGCTCGACTGAAACTCGACTGAAACTCGACTGAAGCTCGACTGAAGCTCGACTGAAGCTCGACTGAAACTCGACTGAAACTCGACTGAAGCTCGACTGAAACTCGACTGAAACTCGACTGAAGCTCGACTGAAGCTCGACTGAAACTCGACTGAAGCTCGACTGAAGCTCGACTGAAGCTCGACTGAAACTCGACTGAAGCTCGACTGAAGCTCGACTGAAGCTCGACTGAAGCTCGACTGAAACTCGACTGAAACTCGACTGAAACTCGACTGAAACTCGACTGAAACTCGACTGAAGCTCGACTGAAACTCGACTGAAGCTCGACTGAAACTCGACTGAAGCTCGACTGAAGCTCGACTGAAACTCGACTGAAGCTCGACTGAAGCTCGACTGAAGCTCGACTGAAACTCGACTGAAGCTCGACTGAAGCTCGACTGAAGCTCGACTGAAGCTCTACTGAAACTCGACTGAATCTCGACTGAAGCTCGACTGAAGCTCGACTGAAGCTCGACTGAAACTCGACTGAAACTCGACTGAAGCTCGACTGAAACTCGACTGAAGCTCGACTGAAACTCGACTGAAACTCGACTGAAGCTCGACTGAAGCTCGACTGAAACTCGACTGAAGCTCGACTGAAGCTCGACTGAAGCTCGACTGAAGCTCGACTGAAACTCGACTGAAGCTCGACTGAAGCTCGACTGAAGCTCGACTGAAGCTCGACTGAAACTCGACTGAAGCTCGACTGAAAATCGACTGAAGCTCGACTGAAACTCGACTGAAGCTCGACTGAAGCTCGACTGAAGCTCGACTGAAATTCGACTGAAGCTCGACTGAAGCTCGACTGAAGCTCGACTGAAGCTCGACTGAAACTCGACTGAAGCTCGACTGAAGCTCGACTGAAGCTCGACTGAAGCTCGACTGAAACTCGACTGAAACTCGACTGAAGCTCGACTGAAGCTCGACTGAAGCTCGACTGAAGCTCGACTGAAGCTCGACTGAAACTCGACTGAAGCTCGACTGAAGCTCGACTGAAACTCGACTGAAGCTCGACTGAAGCTCGACTGAAGCTCGACTGAAGCTCGACTGAAACTCGACTGAAGCTCGACTGAAGCTCGACTGAAGCTCGACTGAAACTCGACTGAAACTCGACTGAAGCTCGACTGAAGCTCGACTGAAGCTCGACTGAAACTCGACTGAAACTCGACTGAAGCTCGACTGAAACTCGACTGAAGCTCGACTGAAACTCGACTGAAGCTCGACTGAAACTCGACTGAAGCTCGACTGAAACTCGACTGAAGCTCGACTGAAACTCGACTGAAACTCGACTGAAACTCGACTGAAACTCGACTGAAGCTCGACTGAAACTCGACTGAAGCTCGACTGAAACTCGACTGAAGCTCGACTGAAGCTCGACTGAAACTCGACTGAAACTCGACTGAAGCTCGACTGAAACTCGACTGAAGCTCGACTGAAACTCGACTGAAACTCGACTGAAACTCGACTGAAGCTCGACTGAAACTCGACTGAAACTCGACTGAAACTCGACTGAAGCTCGACTGAAACTCGACTGAAACTCGACTGAAACTCGACTGAAACTCGACTGAAGCTCGACTGAAACTCGACTGAAGCTCGACTGAAACTCGACTGAAGCTCGACTGAAGCTCGACTGAAGCTCGACTGAAGCTCGACTGAAGCTCGACTGAAACTCGACTGAAGCTCGACTGAAACTCGACTGAAGCTCGACTGAAGCTCGACTGAAACTCGACTGAAGCTCGACTGAAACTCGACTGAAGCTCGACTGAAGCTCGACTGAAACTCGACTGAAGCTCGACTGAAACTCGACTGAAGCTCGACTGAAACTCGACTGAAGCTCGACTGAAGCTCGACTGAAGCTCGACTGAAGCTCGACTGAAGCTCGACTGAAACTCGACTGAAGCTCGACTGAAGCTCGACTGAAGCTCGACTGAAGCTCGACTGAAACTCGACTGAAGCTCGACTGAAACTCGACTGAAGCTCGACTGAAGCTCGACTGAAACTCGACTGAAGCTCGACTGAAGCTCGACTGAAGCTCGACTGAAGCTCGACTGAAACTCGACTGAAGCTCGACTGAAACTCGACTGAAGCTCGACTGAAGCTCGACTGAAGCTCGACTGAAGCTCGACTGAAACTCGACTGAAACTCGACTGAAACTCGACTGAAACTCGACTGAAATTCGACTGAAGCTCGACTGAAACTCGACTGAAGCTCGACTGAAGCTCGACTGAAGCTCGACTGAAATTCGACTGAAGCTCGACTGAAGCTCGACTGAAGCTCGACTGAAGCTCGACTGAAGCTCGACTGAAGCTCGACTGAAACTCGACTGAAGCTCGACTGAAGCTCGACTGAAGCTCGACTGAAGCTCGACTGAAACTCGACTGAAGCTCGACTGAAGCTCGACTGAAGCTCGACTGAAACTCGACTGAAGCTCGACTGAAGCTCGACTGAAACTCGACTGAAACTCGACTGAAGCTCGACTGAAGCTCGACTGAAGCTCGACTGAAGCTCGACTGAAACTCGACTGAAGCTCGACTGAAGCTCGACTGAAGCTCGACTGAAACTCGACTGAAGCTCGACTGAAGCTCGACTGAAGCTCGACTGAAAATCGACTGAAACTCGACTGAAGCTCGACTGAAGCTCGACTGAAGCTCGACTGAAGCTCGACTGAAGCTCGACTGAAACTCGACTGAAAGTCGACTCAAACTCGACTGAAGCTCGACTGAAACTCGACTGAAGCTCGACTGAAACTCGACTGAAGCTCGACTGAAACTCGACTGAAACTCGACTGAAGCTCGACTGAAACTCGACTGAAGCTCGACTGAAACTCGACTGAAGCTCGACTGAAACTCGACTGAAACTCGACTGAAGCTCGACTGAAACTCGACTGAAACTCGACTGAAGCTCGACTGAAACTCGACTGAAGCTCGACTGAAACTCGACTGAAGCTCGACTGAAACTCGACTGAAGCTCGACTGAAGCTCGACTGAAGCTCGACTGAAACTCGACTGAAACTCGACTGAAGCTCGACTGAAACTCGACTGAAGCTCGACTGAAACTCGACTGAAACTCGACTGAAACTCGACTGAAGCTCGACTGAAACTCGACTGAAACTCGACTGAAACTCGACTGAAACTCGACTGAAGCTCGACTGAAACTCGACTGAAACTCGACTGAAACTCGACTGAAACTCGACTGAAGCTCGACTGAAACTCGACTGAAGCTCGACTGAAGTTCGACTGAAGCTCGACTGAAGCTCGACTGAAGCTCGACTGAAACTCGACTGAAGCTCGACTGAAACTCGACTGAAGCTCGACTGAAGCTCGACTGAAACTCGACTGAAGCTCGACTGAAACTCGACTGAAGCTCGACTGAAGCTCGACTGAAGCTCGACTGAAACTCGACTGAAGCTCGACTGAAGCTCGACTGAAGCTCGACTGAAGCTCGACTGAAGCTCGACTGAAACTCGACTGAAGCTCGACTGAAGCTCGACTGAAACTCGACTGAAGCTCGACTGAAACTCGACTGAAGCTCGACTGAAGCTCGACTGAAACTCGACTGAAGCTCGACTGAAACTCGACTGAAGCTCGACTGAAGCTCGACTGAAACTCGACTGAAGCTCGACTGAAGCTCGACTGAAGCTCGACTGAAGCTCGACTGAAACTCGACTGAAGCTCGACTGAAGCTCGACTGAAGCTCGACTGAAACTCGACTGAAACTCGACTGAAACTCGACTGAAACTCGACTGAAATTCGACTGAAGCTCGACTGAAACTCGACTGAAGCTCGACTGAAGCTCGACTGAAACTCGACTGAAGCTCGACTGAAACTCGACTGAAACTCGACTGAAACTCGACTGAAACTCGACTGAAATTCGACTGAAGCTCGACTGAAACTCGACTGAAGCTCGACTGAAGCTCGACTGAAGCTCGACTGAAATTCGACTGAAGCTCGACTGAAGCTCGACTGAAGCTCGACTGAAGCTCGACTGAAGCTCGACTGAAACTCGACTGAAACTCGACTGAAGCTCGACTGAAGCTCGACTGAAGCTCGACTGAAGCTCGACTGAAGCTCGACTGAAACTCGACTGAAGCTCGACTGAAGCTCGACTGAAACTCGACTGAAGCTCGACTGAAGCTCGACTGAAGCTCGACTGAAGCTCGACTGAAACTCGACTGAAACTCGACTGAAGCTCGACTGAAGCTCGACTGAAACTCGACTGAAACTCGACTGAAACTCGACTGAAACTCGACTGAAATTCGACTGAAGCTCGACTGAAACTCGACTGAAGCTCGACTGAAGCTCGACTGAAACTCGACTGAAGCTCGACTGAAACTCGACTGAAACTCGACTGAAACTCGACTGAAACTCGACTGAAATTCGACTGAAGCTCGACTGAAACTCGACTGAAGCTCGACTGAAGCTCGACTGAAGCTCGACTGAAATTCGACTGAAGCTCGACTGAAGCTCGACTGAAGCTCGACTGAAGCTCGACTGAAGCTCGACTGAAACTCGACTGAAGCTCGACTGAAGCTCGACTGAAGCTCGACTGAAGCTCGACTGAAGCTCGACTGAAACTCGACTGAAGCTCGACTGAAGCTCGACTGAAACTCGACTGAAGCTCGACTGAAGCTCGACTGAAGCTCGACTGAAGCTCGACTGAAACTCGACTGAAGCTCGACTGAAACTCGACTGAAGCTCGACTGAAACTCGACTGAAGCTCGACTGAAACTCGACTGAAGCTCGACTGAAGCTCGACTGAAACTCGACTGAAGCTCGACTGAAGCTCGACTGAAGCTCGACTGAAACTCGACTGAAGCTCGACTGAAGCTCGACTGAAACTCGACTGAAGCTCGACTGAAGCTCGACTGAAACTCGACTGAAGCTCGACTGAAACTCGACTGAAGCTCGACTGAAACTCGACTGAAGCTCGACTGAAGCTCGACTGAAGCTCGACTGAAACTCGACTGAAGCTCGACTGAAACTCGACTGAAACTCGACTGAAACTCGACTGAAGCTCGACTGAAATTCGACTGAAGCTCGACTGAAACTCGACTGAAGCTCGACTGAAGCTCGACTGAAGCTCGACTGAAATTCGACTGAAGCTCGACTGAAGCTCGACTGAAGCTCGACTGAAGCTCGACTGAAGCTCGACTGAAGCTCGACTGAAGCTCGACTGAAGCTCGACTGAAACTCGACTGAAGCTCGACTGAAGCTCGACTGAAGCTCGACTGAAGCTCGACTGAAACTCGACTGAAGCTCGACTGAAGCTCGACTGAAGCTCGACTGAAACTCGACTGAAGCTCGACTGAAGCTCGACTGAAACTCGACTGAAACTCGACTGAAGCTCGACTGAAGCTCGACTGAAGCTCGACTGAAGCTCGACTGAAACTCGACTGAAGCTCGACTGAAGCTCGACTGAAGCTCGACTGAAACTCGACTGAAGCTCGACTGAAGCTCGACTGAAGCTCGACTGAAAATCGACTGAAACTCGACTGAAGCTCGACTGAAGCTCGACTGAAGCTCGACTGAAGCTCGACTGAAGCTCGACTGAAACTCGACTGAAACTCGACTCAAACTCGACTGAAGCTCGACTGAAACTCGACTGAAGCTCGACTGAAACTCGACTGAAGCTCGACTGAAACTCGACTGAAACTCGACTGAAGCTCGACTGAAACTCGACTGAAGCTCGACTGAAACTCGACTGAAGCTCGACTGAAACTCGACTGAAACTCGACTGAAGCTCGACTGAAACTCGACTGAAACTCGACTGAAGCTCGACTGAAACTCGACTGAAGCTCGACTGAAACTCGACTGAAGCTCGACTGAAACTCGACTGAAGCTCGACTGAAGCTCGACTGAAGCTCGACTGAAACTCGACTGAAACTCGACTGAAGCTCGACTGAAACTCGACTGAAGCTCGACTGAAACTCGACTGAAACTCGACTGAAACTCGACTGAAGCTCGACTGAAACTCGACTGAAACTCGACTGAAACTCGACTGAAACTCGACTGAAGCTCGACTGAAACTCGACTGAAACTCGACTGAAACTCGACTGAAACTCGACTGAAGCTCGACTGAAACTCGACTGAAGCTCGACTGAAGTTCGACTGAAGCTCGACTGAAGCTCGACTGAAGCTCGACTGAAACTCGACTGAAGCTCGACTGAAACTCGACTGAAGCTCGACTGAAGCTCGACTGAAACTCGACTGAAGCTCGACTGAAACTCGACTGAAGCTCGACTGAAGCTCGACTGAAGCTCGACTGAAACTCGACTGAAGCTCGACTGAAGCTCGACTGAAGCTCGACTGAAGCTCGACTGAAGCTCGACTGAAACTCGACTGAAGCTCGACTGAAGCTCGACTGAAACTCGACTGAAGCTCGACTGAAACTCGACTGAAGCTCGACTGAAGCTCGACTGAAACTCGACTGAAGCTCGACTGAAACTCGACTGAAGCTCGACTGAAGCTCGACTGAAACTCGACTGAAGCTCGACTGAAGCTCGACTGAAGCTCGACTGAAGCTCGACTGAAACTCGACTGAAGCTCGACTGAAGCTCGACTGAAGCTCGACTGAAACTCGACTGAAACTCGACTGAAACTCGACTGAAACTCGACTGAAATTCGACTGAAGCTCGACTGAAACTCGACTGAAGCTCGACTGAAGCTCGACTGAAACTCGACTGAAGCTCGACTGAAACTCGACTGAAACTCGACTGAAACTCGACTGAAACTCGACTGAAATTCGACTGAAGCTCGACTGAAACTCGACTGAAGCTCGACTGAAGCTCGACTGAAGCTCGACTGAAATTCGACTGAAGCTCGACTGAAGCTCGACTGAAGCTCGACTGAAGCTCGACTGAAGCTCGACTGAAACTCGACTGAAACTCGACTGAAGCTCGACTGAAGCTCGACTGAAGCTCGACTGAAGCTCGACTGAAGCTCGACTGAAACTCGACTGAAGCTCGACTGAAGCTCGACTGAAACTCGACTGAAGCTCGACTGAAGCTCGACTGAAGCTCGACTGAAGCTCGACTGAAACTCGACTGAAACTCGACTGAAGCTCGACTGAAGCTCGACTGAAACTCGACTGAAACTCGACTGAAACTCGACTGAAACTCGACTGAAATTCGACT
>NW_027315757.1:37226450-37471450 GCF_026437365.1 Eucyclogobius newberryi | reverse complement strand
AAAGGTCCAGAAACAGCGTGGTCCAGGGGTGTGTGGTGCTTTTATCCCATGGTCGGTGCCGGTGCAGGCGGAATTCCCTGGAATGCGGAGTGTTTCCCCAGCGGCCTTAAGTCGCTCCGAGTCCAGAGGATTTACAGAAGGTCAAGCAGATCCGGTTTGGCCCTTCACAATAAAGCAAAGTCAATCTTCTGTTTGAAGATTCCAAACAACATTCAAGCATAAACATGATATTCAGAGTTTCTGCTTCCTGTTTTGACCTATTCCCTTTGGTCCTGACATCATTCTGAAACACAAGGATACAAATATACAACTCAATTATACTAGTGAAGTGAAAATAATGACATTTGCTGATCCAAATTCCGTTTTAGTTCATTGGCTGTTATAGAATGTCATTTTCAAAAGCCACAGAGATTCAAGAAGGGGAAATCAGGTTATTAATAGTAGAAGTTAAAGTGCCACTCCAATATGCCGGTATGGAGGCTACAGGCCACTGTTACAATATAATAAAACACAACTGTTGTATAACAAACACAGCACAGCATCCTGTCACTCCAAATCCTGGACAAAACTTTCAGATGTTTTAGCCAAATGTGCATGATTTCAGTTGATGGAGGATTCCGGAGTACTTGGAGGAAGTCTTACACTGAAAAGCTTCCTGAGCGCCGCCTGTGGCCGGCCATTTGAATCCTGATTCTGACAGTTTGCTGCATGTCTTGTCTCTCTCATCACCCATAATAATGGGCCAAATCCAAAGAAAAACAAAAATAACTTGACCAGAACTTGAATCTGTGATTTGTGCCACAAACATACAATAAACTCAAGCTGAAGCTATTTGTGTTCTCAGTACAAACGCTGTGTGGAGTGGCCCCGCCTCTGTGTGGAGTGGCCCCGTCTCTGTGTGGAGTGGCCCCGTCTCTGTGTGGAGTGGCCCCGCCTCTGTGTGGAGTGGCCCCGCCTCTGTGTGGAGTAGCCCCGCCTCTGTGTGGAGTGGCCCCGCCTCTGTGTGGAGTGGCCCCGCCTCTGTGTGGAGTAGCCCCGCCTCTGTGTGGAGTGGCCCCGCCTCTGTGTGGAGTGGCCCCGCCTCTGTGTGGAGTGGCCCCGCCTTTGTGTGGAGTAGCCCCGCCTCTGCCCCGCCTCTGTGTGGAGTGGCCCCGCGTCTGTGTGGAGTGGCCCCGCCTCTGTGTGGAGTGGCCCCGCCTCTGTGGAGTGGCCCCGCCTCTGTGTGGAGTGGCCCCGCCTCTGTGTGGAGTGGCCCCGTCTCTGTGTGGAGTGGCCCCGCCTCTGTGTGGAGTGGCCCCGCCTCTGTGTGGAGTGGCCCCGCCTCTGTGTGGAGTGGCCCTGCCTCTGTGTGGAGTGGCCCCGCCTCTGTGGAGTGGCCCCGCCTCTGTGTGGAGTGGCCCCGCCTCTGTGTGGAGTGGCCCCGTCTCTGTGTGGAGTGGCCCCGCCTCTGTGTGGAGTGGCCCCGCCTCAGTGTGGAGTGGCCCCGCCTCTCTGTGGAGTGGGCTCCATCAACTACAAGCCCAGAGCCCCCCACGCTACAGAAAACCGAAAACTGGCCCAGCAACTCCGCACCTTCTATTCTAGATTTGCCACCCCCTCCCCCACTGTGGCCACCTCTGCCAACCCGACCCCGGTCCTTCAAGTCGTCAATCATTGTCCCTGTCCCCAAGAAGCCCCGGATCACTGGACTTAATGACTACAGACCTGTGGTGCTGATGTCTGTAGTCATGAAGTCATTTGTCCCTGCTGCAGCCCCTGCTGGACCCCCTGCTGCACCCCCTGCTGGACCCCCTGCTGCAACCCTTGCTGCACCCCCTGCTGGACCCCCTGCTGCAACCCCTGCTGCACCCCCTGCTGCACCCCCTGCTGGACCCCCTGCTGCAGCCCCTGCTGGACCCCCTGCTGCAACCCCTGCTGCACCCCCTGCTGCAACCCCTGCTGGACCCCCTGCTGGACCCCCTGCTGGACCCCCTGTAGTTCACCTATAGACCAACAGGTCTGTGGACGACGCCATTAACCTGGCTCTCCACTTCACCCCCAGCACCTGGACTCCCAGGAACCTACACCAGGATCCTGTTTGTGGCTCTGCTCCAGGACAAGCTCTCCCAGCTCAACGTGCCTGACTCCACCCGCAGGTGGAGCACCGACTTCCTGATGGAGTCAGTGCGTGCGGCTGGGGAAGAATGTCTCAGACACTGGGACCATCAGCACAGGAGTTCCACAGGGCTGTGTACTTTCTCCCCGGCTATTCTCTATGAACACAAACTGCTGCACCTCCAGCCACAATGACACCACCCTCATCACCATGACGACACCACCCTCATCACCATGACGACACCACCCTCATCACCATGACGACACCACCCTCATCACCATGACGACACCACCCTCATCGCCACGACACCACCCTCATCGCCATGATGACACCACCCTCATCGCCATGACGACACCACCCTCATCGCCATGATGACACCACCCTCATCGCCATGACGACACCACCCTCATCGCCATGACGACACCACCCTCATCGCCATGACGACACCACCCTCATCGCCATGACGACACCACCCTCATCGCCATGACGACACCACCCTCATCGCCATGATGACACCACCCTCATCACCATGACGACACCACCCTCATCACCATGACGACACCACCCTCATCACCATGACGACACCACCCTCATCGGGCTCATCTCAGACGGGGATGAGTCTGTTACAGGAGGTGGAGCGGTAACAACCCACAGCCCCCCCCAACATCACCAGGACCTCAAGTGGGAGGAGCCACCATCACCAGGACCTCAAGTGGGAGGAGCCACCATCACCAGGACCTCAAGTGGGAGGAGCCACCATCACCAGGACCTCAAGTGGGAGGAGCCACCATCACCAGGACCTCAAGTGGGAGGAGCCACCATCACCAGGACCTTAAGTGGGAGGAGCCACCATCACCAGGACCTCAAGTGGGAGGAGCCACCATCACCAGGACCTCAAGTGGGAGGAGCCACCATCACCAGGACCTCAAGTGGGAGGAGCCACCATCACCAGGACCTCAAGTGGGAGGAGCCACCATCACCATGACCGTTTGCGCAGATAAAGTCCGAAATGCGTCAAATTAGAATCAGTTGTTAAACTCTTTGCCCTAAACCTACTTGAAGTGAAATGAATTAATTTGGCGCCACAGCGCCCCCTACAGATTTTATATGGAGGTTAAATGTTTAGTTTTGAGACATTTGACAAAATTTGACACAAAAATTCCATTTTGGCATCCGGATCACAAAAGTCAATGACCCATGTCATAATTGTTCCGGCGACTTATTCATTGTTCTTTGTTTATGTTGCACCAGGTCAAGTTCCTGTGTTTGTGAATTCTGTTCTGGTTCTTCATCTCTCGGGGTAAATGCTGTTTGTCCGGGTTTAGGCCCAGAGGCCAAATCCAGTCCTCAGAACCTCAGAACCTCAGAACTTCAGAACTTCAGAACCTCAGAACCTCAGAACCTCAGAACCTCAGAACCTAGGAACCTCAGAACCTCAGAACCTCAGAACCTCAGAACTTCAGAACCTCAGAACCTCAGAATCTCAGCACTTCAGCACTTCAGAACCTCAGAACTTCAGAACTTCAGAACCTCAGAACCTCAGAACTTCAGAACCTAGGAACCTCAGAACTTCAGAACCTCAGAACTTCAGAACCTCAGAACCTCAGAACCTCAGAACTTCAGAACCTAAGAACCTCAGAACCTCAGAACCTCAGAAACACAGAACCTCAGAACCTCAGAACCTCAGAACCTCAGAACTTCAGAACCTCAGAACCTCAGAACCTCAGAACCTCAGAACTTCAGAACCTCAGAACCTCAGAACCTCAGAATATCAGCACTTCAGAACCTCAGAACTTCAGAACCTCAGAACCTCAGACCCTGAGCACTTCAGAACCTCAGAACCTCAGCACTTCAGAACCTCAGAACTTCAGAACCTCAGAACCTCAGAACCTCAGAACCTCAGAACCTCAGCACTTCAGAACCTCAGAACCTCAGAACTTCAGAACCTAAGAACTTCAGAACTTCAGAACCTCAGAACCTCAGAACTTCAGAACCTCAGAACCTCAGAACTTCAGAACTTCAGAACCTCAGAACCTCAGAACTTCAGAACCTCATAACTTCAGAACCTCAGAACCTCAGAACCTCAGCACTTCAGAACCTCAGAACCTCATGACTTCAGAACTTCAGAACCTCAGAACCTCAGACCCTGAGCACTTCAGAACCTCAGAACCTCAGCATTTCAGAACCTCAGAACTTCAGAACCTCAGAACCACAGAACCTCAGAACCTCAGAACTTCAGAACCTCAGAACCTCAGAATATCAGCACTTCAGAACCTCAGAACTTCAGAACCTCAGAACCTCAGACCCTGAGCACTTCAGAACCTCAGAACCTCAGCACTTCAGAACCTCAGAACTTCAGAACCTCAGAACCTCAGAACCTCAGAACCTCAGAACCTCAGAACCTCAGCACTTCAGAACCTCAGAACCTCAGAACTTCAGAACCTCAGAACCTCAGAACTTCAGAACCTCAGAACCTCAGAACCTCAGAACCTCAGAACCTCATAACTTCAGAACCTCAGAACCTCAGCACTTCAGAACCTCAGAACCTCATAACTTCAGAACCTCAGAACCTCAGAACCTCAGAACCTCAGAACTTCAGAACCTGAGAACCTCAGAACCTGAGCACTTCAGAACCTCAGAACCTCAGCACTTCAGAACCTCAGAACCTCAGCACTTCAGAACCTCAGAACCTCAGAACCTCAGAACTTCAGAACCTGAGAACCTGAGCACTTCAGAACCTCAAAACCTCAGCACTTCAGAACCTCAGAACCTCAGCACTTCAGAACCTCAGAATCTCAGCACTTCAGAACCTCAGAACCTCAGAACTTCAGAACCTCAGAACCTCAGAATCTCAGCACTTCAGAACCTCAGAACTTCAGAACTTCAGAACTTCAGAACCTCAGAACCTCAGAACTTCAGAACCTCAGAACCTAGGAACCTCAGAACTTCAGAACCTCAGAACTTCAGAACCTCAGAACCTCAGAACCTCAGAACCTCAGAACCTCAGAACTTCAGAACCTCAGAACCTCAGCATCTCAGCACTTCAGAACCTCAGAACTTCAGAACCTCAGAACCTCAGAACCTCTGAACCTCAGAACCTCAGAACCTCAGAACCTCAGCACTTCAGAACTTCAGAACCTCCGAACCTCAGAACCTCAGCACTTCAGAACCTCAGAACCTCAGAAACACAGAACCTCAGAACCTCAGAACCTCAGAACTTCAGAACCTCAGAACCTCAGAACCTCTGAACCTCAGAACCTCAGCACTTCAGAACTTCAGAACCTCCGAACCTCAGAACCTCAGCACTTCAGAACCTCAGAACCTCAGAAACACAGAACCTCAGAACCTCAGAACCTCAGAACTTCAGAACCTCAGAACCTCAGAACCTAAGAACTTCAGAACCTCAGAACCTCAGAATCTCAGCACTTCAGAACCTCAGAACTTCAGAACCTCAGAACCTCAGCACTTCAGAACCTCAGAACCTCAGACCCTGAGCACTTCAGAACCTCAGAACCTCAGCACTTCAGAAACTCAGAACTTCAGAACCTCAGAACCTCAGAACCTCAGAACCTCAGAACTTCAGAACCTCAGAACTTCAGAACCTCAGAACCTCAGAACCTCAGAACCTCAGAATCTCAGCACTTCAGAACCTCAGAACCTCAGAACCTCAGAACTTCAGAACCTCAGAACCTCAGAACCTCAGAACCTCAGAACCTCAGAACTTCAGAACCTGAGAACCTCAGAACCTCAGCACTTCAGAACCTCAGAACCTCAGAACCTCAGAACTTCAGAACCTCAGAATCTCAGAACTTCAGAACCTCAGAACCTAGGAACCTCAGAACCTCAGAACCTCAGAAACACAGAACCTCAGAACCTCAGAACCTCAGAACTTCAGAACTTCAGAACCTCAGAACCTCAGAACCTCAGAACCTAGGAACCTCAGAACCTCAGAACCTCAGAACTTCAGAACTTCAGAACCTCAGAACCTCAGAACCTAGGAACCTCAGAACCTCAGAATCTCAGCACTTCAGAACCTCAGAAACTCAGAACTTCAGAACCTCAGAACCTCAGAATCTCAGCACTTCAGCACTTCAGAACCTCAGAACTTCAGAACTTCAGAACCTCAGAACCTCAGAACCTCAGAACTTCAGAACCTAGGAACCTCAGAACTTCAGAACCTCAGAACTTCAGAACCTCAGAACCTCAGAACCTCAGAACCTCAGAACTTCAGAACCTAAGAACCTCAGAACCTCAGAACCTCAGAACCTCAGAAACACAGAACCTCAGAACCTCAGAACCTCAGAACCTCAGAACTTCAGAACCTCAGAACCTCAGAACCTCAGAACTTCAGAACCTCAGAACCTCAGAACCTCAGAATATCAGCACTTCAGAACCTCAGAACTTCAGAACCTCAGAACCTCAGACCCTGAGCACTTCAGAACCTCAGAACCTCAGCACTTCAGAACCTCAGAACTTCAGAACCTCAGAACCTCAGAACCTCAGAACCTCAGAACCTCAGCACTTCAGAACCTCAGAACCTCAGAACTTCAGAACCTCAGAACTTCAGAACTTCAGAACCTCAGAACCTCAGAACTTCAGAAACTCAGAACCTCAGAACTTCAGAACTTCAGAACCTCAGAACTTCAGAACTTCAGAACCTCAGAACCTCAGAACCTCAGAACTTCAGAACCTCAGAACTTCAGAACCTCAGAACCTCAGAACCTCAGCACTTCAGAACCTCAGAACCTCATGACTTCAGAACTTCAGAACCTCAGAACCTCAGACCCTGAGCACTTCAGAACCTCAGAACCTCAGCACTTCAGAACTTCAGAACCTCCGAACCTCAGAACCTAGGAACCTCAGAACCTCAGAATCTCAGCACTTCAGAACCTCAGAAACTCAGAACTTCAGAACCTCAGAACCTCAGAATCTCAGCACTTCAGCACTTCAGAACCTCAGAACTTCAGAACTTCAGAACCTCAGAACCTCAGAACCTCAGAACTTCAGAACCTAGGAACCTCAGAACTTCAGAACCTCAGAACTTCAGAACCTCAGAACCTCAGAACCTCAGAACTTCAGAACCTAAGAACCTCAGAACCTCAGAACCTCAGAACCTCAGAAACACAGAACCTCAGAACCTCAGAACCTCAGAACTCTAGAACCTCAGAACCTCAGAACCTCAGAACTTCAGAACCTCAGAACCTCAGAACCTCAGAATATCAGCACTTCAGAACCTCAGAACTTCAGAACCTCAGAACCTCAGACCCTGAGCACTTCAGAACCTCAGAACCTCAGCACTTCAGAACCTCAGAACTTCAGAACCTCAGAACCTCAGAACCTCAGAACCTCAGCACTTCAGAACCTCAGAACCTCAGAACTTCAGAACCTCAGAACTTCAGAACTTCAGAACCTCAGAACCTCAGAACTTCAGAACCTCAGAACCTCAGAACTTCAGAACTTCAGAACCTCAGAACCTCAGAACCTCAGAACTTCAGAACCTCATAACTTCAGATCCTCAGAACCTCAGAACCTCAGAACCTCAGCACTTCAGAACCTCAGAACCTCATGACTTCAGAACTTCAGAACCTCAGAACCTCAGACCCTGAGCACTTCAGAACCTCAGAACCTCAGCACTTCAGAACCTCAGAACTTCAGAACCTCAGAACCACAGAACCTCAGAACCTCAGAACTTCAGAACCTCAGAACCTCAGAACCTCAGAATATCAGCACTTCAGAACCTCAGAACTTCAGAACCTCAGAACCTCAGACCCTGAGCACTTCAGAACCTCAGAACCTCAGCACTTCTGAACCTCAGAACTTCAGAACCTCAGAACCTCAGAACCTCAGAACCTCAGAACCTCAGCACTTCAGAACCTCAGAACCTCAGAACTTCAGAACCTCAGAACCTCAGAACTTCAGAACTTCAGAACCTCAGAACCTCAGAACTTCAGAACCTCAGAACCTCAGAACCTCAGAACCTCATAACTTCAGAACCTCAGAACCTCAGAACCTCAGCACTTCAGAACCTCAGAAACTCATAACTTCAGAACCTCAGAACCTCAGAACCTCAGAACCTCAGAACTTCAGAACCTGAGAACCTCAGAACCTGAGCACTTCAGAACCTCAGCACTTCAGAACCTCAGAACCTCAGCACTTCAGAACCTCAGAACCTCAGAACCTCAGAACTTCAGAACCTGAGAACCTGAGCACTTCAGAACCTCAAAACCTCAGCACTTCAGAACCTCAGAACCTCAGCACTTCAGAACCTCAGAACCTCAGAACTTCAGAACCTCAGAACCTCAGAATCTCAGCACTTCAGAACCTCAGAACTTCAGAACTTCAGAACCTCAGAACTTCAGAACCTCAGAACCTCAGAACCTCAGAACCTCAGAACCTCAGAACCTCAGAACTTCAGAACCTCAGAACCTCAGAATCTCAGCACTTCAGAACCTCAGAACTTCAGAACCTCAGAACCTCAGAACCTCTGAACCTCAGAACCTCAGAACCTCAGAACCTCAGCACTTCAGAACTTCAGAACCTCCGAACCTCAGAACCTCAGCACTTCAGAACCTCAGAACCTCAGAAACACAGAACCTCAGAACCTCAGAACCTCAGAACTTCAGAACCTCAGAACCTCAGAACCTCTGAACCTCTGAACCTCAGAACCTCAGCACTTCAGAACTTCAGAACCTCCGAACCTCCGAACCTCAGAACCTCAGCACTTCAGAACCTCAGAACCTCAGAAACACAGAACCTCAGAACCTCAGAACCTCAGAACTTCAGAACCTCAGAACCTCAGAACCTCAGAACTTCAGAACCTCAGAACCTCAGAACCTCAGAATCTCAGCACTTCAGAACCTCAGAACTTCAGAACCTCAAAACCTCAGCACTTCAGAACCTCAGAACCTCAGACCCTGAGCACTTCAGAACCTCAGAACCTCAGCACTTCAGAAACTCAGAACTTCAGAACCTCAGAACCTCAGAACCTCAGAACCTCAGAACCTCAGAACTTCAGAACCTCAGAACCTCAGAACTTCAGAACCTCAGAACCTCAGAACCTCAGAACCTCAGAATCTCAGCACTTCAGAACCTCAGAACCTCAGAACCTCAGAACTTCAGAACCTCAGAACCTCAGAACCTCAGAACTTCAGAACCTGAGAACCTCAGAACCTCAGCACTTCAGAACCTCAGAACCTCAGAACCTCAGAACCTCAGAACTTCAGAACCTCAGAACCTCAGAACTTCAGAACCTCAGAACCTAGGAACCTCAGAACCTCAGAATCTCAGCACTTCAGAACCTCAGAACCTCAGAACTTCAGAACCTCAGAACCTCAGAATCTCAGCACTTCAGAACCTAGGAACCTCAGAACTTCAGAACCTCAGAACTTCAGAACCTCAGAACCTCAGAACCTCAGAACCTCAGAAACACAGAACCTCAGAACCTCAGAACCTCAGAACCTCAGAACCTCAGAACTTCAGAACCTCAGAACCTCAGAACCTCAGAACTTCAGAACCTCAGAACCTCAGAACCTCAGAATATCAGCACTTCAGAACCTCAGAACTTCAGAACCTCAGAACCTCAGACCCTGAGCACTTCAGAACCTCAGAACCTCAGCACTTCAGAACCTCAGAACTTCAGAACCTCAGAACCTCAGAACCTCAGAACCTCAGCACTTCAGAACCTCAGAACCTCAGAACTTCAGAACCTCAGAACTTCAGAACTTCAGAACCTCAGAACCTCAGAACTTCAGAACCTCAGAACCTCAGAACTTCAGAACTTCAGAACCTCAGAACCTCAGAACTTCAGAACCTCATAACTTCAGAACCTCAGAACCTCAGAACCTCAGCACTTCAGAACCTCAGAACCTCATGACTTCAGAACTTCAGAACCTCAGAACCTCAGACCCTGAGCACTTCAGAACCTCAGAACCTCAGCACTTCAGAACCTCAGAACTTCAGAACCTCAGAACCACAGAACCTCAGAACCTCAGAACTTCAGAACCTCAGAACCTCAGAACCTCAGAATATCAGCACTTCAGAACCTCAGAACTTCAGAACCTCAGAACCTCAGACCCTGAGCACTTCAGAACCTCAGAACCTCAGCACTTCAGAACCTCAGAACTTCAGAACCTCAGAACCTCAGAACCTCAGAACCTCAGAACCTCAGCACTTCAGAACCTCAGAACCTCAGAACTTCAGAACCTCAGAACCTCAGAACTTCAGAACTTCAGAACCTCAGAACCTCAGAACTTCAGAACCTCAGAACCTCAGAACCTCAGAACCTCAGAACCTCATAACTTCAGAACCTCAGAACCTCAGAACCTCAGCACTTCAGAACCTCAGAACCTCATAACTTCAGAACCTCAGAACATCAGAACCTCAGAACCTCAGAACCTCAGAACTTCAGAACCTGAGAACCTCAGAACCTGAGCACTTCAGAACCTCAGCACTTCAGAACCTCAGAACCTCAGCACTTCAGAACCTCAGAACCTCAGAACCTCAGAACTTCAGAACCTGAGAACCTGAGCACTTCAGAACCTCAAAACCTCAGCACTTCAGAACCTCAGAACCTCAGCACTTCAGAACCTCAGAATCTCAGCACTTCAGAACCTCAGAACCTCAGAACTTCAGAACCTCAGAACCTCAGAATCTCAGCACTTCAGAACCTCAGAACTTCAGAACTTCAGAACCTCAGAACTTCAGAACCTCAGAACTTCAGAACCTCAGAACCTCAGAACCTCAGAACTTCAGAACCTCAGAACCTCAGAATCTCAGCACTTCAGAACCTCAGAACTTCAGAACCTCAGAACCTCAGAACCTCTGAACCTCAGAACCTCAGAACCTCAGCACTTCAGAACTTCAGAACCTCCGAACCTCAGAACCTCAGCACTTCAGAACCTCAGAACCTCAGAAACACAGAACCTCAGAACCTCAGAACCTCAGAACTTCAGAACCTCAGAACCTCAGAACCTCAGAACTTCAGAACCTCAGAACCTCAGAATCTCAGCACTTCAGAACCTCAGAACTTCAGAACCTCAGAACCTCAGAACCTCTGAACCTCAGAACCTCAGAACCTCAGCACTTCAGAACTTCAGAACCTCCGAACCTCAGAACCTCAGCACTTCAGAACCTCAGAACCTCAGAAACACAGAACCTCTGAACCTCAGAACCTCAGCACTTCAGAACTTCAGAACCTCCGAACCTCCGAACCTCAGAACCTCAGCACTTCAGAACCTCAGAACCTCAGAAACACAGAACCTCAGAACCTCAGAACCTCAGAACTTCAGAACCTCAGAACCTCAGAACCTCAGAACTTCAGAACCTCAGAACCTCAGAACCTCAGAATCTCAGCACTTCAGAACCTCAGAACTTCAGAACCTCAAAACCTCAGCACTTCAGAACCTCAGAACCTCAGACCCTGAGCACTTCAGAACCTCAGAACCTCAGCACTTCAGAAACTCAGAACTTCAGAACCTCAGAACCTCAGAACCTCAGAACCTCAGAACTTCAGAACCTCAGAACCTCAGAACTTCAGAACCTCAGAACCTCAGAACCTCAGAACCTCAGAATCTCAGCACTTCAGAACCTCAGAACCTCAGAACCTCAGAACTTCAGAACCTCAGAACCTCAGAACCTCAGAACTTCAGAACCTGAGAACCTCAGAACCTCAGCACTTCAGAACCTCAGAACCTCAGAACCTCAGAACCTCAGAACCTCAGAACCTCAGAACTTCAGAACCTCAGAATCTCAGAACTTCAGAACCTCAGAACCTAGGAACCTCAGAACCTCAGAATCTCAGCACTTCAGAACCTCAGAACCTCAGAACTTCAGAACCTCAGAACCTCAGAATCTCAGCACTTCAGAACCTCAGAACTTCAGAACTTCAGGACCTCAGAACCTCAGAACTTCAGAAGCTAGGAACCTCAGAACTTCAGAATCTCAGAACTTCAGAACCTCAGAACCTCAGAACCTCAGAACCTCAGAACTTCAGAACCTCAGAACCTCAGAATCTCAGCACTTCAGAACCTCAGAACTTCAGAACCTCCGAACCTAGGAACCTCAGAACCTCAGAATCTCAGCACTTCAGAACCTCAGAACCTCAGAACTTCAGAACCTCAGAACCTCAGAATTTCAGCACTTCAGAACCTCAGAACTTCAGAACTTCAGAACTTCAGAACCTCAGAACCTCAGAACTTCAGAACCTAGGAACCTCAGAACTTCAGAATCTCAGAACTTCAGAACCTCAGAACCTCAGAACCTCAGAACCTCAGAACTTCAGAACCTCAGAATCTCAGCACTTCAGAACCTCAGAACTTCAGAACCTCCGAACCTCAGAACCTCTGAACCTCAGAACCTCAGCACTTCAGAACTTCAGAACCTCCGAACCTCAGAACCTCAGCACCTCAGAACCTCAGAACATCAGAACCTCAGAAACACAGAACCTCAGAACCTCAGAACCTCAGAACTTCAGAACCTCAAAACCTCAGAACCTCAGAACTTCAGAACCTCAGAACCTCAGAATATCAGCACTTCAGAACCTCAGAACTTCAGAACCTCAGAACCTCAGACCCTGAGCACTTCAGAACCTCAGAACCTCAGCACTTCAGAACCTCAGAACTTCAGAACCTCAGAAACTCAGAACCTCAGCACTTCAGAACCTCAGAACCTCAGAACCTCAGAACTTCAGAACCTCAGAACTTCAGAACTTCAGAACCTCAGAACCTCAGAACCTCAGAACCTCAGAACCTCAGAACTTCAGAACCTCATAACTTCAGAACCTCAGAACCTCAGAACCTCAGAACCTCAGAACCTCAGAACTTCAGAACCTGAGAACCTCAGAACCTGAGCACTTCAGAACCTCAGAACCTCAGCACTTCAGAACCTCAGAACCTCAGAACCTAATAACTTCAGAACCTCAGAACCTCAAAACTTCAGAACCTCAGAACCTCAGAACCTCAGAACCTCAGAATATCAGCACTTCAGAACCTCAGAACTTCAGAACCTCAGAACCTCAGACCCTGAGCACTTCAGAACCTCAGAACCTCAGCACTTCAGAACCTCAGAACTTCAGAACCTCAGAACCTCAGAACCTCAGAACCTCAGAACCTCAGCACTTCAGAACCTCAGAACCTCAGAACTTCAGAACCTCAGAACTTCAGAACTTCAGAACCTCAGAACCTCAGAACCTCAGAACCTCAGAACTTCAGAACCTCAGAACTTCAGAACCTCAGAACCTCAGAACCTCAGAACCTCAGAACTTCAGAACCTGAGAACCTCAGAACCTGAGCACTTCAGAACCTCAGAACCTCAGCACTTCAAAACCTCAGAACCTAAGATCCTCATAACTTCAGAACCTCAGAACCTCAAAACCTCAGAACCTCAGAACCTTAGAACTTCAGAACCTCAGAATATCAGCACTTCAGAACCTCAGAACTTCAGAACCTCAGAACCTCAGACCCTGAGCACTTCAGAACCTCAGAACCTCAGCACTTCAGAACCTCAGAACTTCAGAACCTCAGAACCTCAGAACCTCAGAACCTCAGAACCTCAGCACTTCAGAACCTCAGAACCTCAGAACTTCAGAACCTCAGAACCTCAGAACTTCAGAACCTCAGAACCTCAGAACCTCAGAACCTCAGAACTTCAGAACCTCATAACTTCAGAACCTCAGAACCTCAGAACCTTTGAACCTCAGAACTTCAGAACCTGAGAACCTCAGAACCTGAGCACTTCAGAACCTCTGAACCTCAGAACCTCAGCACTTCAGAACTTCAGAACCTCCGAACCTCAGAACCTCAGCACTTCAGAACCTCAGAACCTTAGAACCTCAGAAACACAGAACCTCAGAACCTCAGAACCTCAGAACTTCAGAACCTCAGAACCTCAGAACCTCAGAACCTCATAACTTCAGAACCTCAGAACCTCAGCACTTCAGAACCTCAGAACCTCATAACTTCAGAACCTCAGAACCTCAGAACTTCAGAACCTCAGAACCTCAGACCCTGAGCACTTCAGAACCTCAGAACCTCAGAACCTCAGAATATCAGCACTTCAGAACCTCAGAACTTCAGAACCTCAGAACCTCAGACCCTGAGCACTTCAGAACCTCAGAACCTCAGCACTTCAGAACCTCAGAACTTCAGAACCTCAGAACCTCAGAACCTCAGAACTTCAGAACTTCAGAACCTCAGAACCTCAGAACTTCAGAACCTCAGAACCTCAGAACCTCAGAACTTCAGAACTTCAGAACCTCAGAACCTCAGAACTTCAGAACCTCATAACTTCAGAACCTCAGAACCTCAGAACCTCAGCACTTCAGAACCTCAGAACCTCATAACTTCAGAACCTCAGAACCTCAGAACCTCAGCACTTCAGAACATCAGAACCTCAGACCCTGAGCACTTCAGAACCTCAGAACCTCAGCACTTCAGAACCTCAGAACTTCAGAACCTCAGAACCTCAGAACCTCAGAACCTCAGAACTTGAGAACCTCAGAACCTCAGAACCTCAGAATATCAGCACTTCAGAACCTCAGAACTTCAGAACCTCAGAACCTCAGACCCTGAGCACTTCAGAACCTCAGAACCTCAGCACTTCAGAACCTCAGAACTTCAGAACCTCAGAACCTCAGAACCTCAGAACCTCAGCACTTCAGAACCTCAGAACTTCAGAACCTCAGAACCTCAGAACTTCAGAACCTCAGAACTTCAGAACTTCAGAACCTCAGAACCTCAGAACTTCAGAACCTCAGAACCTCAGAACCTCAGCACTTCAGAACTTCAGAACCTCAGAACCTCAGAACCTCAGAACCTCAGAACTTCAGAACCTCATAACTTCAGAACCTCAGAACCTCAGAACCTCAGCACTTCAGAACCTCATAACTTCAGAACCTCAGAACCTCAGAACCTCAGAACTTCAGAACCTGAGAACCTCAGAACCTGAGCACTTCAGAACCTCAGAACTTCAGAACCTCAGAACCTCAGCACTTCAGAACCTCAGAACCTCAGCACTTCAGAACCTCAGAACCTCAGCACTTTAGAACCTCAGAATCTCAGCACTTCAGAACCTCAGAACCTCAGAACTTCAGAACCTCAGAACCTCAGAATCTCAGCACTTCAGAACCTCAGAACTTCAGAACTTCAGAACTTCAGAACCTCAGAACCTCAGAACTTCAGAACCTCAGAACTTCAGAACCTCAGAACCTCAGAACATCAGAACCTCAGAACCTCAGAACTTCAGAACCTCAGAACCTCAGAATCTCAGCACTTCAGAACCTCACAACTTCAGAACCTCAGAACCTCAGAACCTCTGAACCTCAGAATATCAGCACTTCAGAACTTCAGAACCTCCGAACCTCAGAACCTCAGCACTTCAGAACCTCAGAACCTCAGAACCTCAGAACCTCAGAAACACAGAACCTCAGAACCTCAGAACTTCAGAACTTCAGAACCTCAGAACTTCAGAACCTCAGAACCTCAGAACCTCAGAACTTCAGAACCTCATAACTTCAGAACCTCAGAACCTCAGAACCTCAGAACCTCAGAACCTCAGAACCTCAGAACTTCAGAACCTGAGAACCTCAGAACCTGAGCACTTCAGAACCTCAGAACCTCAGCACTTCAGAACCTCAGAACCTCAGAACCTCAGAACCTCAGAACCTCATAACTTCAGAACCTCAGAACCTCAGAACCTCAGAACCTCAGAACCTCAGAACTTCAGAACCTGAGAACCTCAGAACCTCAGCACTTCAGAACCTCAGAACCTCAGCACTTCAGAACCTCAGAACCTCAGAACCTCAGAACCTCAGAACCTCAGAACGGTGGCTCTGGCTCTCGGTCCTGATGAAATCTCCCAAAAGATCAAGTACAATTTCATAAACGAATCTTACAAACAAAAGTGTTTCTGTAGCAGACGCACTAAGCCTGAAGTCTGACTCACTGAGCCACACCTCGTCCCTCATCTTCACTTTGTGTCATTCTGTGGAAACACTGCTGCTGCTGACCACGAGGAAGGGGCGGAGCAAAGGGCATTGACTCTTTACCTGCTTTTACTTTATTTGACAGTTTAAATTCTGTCTCGTAGAACCACAAACGCCTGCGCATCCTTTTTCACAGCGGTGAAAGAGGCCTATGACTCACTCGGGTCCAGGTGTGACTCACTGGGGTCCAGGTGTGACTCCCTGGGGTCCAGGTCAGGTGTGACTCACCGGGGTCCAGGTGTGACTCACTGGGGTCCAGGTGTGACTCACTGGGGTCAAGGTCAGGTGTGACTCACCGGGGTCCAGGTGTGACTCACTGGGGTCCAGGTGTGACTCACCGGGGTCCGGGTCAGGTGTGACTCACTGGGGTCCAGGTGTGACTCACTGGGGTCCAGGTGTGACTCACAGGGGTCCGGGTCAGGTGTGACTCACTGGGGTCCAGGTGTGACTCACTGGGGTCCAGGTGTGACTCACTGGGGTCCAGGTGTGACTCACTGGGGTCCGGGTCAGGTGTGACTCACTGGGGTCCAGGTGTGACTCACTGGGGTCCAGGTGTGACTCCCTGGGGTCCAGGTCAGGTGTGACTCACCGGGGTCCAGGTGTGACTCACTGGGGTCCAGGTGTGACTCACTGGGGTCAAGGTCAGGTGTGACTCACCGGGGTCCAGGTGTGACTCACTGGGGTCCAGGTGTGACTCACCGGGGTCCGGGTCAGGTGTGACTCACTGGGGTCCAGGTGTGACTCACTGGGGTCCAGGTGTGACTCACAGGGGTCCGGGTCAGGTGTGACTCACTGGGGTCCAGGTGTGACTCACTGGGGTCCAGGTGTGACTCACTGGGGTCCGGGTCAGGTGTGACTCACTGGGGTCCAGGTGTGACTCACTGGGGTCCAGGTGTGACTCACTGGGGTCCAGGTGTGACTCACTGGGGTCCAGGTGTGACTCACTGGGGTCCGGGTCAGGTGTGACTCACTGGGGTCCGGGTCAGGTGTGACTCACTGGGGTCCAGGTGTGACTCACTGGGGTCCGGGTCAGGTGTGACTCACTGGGGTCCGGGTCAGGTGTGACTCACTGGGGTCCGGGTCAGGTGTGACTCACTGGGGTCCAGGTGTGACTCACTGGGGTCCAGGTGTGACTCACTGGGGTCCGGGTCAGGTGTGACTCACTGGGGTCCGGGTCAGGTGTGACTCACTGGGGTCCGGGTCAGGTGTGACCACAATCAAAAGACCTGTAACTGAGTACTTCTATTTCCTTTTCTATAAGTCTATTTTTGGGCTGAAATGTTACACGGTGGGGCTTTAACTTCATGGCCAGAGGGCCTGGAACACACACTTCTCACATGAACCACATCATGTTGTGTTGCTTTGCCACAGACCAAACTGGGTGGTCTTGTTCCACTGTGTCAAAGCGAAACCAAACCTGAGCAGTGAATAAAACAGAAGCGCTCGTCCTCGCGCTCAGTCAAATCGAGACGTGCGAGCGAGACACACGTGAGTACCACTTCATTTGTTTCTATTCAAACAACTTTGCATTTTATTCAACTGAAGCACTTTCAGCTCTGGCTCTGGCCTTTTGCAACATCTACTCTATTTCTGTGTCTTACAAACACTGGCTCTGCTGCTGGAGCCATGACTCTTTATGAAGTGCTTTTACATTTCATCATTCGATCCCGACAGTCGACAGTGGTCTGGGCCCAGCAGACTCATCTGACATAGATTGATATTGATATTCTTCATTTGATATATTTGCATCTCCACAGTTGGTGTCTTCAGGAACCATGCACCTCCTCCTCCTCAGCGTACATCTGTTGCTCCTCACTCATGACTCCCAGCAGTATTGCTCTGATGGAAAACCCAAAGATTGTCTGGAGGCAGAATTTGCTCCTGGGACGACTTTGGGCGGAGAAGGTTTCGATATCACTAAAATGGAGCCTAAAGGAGCTTATGTGATTGATATGAATCAGTGGAAACGCAAAGACAAAAGCTGCACCTTGTGTTCAAACCCCTTTTTGGAAAACAAGAAGCAGAAGCTGCCTCTGTCCGTGGTGGACTGGAGGCCAAAGCAGTCCTGCAGCGCCAAAGTGAGCAGCCAGCTCCATAAGTCCAGTGAGTCTGTGGTCAGCTCCACCACCGCGTCCATCCAAAACAACTGGAAGGTCAACTTGGACGTCAATGTAGCAGCGCGTAGCGGTAATTTAATGCTGGCTGGTACAAACTCCAAAATGGCTGAATATTCCATGGAGAAAACCAAAAATGACAAGTACAGTTTCTCCAGTCAGAGCATGTCCTGCGAGTTCTACAGGTGAAACTAACGCTTTGATTCTCATCCATAAACATCCATATTACGACCTCATTTCTGCTTTCAGATATCGTCTCTCCAACACCCCAAAACTGCACCGTGAATTCAAACGAGCAGTAAACAAACTCCCGAAGGCCTATAATGCTAAAAGCAAACAGCAGTTTTATGGACTGATTCAGAAGTTTGGAACTCACTACATCACAAAGGTAACGACCATCCCTGGTAGTTTAAGTTAAGAGATGTTTCAGGAGACGTGTTTTGTGTCTGGGAAAAGCTCGAACCACCTGTGACCCCAAATCGGTCTCACCAGAAGATAAATGAAGTCCCGTGTTGAAGCTTGTTTTTGGGCCGTGGAAGGAAGCCAAAGCAGCATTCAGAGGAAACACTTCCTTCCTCCGTTGTGTGTGTTTCAGGTGCAGGTTGGGGGCAGTGTAATGTCGGTGACCAGTATCCGAGAGTGCGAGGCCAGTCTGCAGGGCCTCAGTGTGGAGGAGGTGCAGGCGTGTCTGGAGGTGGAGGCGGCTGCCAGCTTCGGCTCGGCTGCTTCAGCAAAGACTGAAGCCAAACACTGCAAGAGCGACATCCAGAAGTCCGACAGGAAGTCCTCCTTCGCCAGCTCCTTCAATGACAGGTACGACATGTTTATGCAAGAGAAACTGAGTCAAGTCTTTCAGTCAGAGGTGATGATGATCTGCGCCACACAATAAAATCAGAATGATTTATGTCATTGAGTCTGTGGTAAAAGCAGCACTCATGTAAATAAGATGGAAGGAAAAGTCTGAAGTCCATTTAAAGCCTTAAAGACTGTGAAGGCGACTTACTTTACCCTGATAACTGACTGTGTTTCCCCAAATCTACTCACAGAAGTAAAGAAGCAAAAGCAAAGGAGAAATATCAGAATCAGAAAGGGGTTTATTGCCATTGTCAGTGAACAGAATTCACAAACTAGGAACTTGCTTTGGTGTTAAGATCTATATCTATATCTATATCTATATCTATATCACACACAGTCCTAAGCGGTCCTTCGTGTTTAATAAGCGTATAAAATATGCAGCTCTGCGGTTCACCATCATGCCATCCCCCATGCCACGTATGGACACAATGATCATTTGTATTTGAGCTTATATAATAAAGGGAAAATGCATATTAAAAACAAGGACATGACCTGTAAATATGCAGGATCCTAGTCAAAGCTCCTCTCAGGACCACATTAGCCACAGCCTTCTAAAAACACAACAAATGGACCAGATACAAATACACATCTCAACTCCGACGACATTTCCTCGCTCGACACAGGGATTAAGGTTCCAGACACAGGTCAAAGTCGTACACGCTGCACAAAGACTGCAGCAAATACAGGACTAAACTGTTGTAGTGCTTGGCCAGGATCAGTGGTTCAGAGAAAGAGCTGTTTCTGAGCTGAAGCTGGGCCGGGCCCTGAAGGCGAAGTAGAAGGAAGTGTGAGGCATGATGAGAGCAGGGCCAGGATCAGGCACACGTGAGGCGTGCTGCGTGAGGCGTGCTGCGTGAGGCGTGCTGCGTGAGGCGCGCGTGAGGCGTGCTGCGTGAGGCACACGTGAGGCGTGCTGCGTGAGGCGTGCTGCGTGAGGCACACGTGAGGCGTGCTGCGTGAGGCGTGCTGCGTGAGGCGTGCTGCGTGAGGCGTGCTGCGTGAGGCGTGCTGCGTGAGGCGTGCTGCGTGAGGCGTGCTGCGTGAGGCACACGTGAGGCGTGCTGCGTGAGGCGTGCTGCGTGAGGCGTGCTGCGTGAGGCACACGTGAGGCGTGCTGCGTGAGGCGTGCTGCGTGAGGCGCGCGTGAGGCGTGCTGCGTGAGGCACACGTGAGGCGTGCTGCGTGAGGCGTGCTGCGTGAGGCGTGCTGCGTGAGGCGTGCTGCGTGAGGCGTGCTGCGTGAGGCGTGCTGCGTGAGGCGTGCTGCGTGAGGCGTGCTGCGTGAGGCACACGTGAGGCGTGCTGCGTGAGGCGTGCTGCGTGAGGCGTGCTGCGTGAGGCACACGTGAGGCGTGCTGCGTGAGGCGTGCTGCGTGAGGCGCGCGTGAGGCGTGCTGCGTGAGGCACACGTGAGGCGTGCTGCGTGAGGCGTGCTGCGTGAGGCGTGCTGCGTGAGGCGTGCTGCGTGAGGCGTGCTGCGTGAGGCGTGCTGCGTGAGGCGCGCGTGAGGCACACGTGAGGCGTGCTGCGTGAGGCGCGCGTGAGGCACACATGAGGCGTGCTGCGTGAGGCGTGCTGCGTGAGGCGCGCGTGAGGCGTGCTGCGTGAGGCACACGTGAGGCGTGCTGCGTGAGGCGTGCTGCGTGAGGCGTGCTGCGTGAGGCGTGCTGCGTGAGGCGTGCTGCGTGAGGCACACGTGAGGCGTGCTGCGTGAGGCGTGCTGCGTGAGGCGTACTGCGTGAGGCGCGCGTGAGGCGTGCTGCGTGAGGCGTGCTGCGTGAGGCGCGCGTGAGGCGTGCTGCGTGAGGCACACGTGAGGCGTGCTGCGTGAGGCGTGCTGCGTGAGGCGTGCTGCGTGAGGCGTGCTGCGTGAGGCGTGCTGCGTGAGGCGCGCGTGAGGCACACGTGAGGCGTGCTGCGTGAGGCACACATGAGGCGTGCTGCGTGAGGCGTGCTGCGTGAGGCGCGCGTGAGGCACACATGAGGCGTGCTGCGTGCTGCGTGAGGCGCGCGTGAGGCGTGCTGCGTGAGGCACACGTGAGGCGTGCTGCGTGAGGCGTGCTGCGTGAGGCGTGCTGCGTGAGGCGTGCTGCGTGAGGCACACGTGAGGCGTGCTGCGTGAGGCGTGCTGCGTGAGGCGTGCTGCGTGAGGCGTGCTGCGTGAGGCGTGCTGCGTGAGGCGTGCTGCGTGAGGCGTGCTGCGTGAGGCACACATGAGGCGTGCTGCGTGAGGCGTGCTGCGTGAGGCACACGTGAGGCGTGCTGCGTGAGGCGCGCGTGAGGCGTGCTGCGTGAGGCGTGCTGCGTGAGGCACACGTGAGGCGTGCTGCGTGAGGCGTGCTGCGTGAGGCGCGCGTGAGGCACACAAGAGGCGTGCTGCGTGAGGCGTGCTGCGTGAGGCGTGCTGCGTGAGGCGTGCTCCGTGAGGCGTGCTGCGTGAGGCACACGTGAGGCGTGCTGCGTGAGGCGTGCTGCGTGCTGCGTGAGGCACACGTGAGGCGAGCTGCGTGAGGCGTGCTGCGTGAGGCGTGCTGCGTGAGGCGTGCTGCGTGAGGCACACGTGAGGCGTGCTGCGTGCTGCGTGCTGCGTGAGGCACACGTGAGGCGTGCTGCGTGAGGCGTGCTGCGTGAGGCGTGCTGCGTGAGGCGCCCGTGAGGCGCCCGTGAGGCGCGCGTGAGGCGCGCGTGAGGCGTGCTGCGTGCTGCGTGAGGCGTGCTGCGTGAGGCGTGCTGCGTGAGGCGCGCGTGAGGCGCGCGTGAGGCGCGCGTGAGGCGCGCGTGAGGCGCGCGTGAGGCGCGCGTGAGGCGTGGTCCTGCTCACCAGGATTACACAACTATCTTCATTTGGTTGAGGAAAAACAAAGACTCTCTGTTTGTTTCCAGGTTCACAGAGATTAAAGGGGGCCACAACACAGAGCCCGACCTGCTGTTCTCTGCGTCCAAAGACCCTTCGGCCTACAAAGACTGGCTGAGCACGCTGCCCCAGCACCCGGACATCATCTCCTACGCCCTGGACCCTCTGCACGAGCTGCTGCCCGCTCAGGCCCCAGCCCGCTCCAACCTACGCTCCGCCATCAGCCACTACATCCTGGAGACAGGACTGTGGAGGAACTGCAGCGCCCCCTGTCCCAACGGAGTCAAGACCGACCCCCGGGACCCCTGTGTGTGTCAGTGCCACAACAATGCAGCGGTGAACACAGACTGCTGCCCCACTGAGCGAGGCCTGGCCCGGGTGGTCATCACTGTGCAGCGGGCCGACGGGCTCTGGGGCGACCACACCACCGCCACGGACGGGTACGTCAAAGTCTACAGAGGAAAGAGCGTTTGGAGGTCAGGGGTCATCTACAACAACAACAACCCGCACTTTCGATACGTCATCGACTGGGGCACCGTGAATCTAGCAGAAAATAAAGTTCGGTTTGAAGTGTGGGATGAGGACAATAAATATGACGACGATCTTTTGGGCGAGTGCGAGCGGTTTCTCACGGCTGGAGTCAAAGACGATGTCTGCAATCTCCAACACGGCCGACTGTTTTTCAGGTGGCACGTGCAGTGCGCCCCGAACCTGGGAGGAAGCCTCTGCAAAGACTATAAAGCTTCACCAATGAATCCCAGTCTGAAGGCGCGGTTCAGGTCCCGTCACGCTCACCCGGTGCCAGAGGCCCTGCTGCAGGAGTGGGGCGTGGTCAGGGACAAGAGCACCCAAACTGTGGAGGAATAAGTCTTTATCCCACATGTGCTGCTTCAAATAAATCTGCTTTTAAAATAATAACCATTATATTTATAGAAAACAGACGCTTTGCCTTTAATCGCACTTTGAGTTTCAGTGAAAAGAGAATGGACAGAATCTGATGAGTTTGATGTCATGAACAGGATCTGATTATTATTAGTATTATTTGTCTTGTGTTTTGTTCAGACGAGTTTTGTTCAGACGAGTTCTTCTTATATTAAGTGTTTTTGAAACTTCCTATAAGTTCTATGTCTTTTTCCTCTGGATCTGCTGCAGTGCAACAACCACAATAAAGGAATATATTATATCATATTATATTATCTCATGTCATCTCATCTTATCTTATCTTATATTATATTATCTTAAATCATATTATATTTTATTATATTATATTATATTATCTTATATTATCTTATATTATATTATATCATATTATATTATCTTAAATCATATTATATTTTATTATATTATATTATCTTATCTTATATTATCTTATATTATATTATATCATATTATATTATATTATCTTATATTGTATTATATTATATTATATTATATAACATTTTATTATATTATATTATGTTTTATTATATTATATTTTATTATATTATATTATATTATATTTTCCATCCATCCATCCATCTTCTGCCGCTTTATCCGGGGCCGGGTCGCGGGGGCAGCAGTCTGAGCAGGGACTCCCAGACTTCCTTCTCCCCAGACACTTCCTCTAACTCCTCCGGGGGGATCCCGAGGCGTTCCCAGGCCAGCCGAGAGACATAGTCTCTCCAGCGTGTCCTGGGTCTTCCCCGGGGCCTCTTCCCGGTGGGACATGCCTGAAACACCTCCCGAGGGAGGCGCCCAGGAGGCTCCGGAGCAGATGCCCGAGCCACCTCAGCTGGCTGCTCTCGAAGTGGAAGAGCAACGGCTCTACTCCGAGCTCCCCCCGTGTGGCCGAGCTCCTCACCTTATCTCTAAGGGAGCGCCCAGCCACACGGCGGAAGGAAACTCATTTCGACCGCTTGTATCCGCGATCTTGTCCTTTGGGTCACTACCCAAAGCTCATGACCATAGGTGAGGTCAGAACGTAGACCGACCGGTAAATCCAGAGCTTTGCCTTTCGACTCAGCTCCCTCTTCACCACAACAGTCTGATGCAGCGACTGCATCACTGCAGCTGCTGCACCGATCCGCCTGTCGATCTCACGCTCCATCCTTCCCTCACTCGTGAACAAGACCCCGAGATACTTGAACTCCTCCACTTGGGGCAAGGACACCCCACCCACCTGGAGAGGGCAAGCCACCTTTTTCCGATCGAGAACCATGACCTCGGATTTGGAGGTGCTGATTCTCATCCCAGCCGCTTCACACTCAGCTGCAAACCGTCCCAGTGCATGTTGCAGGTCCGGGTTTGATGGAGCCATCAGGACAACATCGTCTGCAAACAGCGGAGATGGAATCCTGTGGTCCCAAAACCGGACACCCTCCGACCCCTGACTGCGCCTAGAAATTCTGTATTATGAACAGAACCGGTGACACAGGGCAGCCCTGGCGGAGTCCAACATGCACTGGGAACAGGTCTGACTTACTTCCGGCAATGCGAACACAGCTCCTGCTCCGGTCATACAGGGACCGGACAGCCCTGAGCAAAGGGCCCCGGACCCCGTACTCCCGAAGCACCCCCCAAAGGACACCCCGAGGGACACGGTCGAAAGCCTTCTCCAGATCCACAAAGCACATGTGGACTGGTTGGGCAAACTCCCATGAACCCTCGAGCACCCGGTATAGAGCTGGTCCAGTGTTCCACGACCGGGACGAAAACCACTCTGCTCCTCCTGAATCCGAGGTTCGACTATCGGTCGGATTCTCCTCTCCAGTACCTTGGAATAGACCTTACCCGGGAGGCTGAGGAGTGTGATCCCTCTGTAGTTGGAACACACCCTCCGGTCCCCCTTCTTGAACAGAGGGACCACCACCCCGGTCTGCCAGTCCGGAGGCACGGTCCCCGAACGCCACGCGATGTTGCAGAGACGTGTCAGCCAAGACAGTCCTACAACATCCAGATACTTTAGGTACTCAGGGCGGATCTCATCCACCCCCGGAGCCCTGCCACCGAGGAGTTTGCGAACAACCTCAGTGACTTCAGCTTGGGTGATGGATGAGCCAGCCTCCGAGTCCCCGGTCTCTACTTCCTCTTCGGAAGACGTGACTGAGGGATTAAGGAGATCCTCAAAGTATTCCTTCCACCGTCCGACGACATCCCCAGTTGAGGTCAGCAGGCCTCCACTCGCACCGTAAACGGTGTTGGTGAGACAAATCAAATCAAATCAAATCAATTTATTTTTGTAAGGCCCAAAATCACAACAACAGTTGCCTCTGAGGGCCACAGGGAGAAATGAATCAACAATGTCTGTGGTGGCGAGGGACGATGTCCCAGGGTCCTCTGTCCTTAGACTCTCCTTCTCGGCCAGGAAAAACTACAAAAAAAAACCTCTTTGGGAAAAAAAAACGTAGAAACCTGGAGGAGTTCCAGTGAAGGAGAGATCCGACTCTCACAGACGGACAGACGGACACAAGGAGACTGGAGCTGGACCCACTCTTCAGGCAGAAGAGGGACCGTCTGAGTCGAGCTGGACCCACTCTTCAGGCAGATGAGGGACCGTCTGAGTCGAGCTGGACCCACTCTTCAGGCAGATGAGGGACCGTCTGAGTCGAGCTGGACCCACTCTTCAGGCAGAAGAGGGACCGTCGGAGGCGAGCTGGACCCACTCTTCAGGCAGACGAGGGACCGTCAGAGGCGAGCTGGACCCACTCTTCAGGCAGATGAGGGACCGACTGAGGCGAACTGGAGCCACTCTTCAGGCAGATGAGGGACCGTCCACACAGGGCAGGGACCACATCACCAGGGGAGGGGCATCTGGGTCCACAGGACACTGCTTCCCCCTCCTGAGGCGCCGGACGGTTTGCCAGAATTTCTTTGGTGCCGACCGATAGTCCTCCTCCATGGCCTCCCCGAACTCCTCCCAGGCCCGGGTTTTTGCCTCTGCGACAGCACGAGCCGCGGCTCGCTTGGCCTGCCGATACCCGTCGATGACCTCCGGAGACCTACAAGCCAGAGTGGCCTGATAGGCCTCCTTCTTCAGTCTGACGGCATCCCTTACTTCCGGTGTCCACCACCTGGTTCGGGGGTTGCCGCCACGACAGGCACCGGAGACCTTGCGACCACAACTCCGAGCAGCCGCATCAACAATGGAGGTGGAGAACATGGTCCACTCGGACTCAATGTCCCCAGCCTCCCCCGGGACATGGGAGAAGCTCTCCCGGAGGTGCGAGTTGAATACCCTACTGACAGAGGGCTCCACTAGACGTTCCCAACAGACCCTCACAATGCGCTTGGGTTTGCCAAGTCTGTCCGGCTTCCTCCTCCGCCAGCGGATCCAACTCACCACCAGGTGGTGATCGGTTGACAACTCTGCCCCTCTCTTCACCCGAGTGTCCAAGACACGCGGCCGGAGGTCAGATGACACGACAACAAAGTCGATCATTGACCTCCGGCCTAGGGTGTCCTGGTGCCATGTGCACTGATGGACACCCTTGTGCTTGAACATGGTGTTCGTTATGGACAATCCGTGGCTAGCACAGAAGTCCAATAACTGAACACCGCTCGGGTTCGGATCGGGGAAGCCGTTCTTCCCGATCACCCCTCTCCAGGTGTCACTGTCATTGCCCATGTGGGCGTTGAAGTCCCCCAGTAGAACAACGGAGTCCCCTCCCAAGGACTCCAAGAAGGCCGGGTCCTCTGCACTGCTGTTCGGCCCGTAGGCCGCCACAACAGTGAGAGACCTGTCCCCCACCCGAAGGCGGAGGGACGCGACCCTCTCGTTCACCGGGGTAAACTCCAACACGTGGCGGCTGAGCTGAGGGGCTATCAGCAAGCCCACACCAGCCCGCCGCCTCTCCCCGCGGGCAACACCAGAGAAGTGGAGCGTCCAGCCCCTCTCGAGGAGATGGGTTCCAGAGCCCAAACTGTGCTGGAGGTGAGGCCGACTATATCTAGTCGGTATCGCTCAACCTCCCGCACAAGCTCAGGCTCTTTCCCCCCCAGCGAGGTGACATTCCATGTCCCCAGAGTTAGTCTCTGTGTCTGGAGATCTGGTCGCCGAGGCCCCTGCCGTTGACTGCCGCCCAGATCTCTCTGCACCGGCCCCTTATGGATCCTCCTGCGGGTGGTGGGCCCACGGGAGGGCGGCCCCACGTCGCTCTTTCGGGCTGTGCCCGGCCGGGCCCCGTGGGGTAAGACCCGGCCACCAGGCGCTCGCCATGGAGCACCCATCCCAGGCCTGGCTCCAGGATGGGGCCCCGGTGACGTAAACTGCCTTGTTCTTGTAGTCATCATAGGGGGCTTCTGAACCGATCTTTGTCTGACCCGTCACCTAGGACCTGTTTGCCTTGGGAGACCCTACCAGGGGCATGAAGCCCCCGACAACATGGCTCCCGGGATCATTCGGGCACTCAAACCCTTCCACCACGTTAAGGTGTCGGTTCAAGGAGATATATTATATATATATTATATTATATTATATTATATTATATTATATTTTATTATATTTTATTATATTATATTATATTATATTTTATTATATTTTATTTTATTATATTATATTATATTATATTTTATTATATTTTATTTTATTGTATTGTATTATATTATATTATATTGTATTATATTATATTATATTATATTATATTTTATTATATTATATTTTATTATATTATATTATATTTTATTATATTTTATTTTATTGTATTGTATTATATTATATTATATTAAATTATCTGATGAGTTCGATATCGAGTAAAAAAGAAAGATTTCAGTCAAATCAACAGAGGAAAGTTCTAAATATTGTTAATGAAGCTGAGACGTTTCACCTCGTCACCGCCAAGTACTGCAATACATGTACAAGTACTGCAATACATGTACAAGTACTGCAATACAAGTACAAGTACTGCAATACATGTACAAGTACTGCAATACAAGTACAAGTACTGCAATACATGTACAAGTACTGCAATACATGTACAAGTACTGCAATACATGTACAAGTACTGCAATACATGTACAAGTACTGCAATACATGTACAAGTACTGCAATACAAGTACAAGTACTGCAATACATGTACAAGTACTGCAATACAAGTACAAGTACTGCAATACAAGTACAAGTACTGAAATACAAGTACAAGTACTGCAATACATGTACAAGTACTGCAATACATGTACAAGTACTGAAATACAAGTACAAGTACTGCAATACAAGTACAAGTACTGCAATACATGTACAAGTACTGCAATACATGTACAAGTACTGCAATACAAGTACAAGTACTGCAATACATGTACAAGTACTGCAATACATGTACAAATACTGCAATACAAGTACAAGTACTGCAATACATGTACAAGTACTGCAATACATGTACAAGTACTGCAATACATGTACAAGTACTGCAATACATGTACAAGTACTGCAATACATGTACAAGTACTGCAATACAAGTACAAGTACTGCAATACATGTACAAGTACTGCAATACAAGTACAAGTACTGCAATACAAGTACAAGTACTGAAATACAAGTACAAGTACTGCAATACATGTACAAGTACTGCAATACATGTACAAGTACTGAAATACAAGTACAAGTACTGCAATACAAGTACAAGTACTGCAATACATGTACAAGTACTGCAATACATGTACAAGTACTGCAATACAAGTACAAGTACTGCAATACATGTACAAGTACTGCAATACATGTACAAATACTGCAATACAAGTACAAGTACTGCAATACATGTACAAGTACTGCAATACATGTACAAGTACTGAAATACAAGTACAAGTACTGCAATACATGTACAAGTACTGCAATACATGTACAAGTACTGCAATACATGTACAAATACTGCAATACAAGTACAAGTACTGCAATACATGTACAAGTACTGCAATACATGTACAAGTACTGCAATACAAGTACAAGTACTGCAATACATGTACAAGTACTGCAATACATGTACAAATACTGCAATACAAGTACAAGTACTGCAATACATGTACAAGTACTGCAATACAAGTACAAGTACTGCAATACATGTACAAGTACTGCAATACAAGTACAAGTACTGCAATACAAGTACAAGTACTGCAATACATGTACAAGTACTGCAATACATGTACAAGTACTGCAATACATGTACAAGTACTGCAATACATGTACAAGTACTGCAATACAAGTACAAGTACTGCAATACATGTACAAGTACTGCAATACAAGTACAAGTACTGCAATACAAGTACAAGTACTGAAATACAAGTACAAGTACTGCAATACATGTACAAGTACTGCAATACATGTACAAGTACTGAAATACAAGTACAAGTACTGCAATACAAGTACAAGTACTGCAATACATGTACAAGTACTGCAATACATGTACAAGTACTGCAATACAAGTACAAGTACTGCAATACATGTACAAGTACTGCAATACATGTACAAATACTGCAATACAAGTACAAGTACTGCAATACATGTACAAGTACTGCAATACATGTACAAGTACTGCAATACATGTACAAGTACTGCAATACATGTACAAGTACTGCAATACATGTACAAGTACTGCAATACAAGTACAAGTACTGCAATACATGTACAAGTACTGCAATACAAGTACAAGTACTGCAATACAAGTACAAGTACTGAAATACAAGTACAAGTACTGCAATACATGTACAAGTACTGCAATACATGTACAAGTACTGAAATACAAGTACAAGTACTGAAATACAAGTACAAGTACTGCAATACATGTACAAGTACTGCAATACATGTACAAGTACTGAAATACAAGTACAAGTACTGCAATACAAGTACAAGTACTGCAATACATGTACAAGTACTGCAATACATGTACAAGTACTGCAATACAAGTACAAGTACTGCAATACATGTACAAGTACTGCAATACATGTACAAATACTGCAATACAAGTACAAGTACTGCAATACATGTACAAGTACTGCAATACATGTACAAGTACTGAAATACAAGTACAAGTACTGCAATACATGTACAAGTACTGCAATACATGTACAAGTACTGCAATACATGTACAAATACTGCAATACAAGTACAAGTACTGCAATACATGTACAAGTACTGCAATACATGTACAAGTACTGCAATACAAGTACAAGTACTGCAATACATGTACAAGTACTGCAATACATGTACAAATACTGCAATACAAGTACAAGTACTGCAATACATGTACAAGTACTGCAATACATGTACAAGTACTGCAATACATGTACAAGTACTGCAATACAAGTACAAGTACTGCAATACAAGTACAAGTACTGCAATACATGTACAAGTACTGCAATACATGTACAAGTACTGCAATACGTGTACAAGTACTGCAATACAAGTACAAGTACTGCAATACATGTACAAGTACTGCAATACAAGTACAAGTACTGCAATACATGTACAAGTACTGCAATACATTTACAAGTACTGCAATACAAGTACAAGTACTGCAATACATGTACAAGTACTGCAATACATGTACAAGTACTGCAATACAAGTACAAGTACTGCAATACATGTACAAGTACTGCAATACATGTACAAGTACTGCAATACAAGTACAAGTACTGCAATACATGTACAAGTACTGCAATACATGTACAAGTACTGCAATACAAGTACAAGTACTGCAATACATGTACAAGTACTGCAATACATGTACAAGTACTGCAATACATGTACAAGTACTGCAATACAAGTACAAGTACTGCAATACATGTACAAGTACTGCAATACATGTACAAGTACTGCAATACATGTACAAGTACTGCAATACATGTACAAGTACTGCAATACAAGTACAAGTACTGCAATACATGTACAAGTACTGCAATACAAGTACAAGTACTGCAATACATGTACAAGTACTGCAATACATGTACAAGTACTGCAATACATGTACAAGTACTGCAATACATGTACAAGTACTGCAATACAAGTACAAGTACAGCAATACATGTACAAGTACTGCAATACATGTACAAGTACAGCAATACAAGTACAAGTACTGCAATACATGTACAAGTACTGCAATACAAGTACAAGTACTGCAATACATGTACAAGTACTGCAATACAAGTACAAGTACTGCAATACAAGTACAAGTACTGCAATACATGTACAAGTACTGCAATACAAGTACAAGTACTGCAATACAAGTACAAGTACTGCAATACATGTACAAGTACTGCAATACATGTACAAGTACTGCAATACAAGTACAAGTACTGCAATACATGTACAAGTACTGCAATACATGTACAAGTACTGCAATACAAGTACAAGTACTGCAATACAAGTACAAGTACTGCAATACAAGTACAAGTACTGCGATACATTTACAAATACTGCAATACAAGTTGCAGTAGAATAATACAAGTTGCAGTAAAATAGTACAAGTTGCAGTAGAATAATACAAGTTGTAGTAGAATAATACAAGTTGCAGTAGAATAATACAAGTTGCAGTAGAATAGTACAAGTTGCAGTAGAATAGTACAAGTTGCAGTAGAATAGTACAAGTTGCAGTAGAATAGTACAAGTTGCAGTAGAATAGTACAAGTTGCAGTAGAATAATACAAGTTGTAGTAGAATAGTACAAGTTGTAGTAGAATAGTACAAGTTGCAGTAGAATAGTACAAGTTGCAGTAGAATAGTACAAGTTGCAGTAGAATAGTACAAGTTGCAGTAGCACTCACTGAATCATTTCCATTTATTTTATCGAAATGCTTTTATTTTGTACATTTACATTCTTGTCTAATTATTTAAAAGTATGTTAGAAATTACTCCAAATTGATTGTAAAAGTTTTGATTTGTTCCATATTTGATGTAAATGTACTTCTCATGGGTGTGTACTACAGAAGTCATGAGTGGTGGTACTATTTGTATCCTACATGTTCATTACAATACAATATACGTACATATATATATATATATATATATATACAATAATATGTAAATACAACTGCTTTCAATGGTAGTCAGATCCACATGACGTGTACTTTTGCATAACGTGTACTTCATGATGTAATTAACGATGTACCGTGAAGTATTTCTTCAGAACAGCGTCTGCTCTTCACAGAAACGATCTGTGGTTCAACGTCAGGAAGCGTCGTCATGGTTTCCACTTCCTGTCACTGACACCAGCTCCACCTCCGCGTCATCGTCTTCTGATCCAGCTCCAAACTCAACATCATGTTTCTCATCAAATATATGATTATGAAGATCAAACAACTCATACAAGGTATTATTGCATATTACTTCATCAATCTTATCAACAGAGTTATCTGGACGAGGACAAAGACTGTGAGGGACAAAGACACTGTGAGGGACAAAGACGCTGTGAGGGACAAAGACGCTGTGAGGGACAAAGACGCTGTGAGGGACAAAGACGCTGTGAGGGACAAAGACGCTGTGAGGGACAAAGACACTGTGAGGGACAAAGACGCTGTGAGGGACAAAGACGCTGTGAGGGACAAAGACGCTGTGAGGGACAAAGACGCTGTGAGGGACAAAGACACTGTGAGGGACAAAGACACTGTGAGGGACAAAGACACTGTGAGGGACAAAGACGCTGTGAGGGACAAAGACGCTGTGAGGGACAAAGACACTGTGAGGGACAAAGACACTGTGAGGGACAAAGACACTGTGAGGGACAAAGACACTGTGAGGGATGAAGCACGTTTATGTCCCTCATGTGTCCTGCAGAGCAAAGACAAATCCAGACGTGACTCCATGACTCCATGACTCTATGTCCCTCATGTGTCCCTCATGTGTCCCTCATGTGTAGAACAAAGACAAATGCAGAAGTGTCTCCATGACGATCTTGACATGAAGTCATGAAGTGTTAGAACAAAACACAAACTTCCTCAAACGTTGTAACTTCTCTTGGATCAAACAGAACAAATATGATTATTATTATTATGAGGCCCGAGTGCCACAAGCTGCGAGAGGCTTATTAGTCCCGTAAGGTCGTGCGATGCACGGCTGCCAAAGAGCGCTCGCCCACTTCCAAACACTCACTAACGCACTCCTTCACTCATGCACGCCCCGTGCAGACTAATTAGTTGTAGGAAAATGGAACATTACCGTTGTAAACGGGCGAAGCCCGTGCAAAAGTGCGCACTAAACGAGCACTTTACCCCATATAAAGCACTCATTTGCGCTAAGTAGCTCACCAATACGTTCCCCATCTCTTGCATGTTCCGTTCATATAAACATGTAAAGCAAAAATTGAACATTATTACTGTTTAGAGGGCCAAAAACACAAAGTGGGCGGAGCCCACTCAAAATTAACGAAAGTACCCGTCAGTGACCAGGGACCCACACCATGAAAATGTATAGTTATTTGAAAAATGGTAAACATTGTTTTCGCATCGGAATATTCTTCTTCTTTCTTTCTTTCTTCTCGGGACCAACCCCCCTATTTTTCACCCAGTGACATTGACGAAAAGTCACAAAAATGTTCACACCTCTAAAAATCGTGCCTCTACATTCTGGCTATTTCCCTTTTCTAAAATAAAAATAATGTGCGCGTCAGCGCCCCCAAATGTACCAAAAATGCATTGAGAGATGGGAAATGCCCCCAAAAAAATCTGATCGTAGAATCATGAAATTTGGCGCAGAGGAAGATGGTCTTCATCTGTCCTCATCTGTCTTCATCTGTCCTCATCTGTCTTCATCTGTCTTCATCTGTCTTCATCTGTCTTCATCTGACTTCATCTGTCTTCATCTGTCCTCATCTGTCTTCATCTGTCTTTATCTGTCCTCATCTGTCTTTATCTGTCCTCATCTGTCTTCATCTGTCTTCATCTGTCTTCATCTGTCTTCATCTGACTTCATCTGTCTTCATCTGTCCTCATCTGTCTTTATCTGTCCTCATCTGTCCTCATCTGTCCTCATCTGTCTTCATCTGTCTTTATCTGTCCTCATCTGTCTTTATCTGTCCTCATCTGTCTTCATCTGTCTTCATCTGTCTTCATCTGTCTTTATCTGTCCTCATCTGTCTTTATCTGTCTTCATCTGTCTTTATCTGTCTTCATCTGTCTTTATCTGTCCTCATCTGTCTTTATCTGTCCTCATCTGTCTTTATCTGTCCTCATCTGTTTTCATCTGTCCTCATCTGTCTTTATCTGTCTTCATCTGTCCTCATCTGTCCTCATCTGTCTTTATCTGTCTTTATCTGTCTTTATCTGTCTTTATCTGTCCTCATCTGTCTTTATCTGTCTTCATCTGTCTTTATCTGTCTTCATCTGTTTTCATCTGTCCTCATCTGTCTTCATCTGTCTTCATCTGTCTTCATCTGACTTCATCTGTCTTCATCTGTCCTCATCTGTCTTCATCTGTCTTTATCTGTCTTCATCTGTCTTTATCTGTCTTCATCTGTTTTCATCTGTCCTCATCTGTCTTCATCTGTCTTCATCTGTCTTCATCTGACTTCATCTGTCTTCATCTGTCCTCATCTGTCTTCATCTGTCTTTATCTGTCCTCATCTGTCTTTATCTGTCCTCATCTGTCTTCATATGTCTTCATCTGTCTTCATCTGACTTCATCTGTCTTCATCTGTCCTCATCTGTCTTTATCTGTCCTCATCTGTCCTCATCTGTCCTCATCTGTCTTCATCTGTCTTTATCTGTCCTCATCTGTCTTTATCTGTCCTCATCTGTCTTCATCTGTCTTCATCTGTCTTCATCTGTCTTTATCTGTCCTCATCTGTCTTTATCTGTCTTCATCTGTCTTTATCTGTCTTCATCTGTCTTTATCTGTCCTCATCTGTCTTTATCTGTCCTCATCTGTCTTTATCTGTCCTCATCTGTCTTTATCTGTCCTCATCTGTTTTCATCTGTCCTCATCTGTCTTTATCTGTCTTCATCTGTCCTCATCTGTCCTCATCTGTCTTTATCTGTCTTTATCTGTCTTTATCTGTCTTTATCTGTCCTCATCTGTCTTTATCTGTCTTCATCTGTCTTTATCTGTCTTCATCTGTTTTCATCTGTCCTCATCTGTCTTTATCTGTCTTCATCTGTCCTCATCTGTCCTCATCTGTCTTCATCTGTCTTCATCTGTCTTCATCTGACTTAATCTGTCTTCATCTGTCTTCATCTGTCTTCATCTGTCCTCATCTGTCCTCATCTGTCTTCATCTGTCCTCATCTGTCCTCATCTGTCTTCATCTGTCCTCATCTGTCCTCATCTGTCTTCATCTGACTTTATCTGTCCTCATCTGTCTTTATCTGTCCTCATCTGTCCTCATCTGTCCTCATCTGTCTTCATCTGTCTTCATCTGTCTTCATCTGTCTTTATCTGTCCTCATCTGTCTTTATCTGTCTTTATCTGTCTTCATCTGTCTTTATCTGTCTTCATCTGTCTTTATCTGTCTTTATCTGTCTTTATCTGTCTTTATCTGTCCTCATCTGTCTTTATCTGTCCTCATCTGTCTTTATCTGTCTTTATCTGTCTTTATCTGTCTTTATCTGTCCTCATCTGTCTTTATCTGTCTTCATCTGTCTTTATCTGTCTTTATCTGTCTTTATCTGTCTTTATCTGTCCTCATCTGTCTTTATCTGTCTTCATCTGTCTTTATCTGTCTTCATCTGTTTTCATCTGTCCTCATCTGTCTTTATCTGTCTTCATCTGTCTTCATCTGTCCTCATCTGTCTTCATCTGTCTTCATCTGTCTTCATCTGACTTCATCTGACTTCATCTGTCTTCATCTGTCTTCATCTGTCTTCATCTGTCTTCATCTGTCCTCATCTGTCCTCATCTGTCTTCATCTGTCCTCATCTGTCCTCATCTGTCTTCATCTGTCCTCATCTGTCCTCATCTGTCTTCATCTGACTTCATCTGTCCTCATCTGTCTTTATCTGTCCTCATCTGTCCTCATCTGTCCTCATCTGTCTTCATCTGTCTTCATCTGTCTTCATCTGTCTTCATCTGTCTTCATCTGTCCTCATCTGTCCTCATCTGTCTTCATCTGTCCTCATCTGTCCTCATCTGTCTTCATCTGACTTCATCTGTCCTCATCTGTCTTTATCTGTCCTCATCTGTCCTCATCTGTCCTCATCTGTCTTTATCTGTCCTCATCTGTCTTTATCTGTCTTTATCTGTCCTCGTCTGTCTTTATCTGTCTTCATCTGTCTTTATCTGTCCTCATCTGTTTTCATCTGTCTTTATCTGTCCTCATCTGTCTTTATCTGTCCTCATCTGTCTTTATCTGTCTTTATCTGTCCTCATCTGTCTTTATCTGTCTTCATCTGTCTTTATCTGTCTTCATCTGTTTTCATCTGTCCTCATCTGTCCTCATCTGTCTTCATCTGTCTTCATCTGTCTTCATCAACATCCATTTGTTCATAAGGTTACAAAGCAAACGACTAAAATGTGGTGGACGATGTCCCTCTGGATCAGTCTTCCTCACTGCTCTCGTCAGTTCTGTTATAAAGCTCTAAAGACACACCTTAGAGTGTATAAAGCTCTAAAGACACACCTCAGAGTGTATAAAGCTCTAAAGACACACCTCAGAGTGTATAAAGCTCTAAAGACACACCTCAGAGTGTTATAAAGCTCTAAAGACACACCTCAGAGTATATAAAGCTCTAAAGACACCTCAGAGTGTTTAAAGCTCTAAAGGCACACCTCAGAGTGTTATAAAGCTCTAAAGACACACCTCAGAGTGTATAAAGCTCTAAAGACACACCACAGAGTGTTATAAAGCTCTAAAGACACACCTCAGAGTGTATAAAGCTCTAAAGACACACCTCAGAGTGTTATAAAGCTCTAAAGACACACCTCAGAGTAAATAAAGCTCTAAAGACACACCTCAGAGTGGTATAAAGCTCTAAAGACCCACCTCATAGTGTTATAAAGCTCTAAAGACACACCTCAGAGTGTATAAAGCTCTAAATACACACCTCAGAGTGGTATAAAGCTCTAAAGACACACCTCAGAGTGTTATAAAGCTCTAAATACACACCTCAGAGTGGTATAAAGCTCTAAAGACACACCTCAGAGTGTATAAAGCTCTAAAGACACAACTCAGAGTATATAAAGCTCTAAAGACACACCTCAGAGTGGTATAAAGCTCTAAAGACACACCTCGACTGTATAAAGCTCTAAAGACACACCTCAGAGTGGTATAAAGCTCTAAAGACACACCTCAGAACGGTATAAAGCTCTAAAGACACACCTCAGAGTGTTATAAAGCTCTAAAGACACACCTCAGAGTGTATAAAGCTCTAAAGACACACCTCAGATTGGTATAAAGCTCTAAAGACACACCTCAGAGTGTTATAAAGCTCTAAAGACACACCTCAGAGTGTATAAAGCTCTAAAGACACACCTCAGAGTGGTATAAAGCTCTAAAGACACACGTCATAATGTATAAAGCTCTAAAGACACACCTCAGAGTATATAAAGCTCTAAAGACACACCTCAGAGTGTATAAAGCTCTAAAGACACACCTCAGAGTGTATAAAGCTCTAAAGACACACCTCAGAGTGGTATAAAGCTCTAAAGACACACGTCAGAATGTATAAAGCTCTAAAGACACACCTCAGAGTGTATAAAGCTCTAAAGACACACCTCAGAGTGTATAAATCTCTAAAGACACACCTCAGAGATGTATAAAGCTCTAAAGACACACCTCAGAGTATATAAAGCTCTAAAGACACACCTCAGAGTATATAAAGCTCTAAAGACACACCTCAGAGTGGTATAAAGCTCTAAAGACACACCTCAGAGTGTATAAAGCTCTAAAGACCCACCTCAGAGTGTTATAAAGCTCTAAAGACACACCTCAGAGTGGATAAAGCTCTAAAGACACACCTCAGAGTGGTATAAAGCTCTAAAGACACACCTCAGAGTGGTATAAAGCTCTAAAGAACACACCTCAGAGTGTATAAAGCTCTAAAGACACACCTCAGAGTGTATAAAGCTCTAAAGACACACCTCAGAGTGTATAAAGCTCTAAAGACACACCTCAGAGTGTTATAAAGCTCTAAAGACACACCTCAGAGTATATAAAGCTCTAAAGACACACCTCAGAGTGTATAAAGCTCTAAAGACACACCTCAACTGTATAAAGCACTAAAGACACACCTCAGAGTATATAAAGCTCTAAAGACACACCTCAGAGTGTATAAAGCTCTAAAGACACACCTCAACTGTATAAAGCTCTAAAGACACACCTCAGAGTGGTATAAAGCTCTAAAGACACACCTCAGAGTGTATAAAGCTCTAAAGACACACCTCAGAGTATATAAAGCTCTAAACACACACCTCAGAGTGTATAAAGCTCTAAAGACACACCTCGACTGTATAAAGCTCTAAAAACACACCTCAGAGTGTATAAAGCTCTAAAGACACACCTCAGAGTGGTATAAAGCTCTAAAGAGACACCTCAGAGTGTATAAAGCTCTAAAGACACACCTCAGAGTGTATAAAGCTCTAAAGACACACCTCAACTGTATAAAGCACTAAAGACACACCTCAGAGTATATAAAGCTCTAAAGACACACCTCAGAGTGTATAAAGCTCTAAAGACACACCTCAACTGTATAAAGCTCTAAAGACACACCTCAGAGTGGTATAAAGCTCTAAAGACACACCTCAGAGTGTATAAAGCTCTAAAGACACACCTCAGAGTGTATAAAGCTCTAAAGACACACCTCAGAGTATATAAAGCTCTAAACACACACCTCAGAGTGTATAAAGCTCTAAAGACACACCTCGACTGTATAAAGCTCTAAAAACACACCTCAGAGTGTATAAAGCTCTAAAGACACACCTCAGAGTGGTATAAAGCTCTAAAGAGACACCTCAGAGTGTTATAAAGCTCTAAAGACACAACTAAGAGTATATAAAGCTCTAAAGACACACCTCAGAGTGTATAAAGCTCTAAAGACACACCTCAGAGTGTATAAAGCTCTAAAGACACAACTAAGAGTATATAAAGCTCTAAAGACACACCTCAGAGTGTATAAAGCTCTAAAGACACACCTCGACTGTATAAAGCTCTAAAGACACACCTCAGAGTGGTATAAAGCTCTAAAGACACACCTCAGAACGGTATAAAGCTCTAAAGACACACCTCAGAGTGTTATAAAGCTCTAAAGACACACCTCAGAGTGTATAAAGCTCTAAAGACACACCTCAGAGTGTATAAAGCTCTAAAGACACAACTCAGAGTGTATAAAGCTCTAAAGACACTTCTCAGAGTGGTATAAAGCTCTAAAGACACACCTCAGAGTGTATAAAGCTCTAAAGACACACCTCGACTGTATAAAGCTCTAAAGACACACCTCAGAACGGTATACAGCTCTAAAGACACACCTCAGAGTGTTATAAAGCTCTAAAGAAACACCTCAGAGTGTATAAAGCTCTAAAGACACACCTCAGAGTGTATAAAGCTCTAAAGACACACCTCAGAGTGTATAAAGCTCTAAAGACACACCTCAGATTGGTATAAAGCTCTAAAGACACACCTCAGAGTGTTATAAAGCTCTAAAGACACACCTCAGAGTATATAAAGCTCTAAAGACACACCTCAGAGTGGTATAAAGCTCTAAAGACACACCTCAGAATGTATAAAGCTCTAAAGACACACCTCAGAGTGTTATAAAGCTCTAAAGACACACCTCAGAGTGTATAAAGCTCTAAAGACACACCTTAGAGTGTATAAAGCTCTAAAGACACACCTCAGAGTGGTATAAAGCTCTAAAGACACACCTCAGAGTGTATAAAGCTCTAAAGACACACCTCAGAGTGGTATAAAGCTCTAAAGACACACCTCAGAGTGTATAAAGCTCTAAAGACACACCTCAGAGTGTTATAAAGCTCTAAAGACACACCTCAGAGTGTATAAAGCTCTAAAGACACACCTCAGAGTGTATAAAGATCTAAAGACACACCACAGAGTGTATACAGCTCTAAAGATACACCTGAGAGTGTTATAAAGCTCTAAAGACACACCCTAGAGTGTATAAAGCTCTAAAGACACACCTCAGAGTGTTATAAAGCTCTAAAGACACACCTCAGAGTGTTATAAAGCTCTAAAGACACACCTCAGAGTATATAGAGCTCTAAAGACACACCTCAGAGTGTATAAAGCTCTAAAGACACACCTCAGAGTATATAAAGCTCTAAACACACACCTCAGAGTGTATAAAGCTCTAAAGACACACCTCGACTGTATAAAGCTCTAAAAACACACCTCAGAGTGTATAAAGCTCTAAAGACACACCTCAGAGTGGTATAAAGCTCTAAAGAGACACCTCAGAGTGTATAAAGCTCTAAAGACACACCTCAGAGTGTATAAAGCTCTAAAGACACACCTCAGAGTATATAAAGCTCTAAACACACACCTCAGAGTGTATAAAGCTCTAAAGACACACCTCGACTGTATAAAGCTCTAAAAACACACCTCAGAGTGTATAAAGCTCTAAAGACACACCTCAGAGTGGTATAAAGCTCTAAAGAGACACCTCAGAGTGTATAAAGCTCTAAAGACACACCTCAGAGTGTATAAAGCTCTAAAGACACAACTAAGAGTATATAAAGCTCTAAAGACACACCTCAGAGTGGTATAAAGCTCTAAAGACACACCTCAGAGTGTATAAAGCTCTAAAGACACACCTCGACTGTATAAAGCTCTAAAGACACACCTCAGAGTGGTATAAAGCTCTAAAGACACACCTCAGAACGGTATAAAGCTCTAAAGACACACCTCAGAGTGTTATAAAGCTCTAAAGACACACCTCAGAGTGTATAAAGCTCTAAAGACACACCTCAGAGTGGTATAAAGCTCTAAAGACACACGTCAGAATGTATAAAGCTCTAAAGACACACCTCAGAGTATATAAAGCTCTAAAGACACACCTCAGAGTGTATAAAGCTCTAAAGACACACCTCAGAGTGTATAAAGCTCTAAAGACACACCTCAGAGTGGTATAAAGCTCTAAAGACACACGTCAGAATGTATAAAGCTCTAAAGACACACCTCAGAGTGTATAAAGCTCTAAAGACACACCTCAGAGTGTATAAATCTCTAAAGACACACCTCAGAGTGGTATAAAGCTCTAAAGACACACCTCAGAGTATATAAAGCTCTAAAGACACACCTCAGAGTATATAAAGCTCTAAAGACACACCTCAGAGTGGTATAAAGCTCTAAAGACACACCTCAGAGTGTATAAAGCTCTAAAGACCCACCTCAGAGTGTTATAAAGCTCTAAAGACACACCTCAGAGTGTATAAAGCTCTAAAGACACACCTCAGAGTGGTATAAAGCTCTAAAGACACACCTCAGAGTGGTATAAAGCTCTAAAGAACACACCTCAGAGTGTATAAAGCTCTAAAGACACACCTCAGAGTGTATAAAGCTCTAAAGACACACCTCAGAGTGTTATAAAGCTCTAAAGACACACCTCAGAGTATATAAAGCTCTAAAGACACACCTCAGAGTGTATAAAGCTCTAAAGACACACCTCAACTGTATAAAGCACTAAAGACACACCTCAGAGTATATAAAGCTCTAAAGACACACCTCAGAGTGTATAAAGCTCTAAAGACACACCTCAACTGTATAAAGCTCTAAAGACACACCTCAGAGTGGTATAAAGCTCTAAAGACACACCTCAGAGTGTATAAAGCTCTAAAGACACACCTCAGAGTGTATAAAGCTCTAAAGACACACCTCAGAGTATATAAAGCTCTAAACACACACCTCACAGTGTATAAAGCTCTAAAGACACACCTCGACTGTATAAAGCTCTAAAAACACACCTCAGAGTGTATAAAGCTCTAAAGACACACCTCAGAGTGGTATAAAGCTCTAAAGAGACACCTCAGAGTGTATAAAGCTCTAAAGACACACCTCAGAGTGTATAAAGCTCTAAAGACACACCTCAACTGTATAAAGCACTAAAGACACACCTCAGAGTATATAAAGCTCTAAAGACACACCTCAGAGTGTATAAAGCTCTAAAGACACACCTCAACTGTATAAAGCTCTAAAGACACACCTCAGAGTGGTATAAAGCTCTAAAGAGACACCTCAGAGTGTATAAAGCTCTAAAGACACACCTCAGAGTGTATAAAGCTCTAAAGACACACCTCAGAGTATATAAAGCTCTAAAGACACACCTCAGAGTGTATAAAGCTCTAAAGACACACCTCAGAGTGTATAAAGCTCTAAAGACACACCTCAGAGTGGTATAAAGCTCTAAAGACACACGTCAGAATGTATAAAGCTCTAAAGACACACCTCAGAGTGTATAAAGCTCTAAAGACACACCTCAGAGTGTATAAATCTCTAAAGACACACCTCAGAGTGGTATAAAGCTCTAAAAACACACCTCGACTGTATAAAGCTCTAAAAACACACCTCAGAGTGTATAAAGCTCTAAAGACACACCTCAGAGTGTATAAATCTCTAAAGACACACCTCAGAGTGGTATAAAGCTCTAAAGACACACCTCGACTGTATAAAGCTCTAAAAACACACCTCAGAGTGTATAAAGCTCTAAAGACACACCTCAGAGTGGTATAAAGCTCTAAAGAGACACCTCAGAGTGTATAAAGCTCTAAAGACACACCTCAGAGTGTATAAAGCTCTAAAGACACACCTCAACTGTATAAAGCACTAAAGACACACCTCAGAGTATATAAAGCTCTAAAGACACACCTCAGAGTGTTATAAAGCTCTAAAGACACACCTCAGAGTGGTATAAAGCTCTAAAGACACACCTCAGAGTGTATAAAGCTCTAAAGACACACCTCAGAGTGTATAAAGCTCTAAAGACACACCTCAGAGTATATAAAGCTCTAAACACACACCTCAGAGTGTATAAAGCTCTAAAGACACACCTCGACTGTATAAAGCTCTAAAAACACACCTCAGAGTGTATAAAGCTCTAAAGACACACCTCAGAGTGGTATAAAGCTCTAAAGAGACACCTCAGAGTGTATAAAGCTCTAAAGACACACCTCAGAGTGTATAAAGCTCTAAAGACACACCTCAGAGTATATAAAGCTCTAAAGACACACCTCAGAGTGTATAAAGCTCTAAAGACACACCTCAGAGTGGTATAAAGCTCTAAAGACACACGTCAGAATGTATAAAGCTCTAAAGACACACCTCAGAGTGTATAAAGCTCTAAAGACACACCTCAGAGTGTATAAATCTCTAAAGACACACCTCAGAGTGGTATAAAGCTCTAAAGACACACCTCAGAGTATATAAAGCTCTAAAGACACACCTCAGAGTATATAAAGCTCTAAAGACACACCTCAGAGTGGTATAAAGCTCTAAAGACACACCTCAGAGTGTATAAAGCTCTAAAGACCCACCTCAGAGTGTTATAAAGCTCTAAACACACACCTCAGAGTGTATAAAGCTCTAAAGACACACCTCAGAGTGGTATAAAGCTCTAAAGACACACCTCAGAGTGGTATAAAGCTCTAAAGAACACACCTCAGAGTGTATAAAGCTCTAAAGACACACCTCAGAGTGTATAAAGCTCTAAAGACACACCTCAGAGTGTATAAAGCTCTAAAGACACACCTCAGAGTGTTATAAAGCTCTAAAGACACACCTCAGAGTATATAAAGCTCTAAAGACACACCTCAGAGTGTATAAAGCTCTAAAGACACACCTCAACTGTATAAAGCACTAAAGACACACCTCAGAGTATATAAAGCTCTAAAGACACACCTCAGAGTGTATAAAGCTCTAAAGACACACCTCAACTGTATAAAGCTCTAAAGACACACCTCAGAGTGGTATAAAGCTCTAAAGACACACCTCAGAGTGTATAAAGCTCTAAAGACACACCTCAGAGTGGTATAAAGCTCTAAAGACACACCTCAGAGTGGTATAAAGCTCTAAAGAACACACCTCAGAGTGTATAAAGCTCTAAAGACACACCTCAGAGTGTATAAAGCTCTAAAGACACACCTCAGAGTGTATAAAGCTCTAAAGACACACCTCAGAGTGTTATAAAGCTCTAAAGACACACCTCAGAGTATATAAAGCTCTAAAGACACACCTCAGAGTGTATAAAGCTCTAAAGACACACCTCAACTGTATAAAGCACTAAAGACACACCTCAGAGTATATAAAGCTCTAAAGACACACCTCAGAGTGTATAAAGCTCTAAAGACACACCTCAACTGTATAAAGCTCTAAAGACACACCTCAGAGTGGTATAAAGCTCTAAAGACACACCTCAGAGTGTATAAAGCTCTAAAGACACACCTCAGAGTATATAAAGCTCTAAACACACACCTCAGAGTGTATAAAGCTCTAAAGACACACCTCGACTGTATAAAGCTCTAAAAACACACCTCAGAGTGTATAAAGCTCTAAAGACACACCTCAGAGTGGTATAAAGCTCTAAAGAGACACCTCAGAGTGTATAAAGCTCTAAAGACACACCTCAGAGTATATAAAGCTCTAAACACACACCTCAGAGTGTATAAAGCTCTAAAGACACACCTCGACTGTATAAAGCTCTAAAGACACACCTCAGAGTGGTATAAAGCTCTAAAGAGACATCTCAGAGTGTATAAAGCTCTAAAGACACACCTCAGAGTGGTATAAAGCTCTAAAGAGACACCTCAGAGTGTATAAAGCTCTAAAGACACACCTCAGAGTGTATAAAGCTCTAAAGACACAACTAAGAGTATATAAAGCTCTAAAGACACACCTCAGAGTGGTATAAAGCTCTAAAGACACACCTCAGAGTGTATAAAGCTCTAAAGACACACCTCGACTGTATAAAGCTCTAAAGACACACCTCAGAGTGGTATAAAGCTCTAAAGACACACCTCAGAACGGTATAAAGCTCTAAAGACACACCTCAGAGTGTTATAAAGCTCTAAAGACACACCTCAGAGTGTATAAAGCTCTAAAGACACACCTCAGAGTGGTATAAAGCTCTAAAGACACACGTCAGAATGTATAAAGCTCTAAAGACACACCTCAGAGTATATAAAGCTCTAAAGACACACCTCAGAGTGTATAAAGCTCTAAAGACACACCTCAGAGTGTATAAAGCTCTAAAGACACACCTCAGAGTGGTATAAAGCTCTAAAGACACACGTCAGAATGTATAAAGCTCTAAAGACACACCTCAGAGTGTATAAAGCTCTAAAGACACACCTCAGAGTGTATAAATCTCTAAAGACACACCTCAGAGTGGTATAAAGCTCTAAAGACACACCTCAGAGTATATAAAGCTCTAAAGACACACCTCAGAGTATATAAAGCTCTAAAGACACACCTCAGAGTGGTATAAAGCTCTAAAGACACACCTCAGAGTGTATAAAGCTCTAAAGACCCACCTCAGAGTGTTATAAAGCTCTAAAGACACACCTCAGAGTGTATAAAGCTCTAAAGACACACCTCAGAGTGGTATAAAGCTCTAAAGACACACCTCAGAGTGGTATAAAGCTCTAAAGAACACACCTCAGAGTGTATAAAGCTCTAAAGACACACCTCAGAGTGTATAAAGCTCTAAAGACACACCTCAGAGTGTATAAAGCTCTAAAGACACACCTCAGAGTGTTATAAAGCTCTAAAGACACACCTCAGAGTATATAAAGCTCTAAAGACACACCTCAGAGTGTATAAATCTCTAAAGACACACCTCAGAGTGGTATAAAGCTCTAAAGACACACCTCAGAGTATATAAAGCTCTAAAGACACACCTCAGAGTATATAAAGCTCTAAAGACACACCTCAGAGTGGTATAAAGCTCTAAAGACACACCTCAGAGTGTATAAAGCTCTAAAGACCCACCTCAGAGTGTTATAAAGCTCTAAAGACACACCTCAGAGTGTATAAAGCTCTAAAGACACACCTCAGAGTGGTATAAAGCTCTAAAGACACACCTCAGAGTGGTATAAAGCTCTAAAGAACACACCTCAGAGTGTATAAAGCTCTAAAGACACACCTCAGAGTGTATAAAGCTCTAAAGACACACCTCAGAGTATATAAAGCTCTAAAGACACACCTCAGAGTGTATAAAGCTCTAAAGACACACCTCAACTGTATAAAGCACTAAAGACACACCTCAGAGTATATAAAGCTCTAAAGACACACCTCAGAGTGTATAAAGCTCTAAAGACACACCTCAACTGTATAAAGCTCTAAAGACACACCTCAGAGTGTATAAAGCTCTAAAGACACACCTCAGAGTGTATAAAGCTCTAAAGACACACCTCAGAGTATATAAAGCTCTAAACACACACCTCACAGTGTATAAAGCTCTAAAGACACACCTCGACTGTATAAAGCTCTAAAAACACACCTCAGAGTGTATAAAGCTCTAAAGACACACCTCAGAGTGGTATAAAGCTCTAAAGAGACACCTCAGAGTGTATAAAGCTCTAAAGACACACCTCAGAGTGTATAAAGCTCTAAAGACACACCTCAACTGTATAAAGCACTAAAGACACACCTCAGAGTATATAAAGCTCTAAAGACACACCTCAGAGTGTATAAAGCTCTAAAGACACACCTCAACTGTATAAAGCTCTAAAGACACACCTCAGAGTGGTATAAAGCTCTAAAGACACACCTCAGAGTGTATAAAGCTCTAAAGACACACCTCAGAGTGTATAAAGCTCTAAAGACACACCTCAGAGTATATAAAGCTCTAAACACACACCTCAGAGTGTATAAAGCTCTAAAGACACACCTCGACTGGATAAAGCTCTAAAAACACACCTCAGAGTGTATAAAGCTCTAAAGACACACCTCAGAGTGGTATAAAGCTCTAAAGAGACACCTCAGAGTGTATAAAGCTCTAAAGACACACCTCAGAGTGTATAAAGCTCTAAAGACACACCTCAGAGTATATAAAGCTCTAAAGACACACCTCAGAGTGTATAAAGCTCTAAAGACACACCTCAGAGTGTATAAAGCTCTAAAGACACACCTCAGAGTGGTATAAAGCTCTAAAGACACACGTCAGAATGTATAAAGCTCTAAAGACACACCTCAGAGTGTATAAAGCTCTAAAGACACACCTCAGAGTGTATAAATCTCTAAAGACACACCTCAGAGTGGTATAAAGCTCTAAAGACACACCTCAGAGTATATAAAGCTCTAAAGACACACCTCAGAGTATATAAAGCTCTAAAGACACACCTCAGAGTGGTATAAAGCTCTAAAGACACACCTCAGAGTGTATAAAGCTCTAAAGACCCACCTCAGAGTGTTATAAAGCTCTAAACACACACCTCAGAGTGTATAAAGCTCTAAAGACACACCTCAGAGTGGTATAAAGCTCTAAAGACACACCTCAGAGTGGTATAAAGCTCTAAAGAACACACCTCAGAGTGTATAAAGCTCTAAAGACACACCTCAGAGTGTATAAAGCTCTAAAGACACACCTCAGAGTGTATAAAGCTCTAAAGACACACCTCAGAGTGTTATAAAGCTCTAAAGACACACCTCAGAGTATATAAAGCTCTAAAGACACACCTCAGAGTGTATAAAGCTCTAAAGACACACCTCAACTGTATAAAGCACTAAAGACACACCTCAGAGTATATAAAGCTCTAAAGACACACCTCAGAGTGTATAAAGCTCTAAAGACACACCTCAACTGTATAAAGCTCTAAAGACACACCTCAGAGTGGTATAAAGCTCTAAAGACACACCTCAGAGTGTATAAAGCTCTAAAGACACACCTCAGAGTGTATAAAGCTCTAAAGACACACCTCAGAGTATATAAAGCTCTAAACACACACCTCACAGTGTATAAAGCTCTAAAGACACACCTCGACTGTATAAAGCTCTAAAAACACACCTCAGAGTGTATAAAGCTCTAAAGACACACCTCAGAGTGGTATAAAGCTCTAAAGAGACACCTCAGAGTGTATAAAGCTCTAAAGACACACCTCAGAGTGTATAAAGCTCTAAAGACACACCTCAACTGTATAAAGCACTAAAGACACACCTCAGAGTATATAAAGCTCTAAAGACACACCTCAGAGTGTATAAAGCTCTAAAGACACACCTCAACTGTATAAAGCTCTAAAGACACACCTCAGAGTGGTATAAAGCTCTAAAGACACACCTCAGAGTGTATAAAGCTCTAAAGACACACCTCAGAGTGTATAAAGCTCTAAAGACACACCTCAGAGTATATAAAGCTCTAAACACACACCTCAGAGTGTATAAAGCTCTAAAGACACACCTCGACTGTATAAAGCTCTAAAAACACACCTCAGAGTGTATAAAGCTCTAAAGACACACCTCAGAGTGGTATAAAGCTCTAAAGAGACACCTCAGAGTGTATAAAGCTCTAAAGACACACCTCAGAGTGTATAAAGCTCTAAAGACACACCTCAGAGTGTATAAAGCTCTAAAGACACAACTAAGAGTATATAAAGCTCTAAAGACACACCTCAGAGTGGTATAAAGCTCTAAAGACACACCTCAGAGTGTATAAAGCTCTAAAGACACACCTCAGAGTGGTATAAAGCTCTAAAGACACACCTCAGAACGGTATAAAGATCTAAAGACACACCTCAGAGTGTTATAAAGCTCTAAAGACACACCTCAGAGTGTATAAAGCTCTAAAGACACACCTCAGAGTGTATAAAGCTCTAAAGACACAACTCAGAGTGTATAAAGCTCTAAAGACACTTCTCAGAGTGGTATAAAGCTCTAAAGACACACCTCAGAGTGTATAAAGCTCTAAAGACACACCTCGACTGTATAAAGCTCTAAAGACACACCTCAGAACGGTATAAAGCTCTAAAGACACACCTCAGAGTGTTATAAAGCTCTAAAGAAACACCTCAGAGTGTATAAAGCTCTAAAGACACATCTCAGAGTGTTATAAAGCTCTAAAGACACACCTCAGAGTGTATAAAGCTCTAAAGACACACCTCAGATTGGTATAAAGCTCTAAAGACACACCTCAGAGTGTTATAAAGCTCTAAAGACACACCTCAGAGTATATAAAGCTCTAAAGACACACCTCAGAGTGGTATAAAGCTCTAAAGACACACCTCAGAATGTATAAAGCTCTAAAGACACACCTCAGAGTGTTATAAAGCTCTAAAGACACACCTCAGAGTGTATAAAGCTCTAAAGACACACCTTAGAGTGTATAAAGCTCTAAAGACACACCTCAGAGTGGTATAAAGCTCTAAAGACACACCTCAGAGTGTATAAAGCTCTAAAGACACACCTCAGAGTATATAAAGCTCTAAAGACACACCTCAGAGTGTATAAAGCTCTAAAGACACACCTCAACTGTATAAAGCTCTAAAGACACACCTCAGAGTGGTATAAAGCTCTAAAGACACACCTCAGAGTGTATAAAGCTCTAAAGACACACCTCAGAGTGTATAAAGCTCTAAAGACACACCTCAGAGTATATAAAGCTCTAAACACACACCTCACAGTGTATAAAGCTCTAAAGACACACCTCGACTGTATAAAGCTCTAAAAACACACCTCAGAGTGTATAAAGCTCTAAAGACACACCTCAGAGTGGTATAAAGCTCTAAAGAGACACCTCAGAGTGTATAAAGCTCTAAAGACACACCTCAGAGTGTATAAAGCTCTAAAGACACACCTCAACTGTATAAAGCACTAAAGACACACCTCAGAGTATATAAAGCTCTAAAGACACACCTCAGAGTGTATAAAGCTCTAAAGACACACCTCAACTGTATAAAGCTCTAAAGACACACCTCAGAGTGGTATAAAGCTCTAAAGACACACCTCAGAGTGTATAAAGCTCTAAAGACACACCTCAGAGTGTATAAAGCTCTAAAGACACACCTCAGAGTATATAAAGCTCTAAACACACACCTCAGAGTGTATAAAGCTCTAAAGACACACCTCGACTGGATAAAGCTCTAAAAACACACCTCAGAGTGTATAAAGCTCTAAAGACACACCTCAGAGTGGTATAAAGCTCTAAAGAGACACCTCAGAGTGTATAAAGCTCTAAAGACACACCTCAGAGTGTATAAAGCTCTAAAGACACACCTCAGAGTATATAAAGCTCTAAAGACACACCTCAGAGTGTATAAAGCTCTAAAGACACACCTCAGAGTGTATAAAGCTCTAAAGACACACCTCAGAGTGGTATAAAGCTCTAAAGACACACGTCAGAATGTATAAAGCTCTAAAGACACACCTCAGAGTGTATAAAGCTCTAAAGACACACCTCAGAGTGTATAAATCTCTAAAGACACACCTCAGAGTGGTATAAAGCTCTAAAGACACACCTCAGAGTATATAAAGCTCTAAAGACACACCTCAGAGTATATAAAGCTCTAAAGACACACCTCAGAGTGGTATAAAGCTCTAAAGACACACCTCAGAGTGTATAAAGCTCTAAAGACCCACCTCAGAGTGTTATAAAGCTCTAAACACACACCTCAGAGTGTATAAAGCTCTAAAGACACACCTCAGAGTGGTATAAAGCTCTAAAGACACACCTCAGAGTGGTATAAAGCTCTAAAGAACACACCTCAGAGTGTATAAAGCTCTAAAGACACACCTCAGAGTGTATAAAGCTCTAAAGACACACCTCAGAGTGTATAAAGCTCTAAAGACACACCTCAGAGTGTTATAAAGCTCTAAAGACACACCTCAGAGTATATAAAGCTCTAAAGACACACCTCAGAGTGTATAAAGCTCTAAAGACACACCTCAACTGTATAAAGCACTAAAGACACACCTCAGAGTATATAAAGCTCTAAAGACACACCTCAGAGTGTATAAAGCTCTAAAGACACACCTCAACTGTATAAAGCTCTAAAGACACACCTCAGAGTGGTATAAAGCTCTAAAGACACACCTCAGAGTGTATAAAGCTCTAAAGACACACCTCAGAGTGTATAAAGATCTAAAGACACACCACAGAGTGTGATAAAGCTCTAAAGACACACCTCAGAGTGTTATAAAGCTCTAAAGATACACCTGAGAGTGTTATAAAGCTCTAAAGACACACCCTAGAGTGTATAAAGCTCTAAAGACACACCTCAGAGTGTTATAAAGCTCTAAAGACACACCTCAGAGTGTTATAAAGCTCTAAAGACACACCTCAGAGTATATAGAGCTCTAAAGACACACCTCAGAGTGTATAAAGCTCTAAAGACACACTTCAGAGTATATAAAGCTCTAAAGACACACCTCAGAGTGTATAAAGCCCTAAAGACACACCTCAGAGTGTATAAAGCTCTAAAGACACACCTCAGAGTTGTATAAAGCCCTAAAGACACACCTCAGAGTGTATAAAGCTCTAAAGACACACCTCAGAGTGTATAAAGCTCTAAAGACCCACCTCAGAGTGTTATAAAGCTCTAAAGACACACCTCAGAGTGTATAAAGCTCTAAAGACACACCTCAGAGTGGTATAAAGCTCTAAAGACACACCTCAGAGTGGTATAAAGCTCTAAAGAACACACCTCAGAGTGTATAAAGCTCTAAAGACACACCTCAGAGTGTATAAAGCTCTAAAGACACACCTCAGAGTGTATAAAGCTCTAAAGACACACCTCAGAGTGTTATAAAGCTCTAAAGACACACCTCAGAGTGTATAAAGCTCTAAAGACACACCTCAACTGTATAAAGCACTAAAGACACACCTCAGAGTATATAAAGCTCTAAAGACACACCTCAGAGTGTATAAAGCTCTAAAGACACACCTCAACTGTATAAAGCTCTAAAGACACACCTCAGAGTGGTATAAAGCTCTAAAGACACACCTCAGAGTGTATAAAGCTCTAAAGACACACCTCAGAGTGTATAAAGCTCTAAAGACACACCTCAGAGTATATAAAGCTCTAAACACACACCTCAGAGTGTATAAAGCTCTAAAGACACACCTCGACTGTATAAAGCTCTAAAAACACACCTCAGAGTGTATAAAGCTCTAAAGACACACCTCAGAGTGGTATAAAGCTCTAAAGAGACACCTCAGAGTGTATAAAGCTCTAAAGACACACCTCAGAGTGTATAAAGCTCTAAAGACACACCTCAACTGTATAAAGCACTAAAGACACACCTCAGAGTATATAAAGCTCTAAAGACACACCTCAGAGTGTATAAAGCTCTAAAGACACACCTCAACTGTATAAAGCTCTAAAGACACACCTCAGAGTGGTATAAAGCTCTAAAGACACACCTCAGAGTGTATAAAGCTCTAAAGACACACCTCAGAGTGTATAAAGCTCTAAAGACACACCTCAGAGTATATAAAGCTCTAAACACACACCTCAGAGTGTATAAAGCTCTAAAGACACACCTCGACTGTATAAAGCTCTAAAAACACACCTCAGAGTGTATAAAGCTCTAAAGACACACCTCAGAGTGTTATAAAGCTCTAAAGAGACACCTCAGAGTGTTATAAAGCTCTAAAGACACAACTAAGAGTATATAAAGCTCTAAAGACACACCTCAGAGTGGTATAAAGCTCTAAAGACACACCTCAGAGTGTATAAAGCTCTAAAGACACACCTCAGAGTGTATAAAGCTCTAAAGACACAACTAAGAGTATATAAAGCTCTAAAGACACACCTCAGAGTGGTAAAAAGCTCTAAAGACACACCTCAGAGTGTATAAAGCTCTAAAGACACACCTCGACTGTATAAAGCTCTAAAGACACACCTCAGAGTGGTATAAAGCTCTAAAGACACACCTCAGAACGGTATAAAGCTCTAAAGACACACCTCAGAGTGTTATAAAGCTCTAAAGACACACCTCAGAGTGTATAAAGCTCTAAAGACACACCTCAGAGTGTATAAAGCTCTAAAGACACAACTCAGAGTGTATAAAGCTCTAAAGACACTTCTCAGAGTGGTATAAAGCTCTAAAGACACACATCAGAGTGTATAAAGCTCTAAAGACACACCTCGACTCTATAAAGCTCTAAAGACACACCTCAGAACGGTATAAAGCTCTAAAGACACACCTCAGAGTGTTATAAAGCTCTAAAGAAACACCACAGAGTGTATAAAGCTCTAAAGACACATCTCAGAGTGTTATAAAGCTCTAAAGACACACCTCAGAGTGTATAAAGCTCTAAAGACACACCTCAGATTGGTATAAAGCTCTAAAGACACACCTCAGAGTGTTATAAAGCTCTAAAGACACACCTCAGAGTAAATAAAGCTCTAAAGACACACCTCAGAGTGGTATAAAGCTCTAAAGACACACCTCAGAATGTATAAAGCTCTAAAGACACACCTCAGAGTGTTATAAAGCTCTAAAGACACACCTCAGAGTGTATAAAGCTCTAAAGACACACCTTAGAGTGTTATAAAGCTCTAAAGACACACCTCAGAGTTGTATAAAGCTCTAAAGACCCACCTCAGAGTGTTATAAAGCTCTAAAGACACACCTCAGAGTGTATAAAGCTCTAAATACACACCTCAGAGTGGTATAAAGCTCTAAAGACACACCTCAGAGTGTTATAAAGCTCTAAAGACACACCTCAGAGTGTATAAAGCTCTAAAGACACACCTCAGAGTGGTATAAAGCTCTAAAGACACACCTCAGATTGGTATAAAGCTCTAAAGACACACCTCGACTGTATAAAGCTCTAAAGACACACCTCAGAGTGGTATAAAGCTCTAAAGACACACCTCAGAACGGTATAAAGCTCTAAAGACACACCTCAGAGTGTTATAAAGCTCTAAAGAAACACCTCAGAGTGTATAAAGCTCTAAAGACACATCTCAGAGTGTTATAAAGCTCTAAAGACACACCTCAGAGTGTATAAAGCTCTAAAGACACACCTCAGATTGGTATAAAGCTCTAAAGACACACCTCAGAGTGTTATAAAGCTCTAAAGACACACCTCAGAGTGTATAAAGCTCTAAAGACACACCTCAGAGTGGTATAAAGCTCTAAAGACACACCTCAGAGTGTATAAAGCTCTAAATACACACCTCAGAGTGGTATAAAGCTCTAAAGACACACCTCAGAGTGTTATAAAGCTCTAAAGACACACCTCAGAGTGTATAAAGCTCTAAAGACACAACTCAGAGTATATAAAGCTCTAAAGACACACCTCAGAGTGGTATAAAGCTCTAAAGACACACCTCAGAGTGTATAAAGCTCTAAAGACACACCTCGACTGTATAAAGCTCTAAAGACACACCTCAGAGTGGTATAAAGCTCTAAAGACACACCTCAGAACGGTATAAAGCTCTAAAGACACACCTCAGAGTGTTATAAAGCTCTAAAGAAACACCTCAGAGTGTATAAAGCTCTAAAGATACATCTCAGAGTGTTATAAAGCTCTAAAGACACACCTCAGAGTGTTATAAAGCTCTAAAGACACACCTCAGAGTGTTATAAAGCTCTAAAGACACACCTCAGAGTGTATAAAGCTCTAAAGACACACCTCAGAGTGGTATAAAGCTCTAAAGACACACCTCAGAATGTATAAAGCTCTAAAGACACACCTCAGAGTGTTATAAAGCTCTAAAGACACACCTCAGAGTGTATGAAGCTCTAAAGACACACCTTAGAGTGTATAAAGCTCTAAAGACACACCTCAGAGTGTATAAAGCTCTAAAGACACACCTCAGAGTGTATAAAGCTCTAAAGACACACCTCAGAGTGGTATAAAGCTCTAAAGACACACCTCAGAGTGTATAAAGCTCTAAAGACACACCTCAGAGTGTATAAAGATCTAAAGACACACCACAGAGTGTATACAGCTCTAAAGATACACCTGAGAGTGTTATAAAGCTCTAAAGACACACCCTAGAGTGTATAAAGCTCTAAAGACACACCTCAGAGTGTTATAAAGCTCTAAAGACACACCTCAGAGTGTTATAAAGCTCTAAAGACACACCTCAGAGTATATAGAGCTCTAAAGACACACCTCAGAGTGTATAAAGCTCTAAAGACACACTTCAGAGTATATAAAGCTCTAAAGACACACCTCAGAGTGTATAAAGCCCTAAAGACACACCTCAGAGTGTATAAAGCTCTAAAGACACACCTCAGAGTTGTATAAAGCCCTAAAGACACACCTCAGAGTGCATAAAGCTCTAAAGACACACCTCAGAGTATATAAAGCTCTAAAGACACACCTCAGAGTGTATAAAGCTCTAAAGACACACCTCAGAGTGTATAAAGCTCTAAAGACCCACCTCAGAGTGTTATAAAGCTCTAAAGACACACCTCAGAGTGTATAAAGCTCTAAAGACACACCTCAGAGTGGTATAAAGCTCTAAAGACACACCTCAGAGTGGTATAAAGCTCTAAAAAACACACCTCAGAGTGTATAAAGCTCTAAAGACACACCTCAGAGTGTATAAAGCTCTAAAGACACACCTCAGAGTGTATAAAGCTCTAAAGACACACCTCAGAGTGTTATAAAGCTCTAAAGACACACCTCAGAGTATATAAAGCTCTAAAGACACACCTCAGAGTGTATAAAGCTCTAAAGACACACCTCAACTGTATAAAGCACTAAAGACACACCTCAGAGTATATAAAGCTCTAAAGACACACCTCAGAGTGTATAAAGCTCTAAAGACACACCTCAACTGTATAAAGCTCTAAAGACACACCTCAGAGTGGTATAAAGCTCTAAAGACACACCTCAGAGTGTATAAAGCTCTAAAGACACACCTCAGAGTATATAAAGCTCTAAACACACACCTCAGAGTGTATAAAGCTCTAAAGACACACCTCGGAGTGTTATAAAGCTCTAAAGACACACCTCAGAGTGTTATAAAGCTCTAAAGACACACCTCAGAGTGTATAAAGCTCTAAAGACACACCTCAGAGTGGTATAAAGCTCTAAAGACACACCTCAGAATGTATAAAGCTCTAAAGACACACCTCAGAGTGTTATAAAGCTCTAAAGACACACCTCAGAGTGTATGAAGCTCTAAAGACACACCTTAGAGTGTATAAAGCTCTAAAGACACACCTCAGAGTGTATAAAGCTCTAAAGACACACCTCAGAGTGTATAAAGCTCTAAAGACACACCTCAGAGTGGTATAAAGCTCTAAAGACACACCTCAGAGTGTATAAAGCTCTAAAGACACACCTCAGAGTGTATAAAGATCTAAAGACACACCACAGAGTGTATACAGCTCTAAAGATACACCTGAGAGTGTTATAAAGCTCTAAAGACACACCCTAGAGTGTATAAAGCTCTAAAGACACACCTCAGAGTGTTATAAAGCTCTAAAGACACACCTCAGAGTGTTATAAAGCTCTAAAGACACACCTCAGAGTATATAGAGCTCTAAAGACACACCTCAGAGTGTATAAAGCTCTAAAGACACACTTCAGAGTATATAAAGCTCTAAAGACACACCTCAGAGTGTATAAAGCCCTAAAGACACACCTCAGAGTGTATAAAGCTCTAAAGACACACCTCAGTGTTGTATAAAGCCCTAAAGACACACCTCAGAGTGCATAAAGCTCTAAAGACACACCTCAGAGTATATAAAGCTCTAAAGACACACCTCAGAGTGTATAAAGCTCTAAAGACACACCTCAGAGTGTATAAAGCTCTAAAGACCCACCTCAGAGTGTTATAAAGCTCTAAAGACACACCTCAGAGTGTATAAAGCTCTAAAGACACACCTCAGAGTGGTATAAAGCTCTAAAGACACACCTCAGAGTGGTATAAAGCTCTAAAAAACACACCTCAGAGTGTATAAAGCTCTAAAGACACACCTCAGAGTGTATAAAGCTCTAAAGACACACCTCAGAGTGTATAAAGCTCTAAAGACACACCTCAGAGTGTTATAAAGCTCTAAAGACACACCTCAGAGTATATAAAGCTCTAAAGACACACCTCAGAGTGTATAAAGCTCTAAAGACACACCTCAACTGTATAAAGCACTAAAGACACACCTCAGAGTATATAAAGCTCTAAAGACACACCTCAGAGTGTATAAAGCTCTAAAGACACACCTCGGAGTGTTATAAAGCTCTAAAGACACACCTCAGAGTGTTATAAAGCTCTAAAGACACACCTCAGAGTGTATAAAGCTCTAAAGACACACCTCAGAGTGGTATAAAGCTCTAAAGACACACCTCAGAATGTATAAAGCTCTAAAGACACACCTCAGAGTGTTATAAAGCTCTAAAGACACACCTCAGAGTGTATGAAGCTCTAAAGACACACCTTAGAGTGTATAAAGCTCTAAAGACACACCTCAGAGTGTATAAAGCTCTAAAGACACACCTCAGAGTGTATAAAGCTCTAAAGACACACCTCAGAGTGGTATAAAGCTCTAAAGACACACCTCAGAGTGTATAAAGCTCTAAAGACACACCTCAGAGTGTATAAAGATCTAAAGACACACCACAGAGTGTATACAGCTCTAAAGATACACCTGAGAGTGTTATAAAGCTCTAAAGACACACCCTAGAGTGTATAAAGCTCTAAAGACACACCTCAGAGTGTTATAAAGCTCTAAAGACACACCTCAGAGTGTTATAAAGCTCTAAAGACACACCTCAGAGTATATAGAGCTCTAAAGACACACCTCAGAGTGTATAAAGCTCTAAAGACACACTTCAGAGTATATAAAGCTCTAAAGACACACCTCAGAGTGTATAAAGCCCTAAAGACACACCTCAGAGTGTATAAAGCTCTAAAGACACACCTCAGAGTTGTATAAAGCCCTAAAGACACACCTCAGAGTGCATAAAGCTCTAAAGACACACCTCAGAGTATATAAAGCTCTAAAGACACACCTCAGAGTGTATAAAGCTCTAAAGACACACCTCAGAGTGTATAAAGCTCTAAAGACCCACCTCAGAGTGTTATAAAGCTCTAAAGACACACCTCAGAGTGTATAAAGCTCTAAAGACACACCTCAGAGTGGTATAAAGCTCTAAAGACACACCTCAGAGTGGTATAAAGCTCTAAAAAACACACCTCAGAGTGTATAAAGCTCTAAAGACACACCTCAGAGTGTATAAAGCTCTAAAGACACACCTCAGAGTGTATAAAGCTCTAAAGACACACCTCAGAGTGTTATAAAGCTCTAAAGACACACCTCAGAGTATATAAAGCTCTAAAGACACACCTCAGAGTGTATAAAGCTCTAAAGACACACCTCAACTGTATAAAGCACTAAAGACACACCTCAGAGTATATAAAGCTCTAAAGACACACCTCAGAGTGTATAAAGCTCTAAAGACACACCTCAACTGTATAAAGCTCTAAAGACACACCTCAGAGTGGTATAAAGCTCTAAAGACACACCTCAGAGTGTATAAAGCTCTAAAGACACACCTCAGAGTATATAAAGCTCTAAACACACACCTCAGAGTGTATAAAGCTCTAAAGACACACCTCGACTGTATAAAGCTCTAAAAACACACCTCAGAGTGTATAAAGCTCTAAAGACACACCTCAGAGTGGTATAAAGCTCTAAAGAGACACCTCAGAGTGTATAAAGCTCTAAAGACACACCTCAGAGTGTATAAAGCTCTAAAGACACACCTCAACTGTATAAAGCACTAAAGACACACCTCAGAGTATATAAAGCTCTAAAGACACACCTCAGAGTGTATAAAGCTCTAAAGACACACCTCAACTGTATAAAGCTCTAAAGACACACCTCAGAGTGGTATAAAGCTCTAAAGACACACCTCAGAGTGTATAAAGCTCTAAAGACACACCTCAGAGTGTATAAAGCTCTAAAGACACACCTCAGAGTATATAAAGCTCTAAACACACACCTCAGAGTGTATAAAGCTCTAAAGACACACCTCGACTGTATAAAGCTCTAAAAACACACCTCAGAGTGTATAAAGCTCTAAAGACACACCTCAGAGTGGTATAAAGCTCTAAAGAGACACCTCAGAGTGTTATAAAGCTCTAAAGACACAACTAAGAGTATATAAAGCTCTAAAGACACACCTCAGAGTGTATAAAGCTCTAAAGACACACCTCAGAGTGTATAAAGCTCTAAAGACACAACTAAGAGTATATAAAGCTCTAAAGACACACCTCAGAGTGTATAAAGCTCTAAAGACACACCTCGACTGTATAAAGCTCTAAAGACACACCTCAGAGTGGTATAAAGCTCTAAAGACACACCTCAGAACGGTATAAAGCTCTAAAGACACACCTCAGAGTGTTATAAAGCTCTAAAGACACACCTCAGAGTGTATAAAGCTCTAAAGACACACCTCAGAGTGTATAAAGCTCTAAAGACACAACTCAGAGTGTATAAAGCTCTAAAGACACTTCTCAGAGTGGTATAAAGCTCTAAAGACACACCTCAGAGTGTATAAAGCTCTAAAGACACACCTCGACTGTATAAAGCTCTAAAGACACACCTCAGAACGGTATACAGCTCTAAAGACACACCTCAGAGTGTTATAAAGCTCTAAAGAAACACCTCAGAGTGTATAAAGCTCTAAAGACACACCTCAGAGTGTATAAAGCTCTAAAGACACACCTCAGAGTGTATAAAGCTCTAAAGACACACCTCAGATTGGTATAAAGCTCTAAAGACACACCTCAGAGTGTTATAAAGCTCTAAAGACACACCTCAGAGTATATAAAGCTCTAAAGACACACCTCAGAGTGGTATAAAGCTCTAAAGACACACCTCAGAATGTATAAAGCTCTAAAGACACACCTCAGAGTGTTATAAAGCTCTAAAGACACACCTCAGAGTGTATAAAGCTCTAAAGACACACCTTAGAGTGTATAAAGCTCTAAAGACACACCTCAGAGTGGTATAAAGCTCTAAAGACACACCTCAGAGTGTATAAAGCTCTAAAGACACACCTCAGAGTGGTATAAAGCTCTAAAGACACACCTCAGAGTGTATAAAGCTCTAAAGACACACCTCAGAGTGTTATAAAGCTCTAAAGACACACCTCAGAGTGTATAAAGCTCTAAAGACACACCTCAGAGTGTATAAAGATCTAAAGACACACCACAGAGTGTATACAGCTCTAAAGATACACCTGAGAGTGTTATAAAGCTCTAAAGACACACCCTAGAGTGTATAAAGCTCTAAAGACACACCTCAGAGTGTTATAAAGCTCTAAAGACACACCTCAGAGTGTTATAAAGCTCTAAAGACACACCTCAGAGTATATAGAGCTCTAAAGACACACCTCAGAGTGTATAAAGCTCTAAAGACACACCTCAGAGTATATAAAGCTCTAAACACACACCTCAGAGTGTATAAAGCTCTAAAGACACACCTCGACTGTATAAAGCTCTAAAAACACACCTCAGAGTGTATAAAGCTCTAAAGACACACCTCAGAGTGGTATAAAGCTCTAAAGAGACACCTCAGAGTGTATAAAGCTCTAAAGACACACCTCAGAGTGTATAAAGCTCTAAAGACACACCTCAGAGTATATAAAGCTCTAAACACACACCTCAGAGTGTATAAAGCTCTAAAGACACACCTCGACTGTATAAAGCTCTAAAAACACACCTCAGAGTGTATAAAGCTCTAAAGACACACCTCAGAGTGGTATAAAGCTCTAAAGAGACACCTCAGAGTGTATAAAGCTCTAAAGACACACCTCAGAGTGTATAAAGCTCTAAAGACACAACTAAGAGTATATAAAGCTCTAAAGACACACCTCAGAGTGGTATAAAGCTCTAAAGACACACCTCAGAGTGTATAAAGCTCTAAAGACACACCTCGACTGTATAAAGCTCTAAAGACACACCTCAGAGTGGTATAAAGCTCTAAAGACACACCTCAGAACGGTATAAAGCTCTAAAGACACACCTCAGAGTGTTATAAAGCTCTAAAGACACACCTCAGAGTGTATAAAGCTCTAAAGACACACCTCAGAGTGGTATAAAGCTCTAAAGACACACGTCAGAATGTATAAAGCTCTAAAGACACACCTCAGAGTATATAAAGCTCTAAAGACACACCTCAGAGTGTATAAAGCTCTAAAGACACACCTCAGAGTGTATAAAGCTCTAAAGACACACCTCAGAGTGGTATAAAGCTCTAAAGACACACGTCAGAATGTATAAAGCTCTAAAGACACACCTCAGAGTGTATAAAGCTCTAAAGACACACCTCAGAGTGTATAAATCTCTAAAGACACACCTCAGAGTGGTATAAAGCTCTAAAGACACACCTCAGAGTATATAAAGCTCTAAAGACACACCTCAGAGTATATAAAGCTCTAAAGACACACCTCAGAGTGGTATAAAGCTCTAAAGACACACCTCAGAGTGTATAAAGCTCTAAAGACCCACCTCAGAGTGTTATAAAGCTCTAAAGACACACCTCAGAGTGTATAAAGCTCTAAAGACACACCTCAGAGTGGTATAAAGCTCTAAAGACACACCTCAGAGTGGTATAAAGCTCTAAAGAACACACCTCAGAGTGTATAAAGCTCTAAAGACACACCTCAGAGTGTATAAAGCTCTAAAGACACACCTCAGAGTGTTATAAAGCTCTAAAGACACACCTCAGAGTATATAAAGCTCTAAAGACACACCTCAGAGTGTATAAAGCTCTAAAGACACACCTCAACTGTATAAAGCACTAAAGACACACCTCAGAGTATATAAAGCTCTAAAGACACACCTCAGAGTGTATAAAGCTCTAAAGACACACCTCAACTGTATAAAGCTCTAAAGACACACCTCAGAGTGTATAAAGCTCTAAAGACACACCTCAGAGTGTATAAAGCTCTAAAGACACACCTCAGAGTATATAAAGCTCTAAAGACACACCTCAGAGTGTATAAAGCTCTAAAGACACACCTCAACTGTATAAAGCACTAAAGACACACCTCAGAGTATATAAAGCTCTAAAGACACACCTCAGAGTGTATAAAGCTCTAAAGACACACCTCAACTGTATAAAGCTCTAAAGACACACCTCAGAGTGGTATAAAGCTCTAAAGACACACCTCAGAGTGTATAAAGCTCTAAAGACACACCTCAGAGTGTATAAAGCTCTAAAGACACACCTCAGAGTATATAAAGCTCTAAACACACACCTCACAGTGTATAAAGCTCTAAAGACACACCTCGACTGTATAAAGCTCTAAAAACACACCTCAGAGTGTATAAAGCTCTAAAGACACACCTCAGAGTGGTATAAAGCTCTAAAGAGACACCTCAGAGTGTATAAAGCTCTAAAGACACACCTCAGAGTGTATAAAGCTCTAAAGACACACCTCAACTGTATAAAGCACTAAAGACACACCTCAGAGTATATAAAGCTCTAAAGACACACCTCAGAGTGTATAAAGCTCTAAAGACACACCTCAACTGTATAAAGCTCTAAAGACACACCTCAGAGTGTATAAAGCTCTAAAGACACACCTCAGAGTGTATAAAGCTCTAAAGACACACCTCAGAGTATATAAAGCTCTAAACACACACCTCAGAGTGTATAAAGCTCTAAAGACACACCTCGACTGTATAAAGCTCTAAAAACACACCTCAGAGTGTATAAAGCTCTAAAGACACACCTCAGAGTGGTATAAAGCTCTAAAGAGACACCTCAGAGTGTATAAAGCTCTAAAGACACACCTCAGAGTGTATAAAGCTCTAAAGACACACCTCAGAGTGTATAAAGCTCTAAAGACACAACTAAGAGTATATAAAGCTCTAAAGACACACCTCAGAGTGGTATAAAGCTCTAAAGACACACCTCAGAGTGTATAAAGCTCTAAAGACACACCTCGACTGTATAAAGCTCTAAAGACACACCTCAGAGTGGTATAAAGCTCTAAAGACACACCTCAGAACGGTATAAAGCTCTAAAGACACACCTCAGAGTGTTATAAAGCTCTAAAGACACACCTCAGAGTGTATAAAGCTCTAAAGACACACCTCAGAGTGTATAAAGCTCTAAAGACACAACTCAGAGTGTATAAAGCTCTAAAGACACACCTCAGAGTGTATAAAGCTCTAAAGACACTTCTCAGAGTGGTATAAAGCTCTAAAGACACACCTCAGAGTGTATAAAGCTCTAAAGACACACCTCGACTGTATAAAGCTCTAAAGACACACCTCAGAACGGTATAAAGCTCTAAAGACACACCTCAGAGTGTTATAAAGCTCTAAAGAAACACCTCAGAGTGTATAAAGCTCTAAAGACACATCTCAGAGTGTTATAAAGCTCTAAAGACACACCTCAGAGTGTATAAAGCTCTAAAGACACACCTCAGATTGGTATAAAGCTCTAAAGACACACCTCAGAGTGTTATAAAGCTCTAAAGACACACCTCAGAGTATATAAAGCTCTAAAGACACACCTCAGAGTGGTATAAAGCTCTAAAGACACACCTCAGAATGTATAAAGCTCTAAAGACACACCTCAGAGTGTTATAAAGCTCTAAAGACACACCTCAGAGTGTATAAAGCTCTAAAGACACACCTTAGAGTGTATAAAGCTCTAAAGACACACCTCAGAGTGGTATAAAGCTCTAAAGACACACCTCAGAGTGTATAAAGCTCTAAAGACACACCTCAGAGTGTATAAAGATCTAAAGACACACCACAGAGTGTGATAAAGCTCTAAAGACACACCTCAGAGTGTTATAAAGCTCTAAAGATACACCTGAGAGTGTTATAAAGCTCTAAAGACACACCCTAGAGTGTATAAAGCTCTAAAGACACACCTCAGAGTGTTATAAAGCTCTAAAGACACACCTCAGAGTGTTATAAAGCTCTAAAGACACACCTCAGAGTATATAGAGCTCTAAAGACACACCTCAGAGTGTATAAAGCTCTAAAGACACACTTCAGAGTATATAAAGCTCTAAAGACACACCTCAGAGTGTATAAAGCCCTAAAGACACACCTCAGAGTGTATAAAGCTCTAAAGACACACCTCAGAGTTGTATAAAGCCCTAAAGACACACCTCAGAGTGTATAAAGCTCTAAAGACACACCTCAGAGTGTATAAAGCTCTAAAGACCCACCTCAGAGTGTTATAAAGCTCTAAAGACACACCTCAGAGTGTATAAAGCTCTAAAGACACACCTCAGAGTGGTATAAAGCTCTAAAGACACACCTCAGAGTGGTATAAAGCTCTAAAGAACACACCTCAGAGTGTATAAAGCTCTAAAGACACACCTCAGAGTGTATAAAGCTCTAAAGACACACCTCAGAGTGTATAAAGCTCTAAAGACACACCTCAGAGTGTTATAAAGCTCTAAAGACACACCTCAGAGTATATAAAGCTCTAAAGACACACCTCAGAGTGTATAAAGCTCTAAAGACACACCTCAACTGTATAAAGCACTAAAGACACACCTCAGAGTATATAAAGCTCTAAAGACACACCTCAGAGTGTATAAAGCTCTAAAGACACACCTCAACTGTATAAAGCTCTAAAGACACACCTCAGAGTGGTATAAAGCTCTAAAGACACACCTCAGAGTGTATAAAGCTCTAAAGACACACCTCAGAGTGTATAAAGCTCTAAAGACACACCTCAGAGTATATAAAGCTCTAAACACACACCTCAGAGTGTATAAAGCTCTAAAGACACACCTCGACTGTATAAAGCTCTAAAAACACACCTCAGAGTGTATAAAGCTCTAAAGACACACCTCAGAGTGGTATAAAGCTCTAAAGAGACACCTCAGAGTGTATAAAGCTCTAAAGACACACCTCAGAGTATATAAAGCTCTAAAGACACACCTCAGAGTGTATAAAGCTCTAAAGACACACCTCAACTGTATAAAGCTCTAAAGACACACCTCAGAGTGGTATAAAGCTCTAAAGACACACCTCAGAACGGTATAAAGCTCTAAAGACACACCTCAGAGTGTTATAAAGCTCTAAAGACACACCTCAGAGTGTATAAAGCTCTAAAGACACACCTCAGAGTGTATAAAGCTCTAAAGACACAACTCAGAGTGTATAAAGCTCTAAAGACACTTCTCAGAGTGGTATAAAGCTCTAAAGACACACCTCAGAGTGTATAAAGCTCTAAAGACACACCTCGACTGTATAAAGCTCTAAAGACACACCTCAGAACGGTATAAAGCTCTAAAGACACACCTCAGAGTGTTATAAAGCTCTAAAGACACACCTCAGATTGGTATAAAGCTCTAAAGACACACCTCAGAACGGTATAAAGCTCTAAAGACACACCTCAGAGTGTTATAAAGCTCTAAAGACACACCTCAGATTGGTATAAAGCTCTAAAGACACACCTCAGAGTGTTATAAAGCTCTAAAGACACACCTCAGAGTATATAAAGCTCTAAAGACACACCTCAGAGTGGTATAAAGCTCTAAAGACACACCTCAGAATGTATAAAGCTCTAAAGACACACCTCAGAGTGTATAAAGCTCTAAAGACACACCTTAGAGTGTATAAAGCTCTAAAGACACACCTCAGAGTGGTATAAAGCTCTAAAGACACACCTCAGAGTGTATAAAGCTCTAAAGACACACCTCAGAGTGTATAAAGATCTAAAGACACACCACAGAGTGTGATAAAGCTCTAAAGACACACCTCAGAGTGTTATAAAGCTCTAAAGATACACCTGAGAGTGTTATAAAGCTCTAAAGACACACCCTAGAGTGTATAAAGCTCTAAAGACACACCTCAGAGTGTTATAAAGCTCTAAAGACACACCTCAGAGTGTTATAAAGCTCTAAAGACACACCTCAGAGTATATAGAGCTCTAAAGACACACCTCAGAGTGTATAAAGCTCTAAAGACACACTTCAGAGTATATAAAGCTCTAAAGACACACCTCAGAGTGTATAAAGCCCTAAAGACACACCTCAGAGTGTATAAAGCTCTAAAGACACACCTCAGAGTTGTATAAAGCCCTAAAGACACACCTCAGAGTGTATAAAGCTCTAAAGACACACCTCAGAGTGTATAAAGCTCTAAAGACACACCTCAGAGTGTTATAAAGCTCTAAAGACACACCTCAGAGTGTATAAAGCTCTAAAGACACACCTCAGAGTGGTATAAAGCTCTAAAGACACACCTCAGAGTGGTATAAAGCTCTAAAGAACACACCTCAGAGTGTATAAAGCTCTAAAGACACACCTCAGAGTGTATAAAGCTCTAAAGACACACCTCAGAGTGTATAAAGCTCTAAAGACACACCTCAGAGTGTTATAAAGCTCTAAAGACACACCTCAGAGTATATAAAGCTCTAAAGACACACCTCAGAGTGTATAAAGCTCTAAAGACACACCTCAACTGTATAAAGCACTAAAGACACACCTCAGAGTATATAAAGCTCTAAAGACACACCTCAGAGTGTATAAAGCTCTAAAGACACACCTCAACTGTATAAAGCTCTAAAGACACACCTCAGAGTGGTATAAAGCTCTAAAGACACACCTCAGAGTGTATAAAGCTCTAAAGACACACCTCAGAGTGTATAAAGCTCTAAAGACACACCTCAGAGTGTATAAAGCCCTAAAGACACACCTCAGAGTGTATAAAGCTCTAAAGACACACCTCAGAGTTGTATAAAGCCCTAAAGACACACCTCAGAGTGTATAAAGCTCTAAAGACACACCTCAGAGTGTATAAAGCTCTAAAGACACACCTCAGAGTGTATAAAGCTCTAAAGACACACCTCAGAGTGTATAAAGCTCTAAAGACACACCTCAGAGTGTTATAAAGCTCTAAAGACACACCTCAAAGTATATAAAGCTCTAAAGACACACCTCAGAGTGTATAAAGCTCTAAAGACACACCTCAACTGTATAAAGCACTAAAGACACACCTCAGAGTATATAAAGCTCTAAAGACACACCTCAGAGTGTATAAAGCTCTAAAGACACACCTCAACTGTATAAAGCTCTAAAGACACACCTCAGAGTGGTATAAAGCTCTAAAGACACACCTCAGAGTGTATAAAGCTCTAAAGACACACCTCAGAGTGTATAAAGCTCTAAAGACACACCTCAGAGTATATAAAGCTCTAAACACACACCTCAGAGTGTATAAAGCTCTAAAGACACACCTCGACTGTATAAAGCTCTAAAAACACACCTCAGAGTGTATAAAGCTCTAAAGACACACCTCAGAGTGGTATAAAGCTCTAAAGAGACACCTCAGAGTGTATAAAGCTCTAAAGACACACCTCAGAGTGTATAAAGCTCTAAAGACACACCTCAACTGTATAAAGCACTAAAGACACACCTCAGAGTATATAAAGCTCTAAAGACACACCTCAGAGTGTATAAAGCTCTAAAGACACACCTCAACTGTATAAAGCTCTAAAGACACACCTCAGAGTGGTATAAAGCTCTAAAGACACACCTCAGAGTGTATAAAGCTCTAAAGACACACCTCAGAGTGTATAAAGCTCTAAAGACACACCTCAGAGTATATAAAGCTCTAAACACACACCTCAGAGTGTATAAAGCTCTAAAGACACACCTCGACTGTATAAAGCTCTAAAAACACACCTCAGAGTGTATAAAGCTCTAAAGACACACCTCAGAGTGTTATAAAGCTCTAAAGAGACACCTCAGAGTGTTATAAAGCTCTAAAGACACAACTAAGAGTATATAAAGCTCTAAAGACACACCTCAGAGTGGTATAAAGCTCTAAAGACACACCTCAGAGTGTATAAAGCTCTAAAGACACACCTCAGAGTGTATAAAGCTCTAAAGACACAACTAAGAGTATATAAAGCTCTAAAGACACACCTCAGAGTGGTATAAAGCTCTAAAGACACACCTCAGAGTGTATAAAGCTCTAAAGACACACCTCGACTGTATAAAGCTCTAAAGACACACCTCAGAGTGGTATAAAGCTCTAAAGACACACCTCAGAACGGTATAAAGCTCTAAAGACACACCTCAGAGTGTTATAAAGCTCTAAAGACACACCTCAGAGTGTATAAAGCTCTAAAGACACACCTCAGAGTGTATAAAGCTCTAAAGACACAACTCAGAGTGTATAAAGCTCTAAAGACACTTCTCAGAGTGGTATAAAGCTCTAAAGACACACATCAGAGTGTATAAAGCTCTAAAGACACACCTCGACTGTATAAAGCTCTAAAGACACACCTCAGAACGGTATAAAGCTCTAAAGACACACCTCAGAGTGTTATAAAGCTCTAAAGAAACACCTCAGAGTGTATAAAGCTCTAAAGACACATCTCAGAGTGTTATAAAGCTCTAAAGACACACCTCAGAGTGTATAAAGCTCTAAAGACACACCTCAGATTGGTATAAAGCTCTAAAGACACACCTCAGAGTGTTATAAAGCTCTAAAGACACACCTCAGAGTATATAAAGCTCTAAAGACACACCTCAGAGTGGTATAAAGCTCTAAAGACACACCTCAGAGTGTATAAAGCTCTAAAGACACACCTCAGAGTGGTATAAAGCTCTAAAGAGACACCTCAGAGTGTATAAAGCTCTAAAGACACACCTCAGAGTATATAAAGCTCTAAAGACACACCTCAGAGTGTATAAAGCTCTAAAGACACACCTCAACTGTATAAAGCTCTAAAGACACACCTCAGAGTGGTATAAAGCTCTAAAGACACACCTCAGAACGGTATAAAGCTCTAAAGACACACCTCAGAGTGTTATAAAGCTCTAAAGACACACCTCAGAGTGTATAAAGCTCTAAAGACACACCTCAGAGTGTATAAAGCTCTAAAGACACAACTCAGAGTGTATAAAGCTCTAAAGACACTTCTCAGAGTGGTATAAAGCTCTAAAGACACACCTCAGAGTGTATAAAGCTCTAAAGACACACCTCAGAGTATATAAAGCTCTAAAGACACACCTCAGAGTATATAAAGCTCTAAAGACACACCTCAGAGTGTATAAAGCTCTAAAGACACAACTCAGAGTGTATAAAGCTCTAAAGACACTTCTCAGAGTGGTATAAAGCTCTAAAGACACACCTCAGAGTGTATAAAGCTCTAAAGACACACCTCAACTGTATAAAGCACTAAAGACACACCTCAGAGTATATAAAGCTCTAAAGACACACCTCAGAGTGTATAAAGCTCTAAAGACACACCTCAACTGTATAAAGCTCTAAAGACACACCTCAGAGTGGTATAAAGCTCTAAAGACACACCTCAGAACGGTATAAAGCTCTAAAGACACACCTCAGAGTGTTATAAAGCTCTAAAGACACACCTCAGAGTGTATAAAGCTCTAAAGACACACCTCAGAGTGTATAAAGCTCTAAAGACACAACTCAGAGTGTATAAAGCTCTAAAGACACTTCTCAGAGTGGTATAAAGCTCTAAAGACACACCTCAGAGTGTATAAAGCTCTAAAGACACACCTCGACTGTATAAAGCTCTAAAGACACACCTCAGAACGGTATAAAGCTCTAAAGACACACCTCAGAGTGTTATAAAGCTCTAAAGACACACCTCAGATTGGTATAAAGCTCTAAAGACACACCTCAGAACGGTATAAAGCTCTAAAGACACACCTCAGAGTGTTATAAAGCTCTAAAGACACACCTCAGATTGGTATAAAGCTCTAAAGACACACCTCAGAGTGTTATAAAGCTCTAAAGACACACCTCAGAGTATATAAAGCTCTAAAGACACACCTCAGAGTGGTATAAAGCTCTAAAGACACACCTCAGAATGTATAAAGCTCTAAAGACACACCTCAGAGTGTATAAAGCTCTAAAGACACACCTTAGAGTGTATAAAGCTCTAAAGACACACCTCAGAGTGGTATAAAGCTCTAAAGACACACCTCAGAGTGTATAAAGCTCTAAAGACACACCTCAGAGTGTATAAAGATCTAAAGACACACCACAGAGTGTGATAAAGCTCTAAAGACACACCTCAGAGTGTTATAAAGCTCTAAAGATACACCTGAGAGTGTTATAAAGCTCTAAAGACACACCCTAGAGTGTATAAAGCTCTAAAGACACACCTCAGAGTGTTATAAAGCTCTAAAGACACACCTCAGAGTGTTATAAAGCTCTAAAGACACACCTCAGAGTATATAGAGCTCTAAAGACACACCTCAGAGTGTATAAAGCTCTAAAGACACACTTCAGAGTATATAAAGCTCTAAAGACACACCTCAGAGTGTATAAAGCCCTAAAGACACACCTCAGAGTGTATAAAGCTCTAAAGACACACCTCAGAGTTGTATAAAGCCCTAAAGACACACCTCAGAGTGTATAAAGCTCTAAAGACACACCTCAGAGTGTATAAAGCTCTAAAGACACACCTCAGAGTGTTATAAAGCTCTAAAGACACACCTCAGAGTGTATAAAGCTCTAAAGACACACCTCAGAGTGGTATAAAGCTCTAAAGACACACCTCAGAGTGGTATAAAGCTCTAAAGAACACACCTCAGAGTGTATAAAGCTCTAAAGACACACCTCAGAGTGTATAAAGCTCTAAAGACACACCTCAGAGTGTATAAAGCTCTAAAGACACACCTCAGAGTGTTATAAAGCTCTAAAGACACACCTCAGAGTATATAAAGCTCTAAAGACACACCTCAGAGTGTATAAAGCTCTAAAGACACACCTCAACTGTATAAAGCACTAAAGACACACCTCAGAGTATATAAAGCTCTAAAGACACACCTCAGAGTGTATAAAGCTCTAAAGACACACCTCAACTGTATAAAGCTCTAAAGACACACCTCAGAGTGGTATAAAGCTCTAAAGACACACCTCAGAGTGTATAAAGCTCTAAAGACACACCTCAGAGTGTATAAAGCTCTAAAGACACACCTCAGAGTGTATAAAGCCCTAAAGACACACCTCAGAGTGTATAAAGCTCTAAAGACACACCTCAGAGTTGTATAAAGCCCTAAAGACACACCTCAGAGTGTATAAAGCTCTAAAGACACACCTCAGAGTGTATAAAGCTCTAAAGACACACCTCAGAGTGTATAAAGCTCTAAAGACACACCTCAGAGTGTATAAAGCTCTAAAGACACACCTCAGAGTGTTATAAAGCTCTAAAGACACACCTCAAAGTATATAAAGCTCTAAAGACACACCTCAGAGTGTATAAAGCTCTAAAGACACACCTCAACTGTATAAAGCACTAAAGACACACCTCAGAGTATATAAAGCTCTAAAGACACACCTCAGAGTGTATAAAGCTCTAAAGACACACCTCAACTGTATAAAGCTCTAAAGACACACCTCAGAGTGGTATAAAGCTCTAAAGACACACCTCAGAGTGTATAAAGCTCTAAAGACACACCTCAGAGTGTATAAAGCTCTAAAGACACACCTCAGAGTATATAAAGCTCTAAACACACACCTCAGAGTGTATAAAGCTCTAAAGACACACCTCGACTGTATAAAGCTCTAAAAACACACCTCAGAGTGTATAAAGCTCTAAAGACACACCTCAGAGTGGTATAAAGCTCTAAAGAGACACCTCAGAGTGTATAAAGCTCTAAAGACACACCTCAGAGTGTATAAAGCTCTAAAGACACACCTCAACTGTATAAAGCACTAAAGACACACCTCAGAGTATATAAAGCTCTAAAGACACACCTCAGAGTGTATAAAGCTCTAAAGACACACCTCAACTGTATAAAGCTCTAAAGACACACCTCAGAGTGGTATAAAGCTCTAAAGACACACCTCAGAGTGTATAAAGCTCTAAAGACACACCTCAGAGTGTATAAAGCTCTAAAGACACACCTCAGAGTATATAAAGCTCTAAACACACACCTCAGAGTGTATAAAGCTCTAAAGACACACCTCGACTGTATAAAGCTCTAAAAACACACCTCAGAGTGTATAAAGCTCTAAAGACACACCTCAGAGTGTTATAAAGCTCTAAAGAGACACCTCAGAGTGTTATAAAGCTCTAAAGACACAACTAAGAGTATATAAAGCTCTAAAGACACACCTCAGAGTGGTATAAAGCTCTAAAGACACACCTCAGAGTGTATAAAGCTCTAAAGACACACCTCAGAGTGTATAAAGCTCTAAAGACACAACTAAGAGTATATAAAGCTCTAAAGACACACCTCAGAGTGGTATAAAGCTCTAAAGACACACCTCAGAGTGTATAAAGCTCTAAAGACACACCTCGACTGTATAAAGCTCTAAAGACACACCTCAGAGTGGTATAAAGCTCTAAAGACACACCTCAGAACGGTATAAAGCTCTAAAGACACACCTCAGAGTGTTATAAAGCTCTAAAGACACACCTCAGAGTGTATAAAGCTCTAAAGACACACCTCAGAGTGTATAAAGCTCTAAAGACACAACTCAGAGTGTATAAAGCTCTAAAGACACTTCTCAGAGTGGTATAAAGCTCTAAAGACACACATCAGAGTGTATAAAGCTCTAAAGACACACCTCGACTGTATAAAGCTCTAAAGACACACCTCAGAACGGTATAAAGCTCTAAAGACACACCTCAGAGTGTTATAAAGCTCTAAAGAAACACCTCAGAGTGTATAAAGCTCTAAAGACACATCTCAGAGTGTTATAAAGCTCTAAAGACACACCTCAGAGTGTATAAAGCTCTAAAGACACACCTCAGATTGGTATAAAGCTCTAAAGACACACCTCAGAGTGTTATAAAGCTCTAAAGACACACCTCAGAGTATATAAAGCTCTAAAGACACACCTCAGAGTGGTATAAAGCTCTAAAGACACACCTCAGAATGTATAAAGCTCTAAAGACACACCTCAGAGTGTTATAAAGCTCTAAAGACACACCTCAGAGTGTATAAAGCTCTAAAGACACACCTTAGAGTGTTATAAAGCTCTAAAGACACACCTCAGAGTTGTATAAAGCTCTACAGACCCACCTCAGAGTGTTATAAAGCTCTAAAGACACACCTCAGAGTGTATAAAGCTCTAAATACACACCTCAGAGTGTATAAAGCTCTAAAGACACACCTTAGAGTGTTATAAAGCTCTAAAGACACACCTCAGAGTGTATAAAGCTCTAAAGACACACCTTAGAGTGTTATAAAGCTCTAAAGACACACCTCAGAGTGTATAAAGCTCTAAAGACACACCTTAGAGTGTTATAAAGCTCTAAAGACACACCTCAGAGTTGTATAAAGCTCTAAAGACCCACCTCAGAGTGTTATAAAGCTCTAAAGACACACCTCAGAGTGTATAAAGCTCTAAAGACACACCTCAGAGTGTTATAAAGCTCTAAAGACACACCTCAGAGTGTATAAAGCTCTAAAGACACACCTCAGAGTGGTATAAAGCTCTAAAGACACACCTCAGATTGGTATAAAGCTCTAAAGACACACCTCGACTGTATAAAGCTCTAAAGACACACCTCAGAGTGGTATAAAGCTCTAAAGACACACCTCAGAACGGTATAAAGCTCTAAAGACACACCTCAGAGTGTTATAAAGCTCTAAAGAAACACCTCAGAGTGTATAAAGCTCTAAAGACACATCTCAGAGTGTTATAAAGCTCTAAAGACACACCTCAGAGTGTATAAAGCTCTAAAGACACACCTCAGATTGGTATAAAGCTCTAAAGACACACCTCAGAGTGTTATAAAGCTCTAAAGACACACCTCAGAGTGTATAAAGCTCTAAAGACACACCTCAGAGTGGTATAAAGCTCTAAAGACACACCTCAGAGTGTATAAAGCTCTAAATACACACCTCAGAGTGGTATAAAGCTCTAAAGACACACCTCAGAGTGTTATAAAGCTCTAAAGACACACCTCAGAGTGTATAAAGCTCTAAAGACACAACTCAGAGTATATAAAGCTCTAAAGACACACCTCAGAGTGGTATAAAGCTCTAAAGACACACCTCAGAGTGTATAAAGCTCTAAAGACACACCTCGACTGTATAAAGCTCTAAAGACACACCTCAGAGTGGTATAAAGCTCTAAAGACACACCTCAGAACGGTATAAAGCTCTAAAGACACACCTCAGAGTGTTATAAAGCTCTAAAGAAACACCTCAGAGTGTATAAAGCTCTAAAGATACATCTCAGAGTGTTATAAAGCTCTAAAGACACACCTCAGAGTGTTATAAAGCTCTAAAGACACACCTCAGAGTGTTATAAAGCTCTAAAGACACACCTCAGAGTGTATAAAGCTCTAAAGACACACCTCAGAGTGGTATAAAGCTCTAAAGACACACCTCAGAATGTATAAAGCTCTAAAGACACACCTCAGAGTGTTATAAAGCTCTAAAGACACACCTCAGAGTGTATGAAGCTCTAAAGACACACCTTAGAGTGTATAAAGCTCTAAAGACACACCTCAGAGTGTATAAAGCTCTAAAGACACACCTCAGAGTGTATAAAGTTCTAAAGACACACCTCAGAGTGGTATAAAGCTCTAAAGACACACCTCAGAGTGTATAAAGCTCTAAAGACACACCTCAGAGTGTATAAAGATCTAAAGACACACCACAGAGTGTATACAGCTCTAAAGATACACCTGAGAGTGTTATAAAGCTCTAAAGACACACCCTAGAGTGTATAAAGCTCTAAAGACACACCTCAGAGTGTTATAAAGCTCTAAAGACACACCTCAGAGTGTTATAAAGCTCTAAAGACACACCTCAGAGTATATAGAGCTCTAAAGACACACCTCAGAGTGTATAAAGCTCTAAAGACACACTTCAGAGTATATAAAGCTCTAAAGACACACCTCAGAGTGTATAAAGCCCTAAAGACACACCTCAGAGTGTATAAAGCTCTAAAGACACACCTCAGAGTTGTATAAAGCCCTAAAGACACACCTCAGTGTGCATAAAGCTCTAAAGACACACCTCAGAGTATATAAAGCTCTAAAGACACACCTCAGAGTGTATAAAGCTCTAAAGACACACCTCAGAGTGTATAAAGCTCTAAAGACCCACCTCAGAGTGTTATAAAGCTCTAAAGACACACCTCAGAGTGTATAAAGCTCTAAAGACACACCTCAGAGTGGTATAAAGCTCTAAAGACACACCTCAGAGTGGTATAAAGCTCTAAAGAACACACCTCAGAGTGTATAAAGCTCTAAAGACACACCTCAGAGTGTATAAAGCTCTAAAGACACACCTCAGAGTGTATAAAGCTCTAAAGACACACCTCAGAGTGTTATAAAGCTCTAAAGACACACCTCAGAGTATATAAAGCTCTAAAGACACACCTCAGAGTGTATAAAGCTCTAAAGACACACCTCAACTGTATAAAGCACTAAAGACACACCTCAGAGTATATAAAGCTCTAAAGACACACCTCAGAGTGTATAAAGCTCTAAAGACACACCTCAACTGTATAAAGCTCTAAAGACACACCTCAGAGTGGTATAAAGCTCTAAAGACACACCTCAGAGTGTATAAAGCTCTAAAGACACACCTCAGAGTGTATAAAGCTCTAAAGACACACCTCGACTGTATAAAGCTCTAAAAACACACCTCAGAGTGTATAAAGCTCTAAAGACACACCTCAGAGTGGTATAAAGCTCTAAAGAGACACCTCAGAGTGTATAAAGCTCTAAAGACACACCTCAGAGTGTATAAAGCTCTAAAGACACACCTCAACTGTATAAAGCACTAAAGACACACCTCAGAGTATATAAAGCTCTAAAGACACACCTCAGAGTGTATAAAGCTCTAAAGACACACCTCAGAGTGTATAAAGCTCTAAAGACACAACTAAGAGTATATAAAGCTCTAAAGACACACCTCAGAGTGTATAAAGCTCTAAAGACACACCTCGACTGTATAAAGCTCTAAAGACACACCTCAGAGTGGTATAAAGCTCTAAAGACACACCTCAGAACGGTATAAAGCTCTAAAGACACACCTCAGAGTGTTATAAAGCTCTAAAGACACACCTCAGAGTGTATAAAGCTCTAAAGACACACCTCAGAGTGTATAAAGCTCTAAAGACACAACTCAGAGTGTATAAAGCTCTAAAGACACTTCTCAGAGTGGTATAAAGCTCTAAAGACACACCTCAGAGTGTATAAAGCTCTAAAGACACACCTCGACTGTATAAAGCTCTAAAGACACACCTCAGAACGGTATAAAGCTCTAAAGACACACCTCAGAGTGTTATAAAGCTCTAAAGAAACACCTCAGAGTGTATAAAGCTCTAAAGACACACCTCAGAGTGTATAAAGCTCTAAAGACACACCTCAGAGTGTATAAAGCTCTAAAGACACACCTCAGATTGGTATAAAGCTCTAAAGACACACCTCAGAGTGTTATAAAGCTCTAAAGACACACCTCAGAGTATATAAAGCTCTAAAGACACACCTCAGAGTGGTAAAAAGCTCTAAAGACACACCTCAGAATGTATAAAGCTCTAAAGACACACCTCAGAGTGTTATAAAGCTCTAAAGACACACCTCAGAGTGTATAAAGCTCTAAAGACACACCTTAGAGTGTATAAAGCTCTAAAGACACACCTCAGAGTGGTATAAAGCTCTAAAGACACACCTCAGAGTGTATAAAGCTCTAAAGACACACCTCAGAGTGGTATAAAGCTCTAAAGACACACCTCAGAGTGTATAAAGCTCTAAAGACACACCTCAGAGTGTTATAAAGCTCTAAAGACACACCTCAGAGTGTATAAAGCTCTAAAGACACACCTCAGAGTGTATAAAGATCTAAAGACACACCTCAGAGTGTTATAAAGCTCTAAAGACACACCTCAGAGTGTTATAAAGCTCTAAAGACACACCTCAGAGTATATAGAGCTCTAAAGACACACCTCAGAGTGTATAAAGCTCTAAAGACACACTTCAGAGTGTATAAAGCCCTAAAGACACACCTCAGAGTGTATAAAGCTATAAAGACACACCTCAGAGTTGTATAAAGCCCTAAAGACACACCTCAGAGTGCATAAAGCTCTAAAGACACACCTCAGAGTATATAAAGCTCTAAAGACACACCTCAGAGTGTATAAAGCTCTAAAGATACACCTCAGATTATATAAAGCTCTAAAGACACACCTCAGAGAATATAAAGCTCTAAAGACACACCTCAGTGTTATAAAGCTCTAAAGACACACCTCAGAGTATTATAAAGCTTTAAAGACACACCTCAGAGTTGTATAAAGCTCTAAAGACCCACCTCAGAGTGTTATAAAGCTCTAAAGACAAACCTCAGAGTGTATAAAGCTCTAAATACACACCTCAGAGTGGTATAAAGCTCTAAAGACACACCTCAGAGTGTTATAAAGCTCTAAAGACACACCTCAGAGTGTATAAAGCTCTAAAGACACAACTCATAGTATATAAAATTCTAAAGACACACCTCAGAGTGGTATAAAGCTCTAAAGACACACCTCAGATTGGTATAAAGCTCTAAAGACACACCTCGACTGTATAAAGCTCTAAAGACACACCTCAGAGTGGTATAAAGCTCTAAAGACACACCTCAGAACGGTATAAAGCTCTAAAGACACACCTCAGAGTGTTATAAAGCTCTAAAGAAACACCTCAGAGTGTATAAAGCTCTAAAGATACATCTCAGAGTGTTATAAAGCTCTAAAGACACACCTCAGAGTGTTATAAAGCTCTAAAGACACACCTCAGAGTGTTATAAAGCTCTAAAGACACACCTCAGAGTGTATAAAGCTCTAAAGACACACCTCAGAGTGGTATAAAGCTCTAAAGACACACCTCAGAATGTATAAAGCTCTAAAGACACACCTCAGAGTGTTATAAAGCTCTAAAGACACACCTCAGAGTGTATGAAGCTCTAAAGACACACCTTAGAGTGTATAAAGCTCTAAAGACACACCTCAGAGTGTATAAAGCTCTAAAGACACACCTCAGAGTGTATAAAGTTCTAAAGACACACCTCAGAGTGGTATAAAGCTCTAAAGACACACCTCAGAGTGTATAAAGCTCTAAAGACACACCTCAGAGTGTATAAAGATCTAAAGACACACCACAGAGTGTATACAGCTCTAAAGATACACCTGAGAGTGTTATAAAGCTCTAAAGACACACCCTAGAGTGTATAAAGCTCTAAAGACACACCTCAGAGTGTTATAAAGCTCTAAAGACACACCTCAGAGTGTTATAAAGCTCTAAAGACACACCTCAGAGTATATAGAGCTCTAAAGACACACCTCAGAGTGTATAAAGCTCTAAAGACACACTTCAGAGTATATAAAGCTCTAAAGACACACCTCAGAGTGTATAAAGCCCTAAAGACACACCTCAGAGTGTATAAAGCTCTAAAGACACACCTCAGAGTTGTATAAAGCCCTAAAGACACACCTCAGTGTGCATAAAGCTCTAAAGACACACCTCAGAGTATATAAAGCTCTAAAGACACACCTCAGAGTGTATAAAGCTCTAAAGACACACCTCAGAGTGTATAAAGCTCTAAAGACCCACCTCAGAGTGTTATAAAGCTCTAAAGACACACCTCAGAGTGTATAAAGCTCTAAAGACACACCTCAGAGTGGTATAAAGCTCTAAAGACACACCTCAGAGTGGTATAAAGCTCTAAAGAACACACCTCAGAGTGTATAAAGCTCTAAAGACACACCTCAGAGTGTATAAAGCTCTAAAGACACACCTCAGAGTGTATAAAGCTCTAAAGACACACCTCAGAGTGTTATAAAGCTCTAAAGACACACCTCAGAGTATATAAAGCTCTAAAGACACACCTCAGAGTGTATAAAGCTCTAAAGACACACCTCAACTGTATAAAGCACTAAAGACACACCTCAGAGTATATAAAGCTCTAAAGACACACCTCAGAGTGTATAAAGCTCTAAAGACACACCTCAACTGTATAAAGCTCTAAAGACACACCTCAGAGTGGTATAAAGCTCTAAAGACACACCTCAGAGTGTATAAAGCTCTAAAGACACACCTCAGAGTGTATAAAGCTCTAAAGACACACCTCGACTGTATAAAGCTCTAAAAACACACCTCAGAGTGTATAAAGCTCTAAAGACACACCTCAGAGTGGTATAAAGCTCTAAAGAGACACCTCAGAGTGTATAAAGCTCTAAAGACACACCTCAGAGTGTATAAAGCTCTAAAGACACACCTCAACTGTATAAAGCACTAAAGACACACCTCAGAGTATATAAAGCTCTAAAGACACACCTCAGAGTGTATAAAGCTCTAAAGACACACCTCAGAGTGTATAAAGCTCTAAAGACACAACTAAGAGTATATAAAGCTCTAAAGACACACCTCAGAGTGTATAAAGCTCTAAAGACACACCTCGACTGTATAAAGCTCTAAAGACACACCTCAGAGTGGTATAAAGCTCTAAAGACACACCTCAGAACGGTATAAAGCTCTAAAGACACACCTCAGAGTGTTATAAAGCTCTAAAGACACACCTCAGAGTGTATAAAGCTCTAAAGACACACCTCAGAGTGTATAAAGCTCTAAAGACACAACTCAGAGTGTATAAAGCTCTAAAGACACTTCTCAGAGTGGTATAAAGCTCTAAAGACACACCTCAGAGTGTATAAAGCTCTAAAGACACACCTCGACTGTATAAAGCTCTAAAGACACACCTCAGAACGGTATAAAGCTCTAAAGACACACCTCAGAGTGTTATAAAGCTCTAAAGAAACACCTCAGAGTGTATAAAGCTCTAAAGACACACCTCAGAGTGTATAAAGCTCTAAAGACACACCTCAGAGTGTATAAAGCTCTAAAGACACACCTCAGATTGGTATAAAGCTCTAAAGACACACCTCAGAGTGTTATAAAGCTCTAAAGACACACCTCAGAGTATATAAAGCTCTAAAGACACACCTCAGAGTGGTAAAAAGCTCTAAAGACACACCTCAGAATGTATAAAGCTCTAAAGACACACCTCAGAGTGTTATAAAGCTCTAAAGACACACCTCAGAGTGTATAAAGCTCTAAAGACACACCTTAGAGTGTATAAAGCTCTAAAGACACACCTCAGAGTGGTATAAAGCTCTAAAGACACACCTCAGAGTGTATAAAGCTCTAAAGACACACCTCAGAGTGGTATAAAGCTCTAAAGACACACCTCAGAGTGTATAAAGCTCTAAAGACACACCTCAGAGTGTTATAAAGCTCTAAAGACACACCTCAGAGTGTATAAAGCTCTAAAGACACACCTCAGAGTGTATAAAGATCTAAAGACACACCTCAGAGTGTTATAAAGCTCTAAAGACACACCTCAGAGTGTTATAAAGCTCTAAAGACACACCTCAGAGTATATAGAGCTCTAAAGACACACCTCAGAGTGTATAAAGCTCTAAAGACACACTTCAGAGTGTATAAAGCCCTAAAGACACACCTCAGAGTGTATAAAGCTATAAAGACACACCTCAGAGTTGTATAAAGCCCTAAAGACACACCTCAGAGTGCATAAAGCTCTAAAGACACACCTCAGAGTATATAAAGCTCTAAAGACACACCTCAGAGTGTATAAAGCTCTAAAGATACACCTCAGATTATATAAAGCTCTAAAGACACACCTCAGAGAATATAAAGCTCTAAAGACACACCTCAGTGTTATAAAGCTCTAAAGACACACCTCAGAGTATTATAAAGCTCTAAAGACACACCTCAGAGTTGTATAAAGCTCTAAAGACCCACCTCAGAGTGTTATAAAGCTCTAAAGACAAACCTCAGAGTGTATAAAGCTCTAAATACACACCTCAGAGTGGTATAAAGCTCTAAAGACACACCTCAGAGTGTTATAAAGCTCTAAAGACACACCTCAGAGTGTATAAAGCTCTAAAGACACAACTCATAGTATATAAAATTCTAAAGACACACCTCAGAGTGGTATAAAGCTCTAAAGACACACCTCAGATTGGTATAAAGCTCTAAAGACACACCTCGACTGTATAAAGCTCTAAAGACACACCTCAGAGTGGTATAAAGCTCTAAAGACACACCTCAGAACGGTATAAAGCTCTAAAGACACACCTCAGAGTGTTATAAAGCTCTAAAGAAACACCTCAGAGTGTATAAAGCTCTAAAGACACATCTCAGAGTGTTATAAAGCTCTAAAGACACACCTCAGAGTGTATAAAGCTCTAAAGACACACCTCAGATTGGTATAAAGCTCTAAAGACACACCTCAGAGTGTTATAAAGCTCCAAAGACACACCTCAGAGTGTATAAAGCTCTAAAGACACACCTCAGAGTGGTATAAAGCTCTAAAGACACACCTCAGAGTGTATAAAGCTCTAAATACACACCTCAGAGTGGTATAAAGCTCTAAAGACACACCTCAGAGTGTTATAAAGCTCTAAAGACACACCTCAGAGTGTATAAAGCTCTAAAGACACAACTCAGAGTATATAAAGCTCTAAAGACACACCTCAGAGTGGTATAAAGCTCTAAAGACACACCTCAGAGTGTATAAAGCTCTAAAGACACACCTCGACTGTATAAAGCTCTAAAGACACCTCAGAGTGGTATAAAGCTCTAAAGACACACCTCAGAACGGTATAAAGCTCTAAGGACACACCTCAGAGTGTTATAAAGCTCTAAAGAAACACCTCAGAGTGTATAAAGCTCTAAAGACACATCTCAGAGTGTTATAAAGCTCTAAAGACACACCTCAGAGTGTTATAAAGCTCTAAAGACACACCTCAGAGTGTTATAAAGCTCTAAAGACACACCTCAGAGTGTATAAAGCTCTAAAGACACACCTCAGAGTGGTATAAAGCTCTAAAGACACACCTCAGAATGTATAAAGCTCTAAAGACACACCTCAGAGTGTTATAAAGCTCTAAAGACACACCTCAGAGTGTATGAAGCTCTAAAGACACACCTAAGAGTGTATAAAGCTCTAAAGACACACCTCAGAGTGGTATAAAGCTCTAAAGACACACCTCAGAGTGTATGAAGCTCTAAAGATACATCTCAGAGTGTTATAAAGCTCTAAAGACACACCTCAGAGTGTTATAAAGCTCTAAAGACACACCTCAGAGTGTTATAAAGCTCTAAAGACACACCTCAGAGTGTATAAAGCTCTAAAGACACACCTCAGAGTGGTATAAAGCTCTAAAGACACACCTCAGAATGTATAAAGCTCTAAAGACACACCTCAGAGTGTTATAAAGCTCTAAAGACACACCTCAGAGTGTATGAAGCTCTAAAGACACACCTTAGAGTGTATAAAGCTCTAAAGACACACCTCAGAGTGTATAAAGCTCTAAAGACACACCTCAGAGTGTATAAAGCTCTAAAGACACACCTCAGAGTGGTATAAAGCTCTAAAGACACACCTCAGAGTGTATAAAGCTCTAAAGACACACCTCAGAGTGGTATAAAGCTCTAAAGACACACCTCAGAGTGTATAAAGATCTAAAGACACACCACAGAGTGTATACAGCTCTAAAGATACACCTGAGAGTGTTATAAAGCTCTAAAGACACACCCTAGAGTGTATAAAGCTCTAAAGACACACCTCAGAGTGTTATAAAGCTCTAAAGACACACCTCAGAGTGTTATAAAGCTCTAAAGACACACCTCAGAGTATATAGAGCTCTAAAGACACACCTCAGAGTGTATAAAGCTCTAAAGACACACTTCAGAGTATATAAAGCTCTAAAGACACACCTCAGATTGTATAAAGCCCTAAAGACACACCTCAGAGTGTATAAAGCTCTAAAGACACACCTCAGAGTTGTATAAAGCCCTAAAGACACACCTCAGAGTGCATAAAGCTCTAAAGACACACCTCAGAGTATATAAAGCTCTAAAGACACACCTCAGAGTGTATAAAGCTCTAAAGACCCACCTCAGAGTGTTATAAAGCTCTAAAGACACACCTCAGAGTGTATAAAGCTCTAAAGACACACCTCAGAGTGGTATAAAGCTCTAAAGACACACCTCAGAGTGGTATAAAGATCTAAAGAACACACCTCAGAGTGTATAAAGCTCTAAAGACACACCTCAGAGTGTATAAAGCTCTAAAGACACACCTCAGAGTGTATAAAGCTCTAAAGACACACCTCAGAGTGTTATAAAGCTCTAAAGACACACCTCAGAGTATATAAAGCTCTAAAGACACACCTCAGAGTGTATAAAGCTCTAAAGACACACCTCAACTGTATAAAGCACTAAAGACACACCTCAGAGTATATAAAGCTCTAAAGACACACCTCAGAGTGTATAAAGCTCTAAAGACACACCTCAACTGTATAAAGCTCTAAAGACACACCTCAGAGTGGTATAAAGCTCTAAAGACACACCTCAGAGTGTATAAAGCTCTAAAGACACACCTCAGAGTATATAAAGCTCTAAACACACACCTCAGAGTGTATAAAGCTCTAAAGACACACCTCGACTGTATAAAGCTCTAAAAACACACCTCAGAGTGTATAAAGCTCTAAAGACACACCTCAGAGTGGTATAAAGCTCTAAAGAGACACCTCAGAGTGTATAAAGCTCTAAAGACACACCTCAGAGTGTATAAAGCTCTAAAGACACACCTCAACTGTATAAAGCACTAAAGACACACCTCAGAGTATATGAAGCTCTAAAGACACACCTCAGAGTGTATAAAGCTCTAAAGACACACCTCAACTGTATAAAGCTCTAAAGACACACCTCAGAGTGGTATAAAGCTCTAAAGACACACCTCAGAGTGTATAAAGCTCTAAAGACACACCTCAGAGTGTATAAAGCTCTAAAGACACACCTCAGAGTATATAAAGCTCTAAACACACACCTCAGAGTGTATAAAGCTCTAAAGACACACCTCGACTGTATAAAGCTCTAAAAACACACCTCAGAGTGTATAAAGCTCTAAAGACACACCTCAGAGTGGTATAAAGCTCTAAAGAGACACCTCAGAGTGTTATAAAGCTCTAAAGACACAACTAAGAGTATATAAAGCTCTAAAGACACACCTCAGAGTGGTATAAAGCTCTAAAGACACACCTCAGAGTGTATAAAGCTCTAAAGACACACCTCAGAGTGTATAAAGCTCTAAAGACACAACTAAGAGTATATAAAGCTCTAAAGACACACCTCAGAGTGTATAAAGCTCTAAAGACACACCTCGACTGTATAAAGCTCTAAAGACACACCTCAGAGTGGTATAAAGCTCTAAAGACACACCTCAGAACGGTATAAAGCTCTAAAGACAAACCTCAGAGTGTTATAAAGCTCTAAAGACACACCTCAGAGTGTATAAAGCTCTAAAGACACACCTCAGAGTGTATAAAGCTCTAAAGACACAACTCAGAGTGTATAAAGCTCTAAAGACACTTCTCAGAGTGGTATAAAGCTCTAAAGACACACCTCAGAGTGTATAAAGCTCTAAAGACACACCTCGACTGTATAAAGCTCTAAAGACACACCTCAGAGTGGTATAAAGCTCTAAAGACACACCTCAGAACGGTATAAAGCTCTAAAGACACACCTCAGAGTGTTATAAAGCTCTAAAGACACACCTCAGAGTGTATAAAGCTCTAAAGACACACCTCAGAGTGTATAAAGCTCTAAAGACACAACTCAGAGTGTATAAAGCTCTAAAGACACTTCTCAGAGTGGTATAAAGCTCTAAAGACACACCTCAGAGTGTATAAAGCTCTAAAGACACACCTCGACTGTATAAAGCTCTAAAGACACACCTCAGAACGGTATAAAGCTCTAAAGACACACCTCAGAGTGTTATAAAGCTCTAAAGAAACACCTCAGAGTGTATAAAGCTCTAAAGACACACCTCAGAGTGTATAAAGCTCTAAAGACACACCTCAGAGTGTATAAAGCTCTAAAGACACACCTCAGATTGGTATAAAGCTCTAAAGACACACCTCAGAGTGTTATAAAGCTCTAAAGACACACCTCAGAGTATATAAAGCTCTAAAGACACACCTCAGAGTGGTATAAAGCTCTAAAGACACACCTCAGAATGTATAAAGCTCTAAAGACACACCTCAGAGTGTTATAAAGCTCTAAAGACACACCTCAGAGTGTATAAAGCTCTAAAGACACACCTTAGAGTGTATAAAGCTCTAAAGACACACCTCAGAGTGGTATAAAGCTCTAAAGACACACCTCAGAGTGTATAAAGCTCTAAAGACACACCTCAGAGTGGTATAAAGCTCTAAAGACACACCTCAGAGTGTATAAAGCTCTAAAGACACACCTCAGAGTGTTATAAAGCTCTAAAGACACACCTCAGAGTGTATAAAGCTCTAAAGACACACCTCAGAGTGTATAAAGATCTAAAGACACACCACAGAGTGTATACAGCTCTAAAGATACACCTGAGAGTGTTATAAAGCTCTAAAGACACACCCTAGAGTGTATAAAGCTCTAAAGACACACCTCAGAGTGTTATAAAGCTCTAAAGACACACCTCAGAGTGTTATAAAGCTCTAAAGACACACCTCAGAGTATATAGAGCTCTAAAGACACACCTCAGAGTGTATAAAGCTCTAAAGACACACTTCAGAGTGTATAAAGCCCTAAAGACACACCTCAGAGTGTATAAAGCTATAAAGACACACCTCAGAGTTGTATAAAGCCCTAAAGACACACCTCAGAGTGCATAAAGCTCTAAAGACACACCTCAGAGTATATAAAGCTCTAAAGACACACCTCAGAGTGTATAAAGCTCTAAAGATACACCTCAGATTATATAAAGCTCTAAAGACACACCTCAGAGAATATAAAGCTCTAAAGACACACCTCAGTGTTATAAAGCTCTAAAGACACACCTCAGAGTATTATAAAGCTCTAAAGACACACCTCAGAGTTGTATAAAGCTCTAAAGACCCACCTCAGAGTGTTATAAAGCTCTAAAGACACACCTCAGAGTGTATAAAGCTCTAAATACACACCTCAGAGTGGTATAAAGCTCTAAAGACACACCTCAGAGTGTTATAAAGCTCTAAAGACACACCTCAGAGTGTATAAAGCTCTAAAGACACAACTCAGAGTATATAAAATTCTAAAGACACACCTCAGAGTGGTATAAAGCTCTAAAGACACACCTCAGATTGGTATAAAGCTCTAAAGACACACCTCGACTGTATAAAGCTCTAAAGACACACCTCAGAGTGGTATAAAGCTCTAAAGACACACCTCAGAACGGTATAAAGCTCTAAAGACACACCTCAGAGTGTTATAAAGCTCTAAAGAAACACCTCAGAGTGTATAAAGCTCTAAAGACACATCTCAGAGTGTTATAAAGCTCTAAAGACACACCTCAGAGTGTATAAAGCTCTAAAGACACACCTCAGATTGGTATAAAGCTCTAAAGACACACCTCAGAGTGTTATAAAGCTCCAAAGACACACCTCAGAGTGTATAAAGCTCTAAAGACACACCTCAGAGTGGTATAAAGCTCTAAAGACACACCTCAGAGTGTATAAAGCTCTAAATACACACCTCAGAGTGGTATAAAGCTCTAAAGACACACCTCAGAGTGTTATAAAGCTCTAAAGACACACCTCAGAGTGTATAAAGCTCTAAAGACACAACTCAGAGTATATAAAGCTCTAAAGACACACCTCAGAGTGGTATAAAGCTCTAAAGACACACCTCAGAGTGTATAAAGCTCTAAAGACACACCTCGACTGTATAAAGCTCTAAAGACACACCTCAGAGTGGTATAAAGCTCTAAAGACACACCTCAGAACGGTATAAAGCTCTAAAGACACACCTCAGAGTGTTATAAAGCTCTAAAGAAACACCTCAGAGTGTATAAAGCTCTAAAGACACACCTCAGAGTGTTATAAAGCTCTAAAGACACACCTCAGAGTGTATAAAGCTCTAAAGACACACCTCAGAGTGGTATAAAGCTCTAAAGACACACCTCAGAATGTATAAAGCTCTAAAGACACACCTCAGAGTGTTATAAAGCTCTAAAGACACACCTCAGAGTGTATGAAGCTCTAAAGACACACCTAAGAGTGTATAAAGCTCTAAAGACACACCTCAGAGTGGTATAAAGCTCTAAAGACACACCTCAGAGTGTATAAAGCTCTAAAGACACACCTCAGAGTGTATAAATCTCTAAAGACACACCTCAGAGTGGTATAAAGCTCTAAAGACACACCTCAGAGTGTATAAAGCTCTAAAGACCCACCTCAGAGTGTTATAAAGCTCTAAAGACACACCTCAGAGTGTATAAAGCTCTAAAGACACACCTCAGAGTGGTATAAAGCTCTAAAGACACACCTCAGAGTGGTATAAAGCTCTAAAGACCCACCTCAGAGTGTTATAAAGCTCTAAAGACACACCTCAGAGTGTATAAAGCTCTAAAGACACACCTCAGAGTGGTATAAAGCTCTAAAGACACACCTCAGAGTGTTATAAAGCTCTAAAGACACACCTCAGAGTGTATAAAGCTCTAAAGACACACCTCAGAGTGGTATAAAGCTCTAAAGACACACCTCAGAGTGTATAAAGCTCTAAAGACACACCTCAACTGTATAAAGCTCTAAAGACACACCTCAGAGTGTTATAAAGCTCTAAAGACACACCTCAGAGTGGTATAAAGCTCTAAAGACCCACCTCAGAGTGTTATAAAGCTCTAAAGACACACCACAGAGTGTATAAAGCTCTAAATACACACCTCAGAGTGGTATAAAGCTCTAAAGACACACCTCAGAGTGTTATAAAGCTCTAAAGACACACCTCAGAGTGTATACAGCTCTAAAGACACACCTCAGAGTGTATAAAGCTCTAAAGACACAACTCAGAGTATATAAAGCTCTAAAGACACACCTCAGAGTGGTATAAAGCTCTAAAGACATACCTCAGATTGGTATAAAGCTCTAAAGACACACCTCGACTGTATAAAGCTCTAAAGACACACCTCAGAGTGTTATAAAGCTCTAAAGACACACCTCAGAGTGTTATAAAGCTCTAAAGACACACCTCAGAGTGTATAAAGCTCTAAATACACACCTCAGAGTGGTATAAAGCTCTAAAGACACACCTCAGAGTGTTATAAAGCTCTAAAGACACACCTCAGAGTGTATAAAGCTCTAAAGACACAACTCAGAGTATATAAAATTCTAAAGACACACCTCAGAGTGTTATAAAGCTCTAAAGACACACCTCAGAGTGTATAAAGCTCTAAAGACACACCTCAGAGTGTATAAAGATCTAAAGACACACCACAGAGTGTATACAGCTCTAAAGATACACCTGAGAGTGTTATAAAGCTCTAAAGACACACCCTAGAGTGTATAAAGCTCTAAAGACACACCTCAGAGTGTTATAAAGCTCTAAAGACACACCTCAGAGTGTTATAAAGCTCTAAAGACACACCTCAGAGTATATAGAGCTCTAAAGACACACCTCAGAGTGTATAAAGCTCTAAAGACACACTTCAGAGTGTATAAAGCCCTAAAGACACACCTCAGAGTGTATAAAGCTATAAAGACACACCTCAGAGTTGTATAAAGCCCTAAAGACACACCTCAGAGTGCATAAAGCTCTAAAGACACACCTCAGAGTATATAAAGCTCTAAAGACACACCTCAGAGTGTATAAAGCTCTAAAGATACACCTCAGATTATATAAAGCTCTAAAGACACACCTCAGAGAATATAAAGCTCTAAAGACACACCTCAGTGTTATAAAGCTCTAAAGACACACCTCAGAGTATTATAAAGCTCTAAAGACACACCTCAGAGTTGTATAAAGCTCTAAAGACCCACCTCAGAGTGTTATAAAGCTCTAAAGACACACCTCAGAGTGTATAAAGCTCTAAATACACACCTCAGAGTGGTATAAAGCTCTAAAGACACACCTCAGAGTGTTATAAAGCTCTAAAGACACACCTCAGAGTGTATAAAGCTCTAAAGACACAACTCAGAGTATATAAAATTCTAAAGACACACCTCAGAGTGGTATAAAGCTCTAAAGACACACCTCAGATTGGTATAAAGCTCTAAAGACACACCTCGACTGTATAAAGCTCTAAAGACACACCTCAGAGTGGTATAAAGCTCTAAAGACACACCTCAGAACGGTATAAAGCTCTAAAGACACACCTCAGAGTGTTATAAAGCTCTAAAGAAACACCTCAGAGTGTATAAAGCTCTAAAGACACATCTCAGAGTGTTATAAAGCTCTAAAGACACACCTCAGAGTGTATAAAGCTCTAAAGACACACCTCAGATTGGTATAAAGCTCTAAAGACACACCTCAGAGTGTTATAAAGCTCCAAAGACACACCTCAGAGTGTATAAAGCTCTAAAGACACACCTCAGAGTGGTATAAAGCTCTAAAGACACACCTCAGAGTGTATAAAGCTCTAAATACACACCTCAGAGTGGTATAAAGCTCTAAAGACACACCTCAGAGTGTTATAAAGCTCTAAAGACACACCTCAGAGTGTATAAAGCTCTAAAGACACAACTCAGAGTATATAAAGCTCTAAAGACACACCTCAGAGTGGTATAAAGCTCTAAAGACACACCTCAGAGTGTATAAAGCTCTAAAGACACACCTCGACTGTATAAAGCTCTAAAGACACACCTCAGAGTGGTATAAAGCTCTAAAGACACACCTCAGAACGGTATAAAGCTCTAAAGACACACCTCAGAGTGTTATAAAGCTCTAAAGAAACACCTCAGAGTGTATAAAGCTCTAAAGACACATCTCAGAGTGTTATAAAGCTCTAAAGACACACCTCAGAGTGTTATAAAGCTCTAAAGACACACCTCAGAGTGTTATAAAGCTCTAAAGACACACCTCAGAGTGTATAAAGCTCTAAAGACACACCTCAGAGTGGTATAAAGCTCTAAAGACACACCTCAGAATGTATAAAGCTCTAAAGACACACCTCAGAGTGTTATAAAGCTCTAAAGACACACCTCAGAGTGTATGAAGCTCTAAAGACACACCTAAGAGTGTATAAAGCTCTAAAGACACACCTCAGAGTGGTATAAAGCTCTAAAGACACACCTCAGAGTGTATAAAGCTCTAAAGACACACCTCAGAGTGTATAAATCTCTAAAGACACACCTCAGAGTGGTATAAAGCTCTAAAGACACACCTCAGAGTGTATAAAGCTCTAAAGACCCACCTCAGAGTGTTATAAAGCTCTAAAGACACACCTCAGAGTGTATAAAGCTCTAAAGACACACCTCAGAGTGGTATAAAGCTCTAAAGACACACCTCAGAGTGGTATAAAGCTCTAAAGACCCACCTCAGAGTGTTATAAAGCTCTAAAGACACACCTCAGAGTGTATAAAGCTCTAAAGACACACCTCAGAGTGGTATAAAGCTCTAAAGACACACCTCAGAGTGTTATAAAGCTCTAAAGACACACCTCAGAGTGTATAAAGCTCTAAAGACACACCTCAGAGTGGTATAAAGCTCTAAAGACACACCTCAGAGTGTATAAAGCTCTAAAGACACACCTCAACTGTATAAAGCTCTAAAGACACACCTCAGAGTGTTATAAAGCTCTAAAGACACACCTCAGAGTGGTATAAAGCTCTAAAGACCCACCTCAGAGTGTTATAAAGCTCTAAAGACACACCACAGAGTGTATAAAGCTCTAAATACACACCTCAGAGTGGTATAAAGCTCTAAAGACACACCTCAGAGTGTTATAAAGCTCTAAAGACACACCTCAGAGTGTATACAGCTCTAAAGACACACCTCAGAGTGTATAAAGCGCTAAAGACACAACTCAGAGTATATAAAGCTCTAAAGACACACCTCAGAGTGGTATAAAGCTCTAAAGACACACCTCAGATTGGTATAAAGCTCTAAAGACACACCTCGACTGTATAAAGCTCTAAAGACACACCTCAGAGTGTTATAAAGCTCTAAAGACACACCTCAGAGTGTTATAAAGCTCTAAAGACACACCTCAGAGTGTATAAAGCTCTAAATACACACCTCAGAGTGGTATAAAGCTCTAAAGACACACCTCAGAGTGTTATAAAGCTCTAAAGACACACCTCAGAGTGTATAAAGCTCTAAAGACACAACTCAGAGTATATAAAATTCTAAAGACACACCTCAGAGTGGTATAAAGCTCTAAAGACACACCTCAGATTGGTATAAAGCTCTAAAGACACACCTCGACTGTATAAAGCTCTAAAGACACACCTCAGAGTGTATAAAGCTCTAAAGACACACCTCAGAACGGTATAAAGCTCTAAAGACACACCTCAGAGTGTTATAAAGCTCTAAAGAAACACCTCAGAGTGTATAAAGCTCTAAAGACACATCTCAGAGTGTTATAAAGCTCTAAAGACACACCTCAGAGTGTATAAAGCTCTAAAGACACACCTCAGATTGGTATAAAGCTCTAAAGACACACCTCAGAGTGTTATAAAGCTCCAAAGACACACCTCAGAGTGTATAAAGCTCTAAAGACACACCTCAGAGTGGTATAAAGCTCTAAAGACACACCTCAGAGTGTATAAAGCTCTAAATACACACCTCAGAGTGGTATAAAGCTCTAAAGACACACCTCAGAGTGTTATAAAGCTCTAAAGACACACCTCAGAGTGTATAAAGCTCTAAAGACACAACTCAGAGTATATAAAGCTCTAAAGACACACCTCAGAGTGGTATAAAGCTCTAAAGACACACCTCAGAGTGTATAAAGCTCTAAAGACACACCTCGACTGTATAAAGCTCTAAAGACACACCTCAGAGTGGTATAAAGCTCTAAAGACACACCTCAGAACGGTATAAAGCTCTAAAGACACACCTCAGAGTGTTATAAAGCTCTAAAGACACACCTCAGAGTGTTATAAAGCTCTAAAGACACACCTCAGAGTGTATAAAGCTCTAAAGACACACCTCAGAGTGGTATAAAGCTCTAAAGACACACCTCAGAATGTATAAAGCTCTAAAGACACACCTCAGAGTGTTATAAAGCTCTAAAGACACACCTCAGAGTGTATGAAGCTCTAAAGACACACCTAAGAGTGTATAAAGCTCTAAAGACACACCTCAGAGTGGTATAAAGCTCTAAAGACACACCTCAGAGTGTATAAAGCTCTAAAGACACACCTCAGAGTGTATAAATCTCTAAAGACACACCTCAGAGTGGTATAAAGCTCTAAAGACACACCTCAGAGTATATAAAGCTCTAAAGACACACCTCAGAGTATATAAAGCTCTAAAGACACACCTCAGAGTGGTATAAAGCTCTAAAGACACACCTCAGAGTGTATAAAGCTCTAAAGACCCACCTCAGAGTGTTATAAAGCTCTAAAGACACACCTCAGAGTGTATAAAGCTCTAAAGACACACCTCAGAGTGGTATAAAGCTCTAAAGACACACCTCAGAGTGGTATAAAGCTCTAAAGACCCACCTCAGAGTGTTATAAAGCTCTAAAGACACACCTCAGAGTGTATAAAGCTCTAAAGACACACCTCAGAGTGGTATAAAGCTCTAACGACACACCTCAGAGTGTTATAAAGCTCTAAAGACACACCTCAGAGTGTATAAAGCTCTAAAGACACACCTCAGAGTGGTATAAAGCTCTAAAGACACACCTCAGAGTGTATAAAGCTCTAAAGACACACCTCAACTGTATAAAGCTCTAAAGACACACCTCAGAGTGTTATAAAGCTCTAAAGACACACCTCAGAGTGGTATAAAGCTCTAAAGACCCACCTCAGAGTGTTATAAAGCTCTAAAGACACACCTCAGAGTGTATAAAGCTCTAAATACACACCTCAGAGTGGTATAAAGCTCTAAAGACACACCTCAGAGTGTTATAAAGCTCTAAAGACACACCTCAGAGTGTATACAGCTCTAAAGACACACCTCAGAGTGTATAAAGCTCTAAAGACACAACTCAGAGTATATAAAGCTCTAAAGACACACCTCAGAGTGGTATAAAGCTCTAAAGACACACCTCAGATTGGTATAAAGCTCTAAAGACACACCTCGACTGTATAAAGCTCTAAAGACACACCTCAGAGTGGTAAAAAGCTCTAAAGACACACCTCAGAACGGTATAAAGCTCTAAAGACACACCTCAGAGTATTATAAAGCTCTAAAGAAACACCTCAGAGTGTATAAAGCTCTAAAGACACATCTCAGAGTGTTATAAAGCTCTAAAGACACACCTCAGAGTGTATAAAGCTCTAAAGACACACCTCAGATTGGTATAAAGCTCTAAAGACACACCTCAGAGTGTTATAAAGCTCTTAAGACACACCTCAGAGTGTTATAAAGCTCTAAAGACACACCTCAGAGTGGTATAAAGCTCTAAAGACACACCTCAGAGCAGTATAAAGCTCTAAAGACACACCTCAGAGTGTTATAAAGCTCTAAAGACACACCTCAGAGTGGTATAAAGCTCTAAAGACACACCTCAGAGTGGTATAAAGCTCTAAAGACACACCTCAGAGTGTTATAAAGCTCTAAAGACACACCTCAGAGTGTATAAAGCTCTAAAGACACAACTCAGAGTATATAAAGCTCTAAAGACACACCTCAGAGTGGTATAAAGCTCTAAAGACACACCTCAGAGTGTATAAAGCTCTAAAGACACACCTCGACTGTATAAAGCTCTAAAGACACACCTCAGAGTGGTACAAAGCTCTAAAGACACACCTCAGAACGGTATAAAGCTCTAAAGACACACCTCAGAGTGTTATAAAGCTCTAAAGAAACACCTCAGAGTGTATAAAGCTCTAAAGACACATCTCAGAGTGTTATAAAGCTCTAAAGACACACCTCAGAGTGTTATAATGCTCTAAAGACACACCTCAGAGTGTTATAAAGCTCTAAAGACACACCTCAGAGTGTATAAAGCTCTAAAGACACACCTCAGAGTGGTATAAAGCTCTAAAGACACACCTCAGAATGTATAAAGCTCTAAAGACACACCTCAGAGTGTTATAAAGCTCTAAAGACACACCTCAGAGTGTATAAAGCTCTAAAGACACACCTCAGAGTGTTATAAAGCTCTAAAGACACACCTCAGAGTGTATAAAGCTCTAAAGACACACCTCAGGACGGTATAAAGCTCTAAAGACACACCTCAGAGTGTTATAAAGCTCTAAAGAAACACATCAGAGTGTATAAAGCTCTAAAGACACATCTCAGAGTATTATAAAGCTCTAAAGACACACCTCAGAGTGTATAAAGCTCTAAAGACACACCTCAGATTGGTATAAAGCTCTAAAGACACACCTCAGAGTGTTATAAAGCTCTAAAGACACACCTTAGAGTGTATAAAGCTCTAAAGACACACCTCAGAGTGGTATAAAGCTCTAAAGACACACCTCAGAGTGTATAAAGCTCTAAATACACACCTCAGAGTGGTATAAAGCTCTAAAGACACACCTCAGAGTGTTATAAAGCTCTAAAGACACACCTCAGAGTGTATAAAGCTCTAAAGACACAACTCAGAGTATATAAAGCTCTAAAGACACACCTCAGAGTGGTATAAAGCTCTAAAGACACACCTCAGAGTGTATAAAGCTCTAAAGACACACCTCGACTGTATAAAGCTCTAAAGACACACCTCAGAGTGGTATAAAGCTCTAAAGACACACCTCAGAACGGTATAAAGCTCTAAAGACAAACCTCAGAGTGTTATAAAGCTCTAAAGAAACACCTCAGAGTGTATAAAGCTCTAAAGACACATCTCAGAGTGTTATAAAGCTCTAAAGACACACCTCAGAGTGTTATAAAGCTCTAAAGACACACCTCAGAGTGTTATAAAGCTCTAAAGACACACCTCAGAGTGTATAAAGCTCTAAAGACACACCTCAGAGTGTTATAAAGCTCTAAAGACACACCTCAGAGTGGTATAAAGCTCTAAAGACACACCTCAGAACGGTATAAAGCTCTAAAGACAAACCTCAGAGTGTTATAAAGCTCTAAAGAAACACCTCAGAGTGTATAAAGCTCTAAAGACACATCTCAGAGTGTTATAAAGCTCTAAAGACACACCTCAGAGTGTTATAAAGCTCTAAAGACACACCTCAGAGTGTTATAAAGCTCTAAAGACACACCTCAGAGTGTATAAAGCTCTAAAGACACACCTCAGAGTGGTATAAAGCTCTAAAGACACACCTCAGAATGTATAAAGCTCTAAAGACACACCTCAGAGTGTTATAAAGCTCTAAAGACACACCTCAGAGTGTATTGTTACGGCAGTTTCCTGTAAACAATGATCAAGTAAAGAGTAACCAGGCAATAACTTGAAGCAGAAACAGAGTCTCTCGGTCTCTCTCAAAAGGTGGAAGTTTATTCACGTGCACAGTGGATAAACACCCTCACTTTCCCTAAGACAAGTTCGTTCTGTCCCTACCTAACTTTACAAGTTACAAAGTACACCTTTTATAGGTGGTAACAAACATAACATAATCACAACCCAAATCAGCTCAAAAAGAGATAGACCAGACTATCACGTCCGTGACGGTTCCAGCTCTCTCTTCAGAGGTTTAATCTAAGACCATTTCCACACTGAATCCGGTCCTGACGCATTAATTGATGATTAAGAGGCGCCGGACAGTAGATATTCAGTATAATCAGGACCTCATCAAATCAAATCAAATCAATTTATTTTTGTAAGGCCCAAAATCACAACAACAGTTGCCTCTGAGGGCCACAGGGAGAAATGAATCAACAATGTCTGTGGTGGCGATGAAGTCAGACAATGTCTGTGGTGGCGATGGAGTCAGACAATGTCTGTGGTGGCGATGAAGTCAGACAATGTCTGTGGTGGCGAGGGACGATGTCCCAGGGTCCTCTGTCCTTAGACTCTCCTTCTCGGCCAGGAAAAACTACAAAAAAAAACCTCTTTGGGAAAAAAGCGTAGAAACCTGGAGGAGTTCCAGTGAAGGAGAGATCCGACTCTCACAGACGGACAGACGGACACGAGGAGACTGGAGCTGGACCCACTCTTCAGGCAGATGAGGGACCGACTGAGGCGAACTGGACCTCATATTCTTATCCCATCTACACACAGGAGAACAACAAAGATATTAATTCCGTGACATGTCATGGCCTAAAACAACATTAGAATGACATGACATGACCCATTTTCTGCCATTACAATACCACTCTTTTGATTATCTTAAACCCCTGTTTAATATCATATCATCAATCAATTACCAATCAGAGAAAATATTAATTAATAATTAATAACACAACAAAAAATGAATAATAACAATAATTAGATAAATAAAAAAATAATAATAATAATAATAATGACAAATTGAATGATTAAAAACACTAATTAATAAAATTGAACCCTTGAAATTAGAAATAAAATAATAATAATAATAGTAAAAAATAGATAAAATAATTAATAAAAAATATTAATAAAGTTAACCCCAGCTCCCCCGTCCCGAGACCCCCTCCACCGGCCAGGAAAAAACTACCAAACCTCTTTGGGATAAAAGTAGAAAACCTGAGTAGGAGAAAACTACAAAACCACTTTGGGATAAAAGTAGAAACCTGGAGGAATTCCACTGTGAATGGGGCTCAGGACGGACAGGCTGATGCTGACTTCTGGAAGGAAAAAAAAATGCTCGATTAATTTCATCAAAATAAAGATTTCAGTCCATCTCTTGTCTTAATTTAAGTCATTACAATTTCCCTTTGAATCAGTGATTTTAAAAACCGTTTAAAAGAAATTAATAAAACTGTTAAAGTTTTATTTGCCTCCGCTCTTGTTTATGCCGTTACTGGCTTAAGGTCTCATTCCCTTGATGATTGAATCATCATCTGAATCACTAATGTAGCCTGTGTCTTGCTTAGACGCGTCTCTATCTGGCCCTGGAACCTGAACAGACACATATTGAGCAGAAACTATTTTACCAATCACTTTGAACAAACATGGGAGAACACAAGAAAACAGAATCAAGATTACCCCTACAATAATCCCAACATTTATGAGCACGTCACGCCAGGAAGTAAGAGCCCATCCTAACACAGAAAAAGGGTGAGTGGCAGTGACAGTTTCAGATTCCATGAGATTACGGAGTTTGGTCAAATTTGCGAGTCCCTGTTGGATCGCACCCCCATCCTCATCATTAGCAGGAATGTAGGTACAGCAGCTCCCTCTTAGTAAAGTGCACCCGCGTCTAGTTTTACATTTTTAGGAGCTCTGATGTGAATCTGAGGTCGGAACTTAATCTTGCGTGGGAGAAGAGGAATCACCGCTCTCCACGCAGACCAAACTATCCTACTCAGAAGTTTAACATTATCTCTAGAAATTAGAGTGCCAGGTAACATGTTGGATAAATTAGGCACAGGGAGAGGGAGCACGTGTGGAGAGTTGGTTGCCATGGGCATGTGTGTACATACATAACAATCTCTCCGCTTGTGACTGTCGGCTACATATTTAGCATATCGATACCAATAGTTTAGTGTATAGACGGTGGAATGGTTATAAGTGTCTGTGAGAGACTCGATCTTGGATGTGTCGTCATAGTGCAGTGTACGAGTGTTACGGTCTACCCTGTTTTCTCTGTGGGGCCACATCCAGCTAGGCAGAGTGATAAACCATATTATTCCCAACGCCAGAACTATTGACAGACCCAGTGCATAAATCATTATTCTATAGTTCAGCAACCTGATGTTGAGCTCGACCTTTCTGTCGGTCAGATACCATTTAGAGCTCTGACGCTCCGGGGGACTCCCCCCCCCAGGAGGAGCCGGGTGAGCCTCAGGAATCATGAAGACGATGAGGACAGTATTTGTGTAGATATTACCAGACGATGCAGAAGAACGTGGAGCTTTAAACCGCGCCGGGTTTTGGCAACTTGCCCCGTGCTCGGAGCACTCGATCAGTGGGCTCTGGTGCCTTTCGAGGTTTACGACCTGCTCGGACCCCGACTTTCTCGAACTTGAGATCGTTGCAAAAAGGTCCCACGACGTCCTCAGTGGTTGCCCCTTGTGTCCGACCCACGAGTGGACCGACACCCGCGTTGTCGTTGATCTCCGCAGGTGTGCTGAAGATGGCTCGGCAGTGAGATGCGTGAACCCAGGTGCCCCGTTCTGCGACTTTCACTGCGGTGTGAGTGATGAGGAGGACCTGGACCGGGCCAATCCACCTTTTGGAACACCACCTTTTCCTCCTCGGCTCTCGGATCAAGATCCAGTCACCTGGTTTGAAGTTGTGGAGGACAGCTTCTGCTGCCTTTGGGAGAGCGGCTTTCACCTGTGCAGAAATTGAGGACAACCGGTCTTCCAATTCTATACAGTAAGCTAGCATTGAGTCGTCGCGTCCATGTGAGATCAGCGCCATCTGCCTGAAAAAATGTTTAGGTAAACGGATTTTTTGTTAGGCCCAACCCAAATGCCATCACACTTCTCAGCCCCCGCCTTCTTCCACACAGAGATTTCCTCTGACGTGGAGAATTCCTGCATGGTTGATAAGGACTCTGGAAGAGAAGTGTTATTAAACACAAAACATTCATTTTGCTCTTGTCTGCAGAGATAAGATGCGGCCTTGGCTGCCTTGTCCGCTCTGCTGTTTCCCTGTGAAATTGGGTCAGTTCTGTTAGTATGAGCTTGACATTTGCATATAGCAATATCAGATGGGAGCAAGATCGCCGTCAGGAGTTCCCCAACTTGCGTGCAGTTCAGAATAGGCTTACCATCCGATTTCAAAAAGTTCCTGTGTCGCCACAACCCCGCCCAGTCGTGGCATACACCAAACGCATAGCGAGAGTCTGTGAAAATTGTGACGGACTGACCCTTCGCCAATGTGCATGCGACTGTCAGAGCCACCAATTCTGCAGTCTGTGCAGAGAAATGAGAGGGCAGTGGGCCTGAGGCCGCCACATCCCACTCAGAGCATACTGCAAAGCCAACACGGTTCTGTCCCGTGTTGGTGTCTCGAGATGCTGATCCATCTACATAAAAAACCAAGTCAGAGTTAGCAAGTGGCTCCTCTTTCAGATCCGGTCTCGGGGTGCAAACCTGCTCAAGTAGAAAAGGACTGGACTAAACTTCTACGGACAGGACAAGATATTGGACCACACATGTCCTTGCCAATGGTGGAGGTGGCAGGCCCGGAGGGACAGATGTTTGTTTATAGACCCTGGAGCCCAGAAGAGGTCCTGGCCAACTCCAAAGCCCTGCCTGATCCAGTGCCCAATGGGACTACATTTGCTAGAGAATTCGAAGAATTTTGCCAAGAGCTAAGACCTTCCGGGTTAGAATGTAGAAAAATTTTACTATCTGCTCTGAGGACTAGCGATTTTGCAAAAATTAAAGGAGCCATTCCACCTAATGACATGCGGGCCGACAAACCAGTCTATGAACACAATGTGGGATACATTGCGGCTATAAAGGGGCTGAATACGGCCATCACTGAGGCCTTTCCAATCAAATATGACCCTGAAGCCCTCCTGGGGTGTAAACAAAAGCCAGACGAGACCACAGACGACTATTTTCATAGATTCTCCGTTCTGTATAAAGAAAAGAGTGACATGGTAGACACACCGGGCTCAGCATATGAAGAAAGCCTTTGTCGGGCCCTCTGCCCTGGCATCCTTCCAGACATTTTTGCCAAAGTGGAAAAGTTGTATATTGGTGGACTTGACCAGCCCAAGCTCGATGACCTGCGCAGATATGCACGTCATGCGCAAAAGCTTATCTCAAAGACACAAAAAAAAAAAGGAAGAGAAACGGGCTACGGAACAACACAAGGCCACACTGACACTTTTTTCCGGTAGACCAGATGGGCATCACCAACGCGGCCGTGGGCGTGGGCGTGGGAGACGAGAACAACGTAGGGGGGCGTGTTTCACATGTGGACAGTTCGGACACTTTGCCAGAGATTGCACAGCTGCACTACAGCAGCCCGGACCTTATGTTAACGATCAACTTCCCACAGCAAATCACGCACCGACCCCCCACGTACCCAGACCACAAGATTTTCTCCCCACTATGCAGCCTGGACCTTACTATGCTAACGGACAACTGCCCATGGCTAATCATGGACTCAGATCACAACAAGCTCTGCCCACTCAACCATGTTTAGCTCTTCCAGCTCCTGGACATTATGGGGGGTCGGATTGACTGGCGGGGGCGGAAGGGGGCAGGTCCGAGCATGCAGCAGAGACGACTGGCTCAACGACACACGCACCGGAACAACACCCACAACAACGCCTGCAAGAGGGTAACATGCACCTGGCACAACTCACACACGCAATCACCTATCTTGAGGCATGTGCAGTGGTACCGGAGGGTACCTATTCTAAAATGAGTCAAGCTAAAGCTAAATTTCCAGAGTACCAATTGAACGTTAACGGGGAAAAAAATGATTTTTTGGTGGATTCAGGGGCTACAAATTCAGTGATTAAATGTTCTGCACTAACGAAAAACCTCGGCTGGGGGGTCGTTACACATTTTCATTATCAGCTTCTGGGGAGACAACGAAGGAGCATTTCACATCTCCTTTAACATGTTTTGATGTCGGTGGTCACTCGTTCAAACATTCATTTCTCTATTCCCCTTTGTGTCCAGTGAACTTGATAGGACGGGATCTGATGTGTTGATTAGGAATTTGCCTTATCTCCACATCAGACGGCCTGCAGGTCACAAATAACAGAGAATTGGTACATGGTTTAAATTTTCTGGCAGAGCGTACAGAGGCTCCTGAATATGACTATTTTTGGAAATTGTCCCCAAATTCCTCAATTCAGTTCATTTCATTAGCCTATGAGAAAGTGACACACAATGAGAATGTTGACTTCAAGGATGTAAGAGAATTGCAGTGCTCGTTTTGTTTGCCCACAGATGCAACAGAAATAGAATGTGATTTTGATGCTTGTTGGAATGAATGCTGTGAGGACTTTTTAAAGACGGAACATTTATTCTGGGGTAGAGACTTTTCTGTTGTCTCCGTGTCACTCCCCGATTCACTTAAAAACTTTAGCCTGTCAAAGTCGAATCTGTACGTAGCATTATCAAAACCAAAGAATGCTAATTGGGGGGAGGTACAGGATTTTGTCCATCAGTGTTTTATAGCAGAGGACTGGGATAGTGTTCCAAACTCTAATGTGACATTTTCACGGTCTTCGGGCGCATGGCGGGTGTGTTTACAGTCGTCTCTGCATTCCTTTCGCTGTGTTTCCACTGATAAGAGATACGCTGCTCCGGGAGCGGATTGTTTTTTATCTCAGGCGGGGGCAGAGGCGATACCGGAACTAAGAGAGGTGGGGGTTGACCTGTGGGCTAAGAGTCCAACCGATGTCGGCCTGATTCGAGGTTGTCAGCCCGTGGTGATCACCCCGAAATCTGACGCTCGCCCCTGTAGACCACAATATCCTCTGCGCCCAGAGGCGGTTGAAGGTATTACTCCGGTGTTTGAAGCCCTGAGGGAGGCGGGAGTAATAGTTCCTTGTAAATCGGGGGGGGGTACGGAGCCCCATATTTCCGGTTAAAAAAACAAAGCGAATCTGGGGTACCAGAGAAATGGAGGTTTACAAACGATTTGAAAGCAGTAAACGAAGCTGTTCAACCTGTCGTTGCTGTGGTGCCAAACCCATACACTATCTTATCTCAGATTCCTCCAGAGGCAAAATATTTCACAGTTGTGGATCTAGCTAATGCTTTTTTCTCTGTTCCCGTTCACCAGGATTCGCAGTTTTGGTTTGCTTTTGAGTTTCAGAATCGACTCTGGACTCTCACAAGGCTGTGTCAGGGGTTCGTGCATTCTCCAACATGGTACAATGCAGCGCTGCGAGATTCATTGGCTCCCTTGCGACTGGCACCAGGTAGCTGCCTGCTACAATATGTGGATGACATATTGTTGTGCTCGCAAACCGAGGACCAATGTAAACAAGATACGGTGACCTTACTCAAACATTTGCATGCAGAAGGCCACAAGGCCAGTCTCTCAAAATTGCAATATGTTAAAAAGGAAGTAATATTTCTGGGTCATGTGATATCTAAAAATGGCAAAAGCATTACGACGAAGCGCGTTTCAGCCATTCAGAATATTCCGAAACCAATAACTAAGAAACAATTGATGTCATTTCTAGGAATGTGTTCATATTGTCGACAGTTCATTCCAAATTATTCTGTAATGGAGTCTCCTTTAGGTGCACTAATCCATGGAAAAGGCCTTAGGACTAATGACAAACTGACATGGACAGAGGAAGCAGACAAAGCTTTCTGTGAGTTGAAAATGGCTTTACAGAAGCCTCCAACTCTGGGGTTACCTGACCCAACAAGACCTTTCACACAGACTGTTGACGAACGCAACGGCTGCATGACTTCTGTCCTCTTACAGGCGCACGGGGGCTCCCTGCGACCTGTGGTTTTTTTCTCTGCTAAGCTAGACCCCGTTGCAGCCGGCATGCCACGATGTCTACGCGCGGTGGCGGCTGCTGAAAAAGCAGTCTTGGCCTCGCGTGATCTGGTGGGCTATGCTGAGCTAACGCTGCTTGTGCCACATGCTGTCTCTCTGATCCTGCTGGAACAGAAAACTTCGCATCTTTCTGCTTCCCGATGGCTCAGGTACAACACAGTTTTGCTTGAATTACCTAACGTCACAGTAAAACGATGCACACAGCTTAACCCTGCCACCCTCTTGCCCACCCCTGAAGAGGGCGAAGCTCACTGTTGCATTTCTACAATCGAACAGGTGTGCACCCCGAGACTGGATCTGAAAGAGGAGCCACTTGCTAACTCTGACTTGGTTTTTTATGTAGATGGATCAGCATCTCGAGACACCAACACGGGACAGAACCGTGTTGGCTTTGCAGTATGCTCTGAGTGGGATGTGGCGGCCTCAGGCCCACTGCCCTCTCATTTCTCTGCACAGACTGCAGAATTGGTGGCTCTGACAGTCGCATGCACATTGGCGAAGGGTCAGTCCGTCACAATTTTCACAGACTCTCGCTATGCGTTTGGTGTATGCCACGACTGGGCGGGGTTGTGGCGACACAGGAACTTTTTGAAATCGGATGGTAAGCCTATTCTGAACTGCACGCAAGTTGGGGAACTCCTGACGGCGATCTTGCTCCCATCTGATATTGCTATATGCAAATGTCAAGCTCATACTAACAGAACTGACCCAATTTCACAGGGAAACAGCAGAGCGGACAAGGCAGCCAAGGCCGCATCTTATCTCTGCAGACAAGAGCGGAGGCAAATAAAACTGTTAAAGTTTTATTTGCCTCCGCTCTTGTTTATGCCGTTACTGGCTTAAGGTCTCATTCCCTTGATGATTGAATCATCATCTGAATCACTAATGTAGCCTGTGTCTTGCTTAGACGCGTCTCTATCTGGCCCTGGAACCTGAACAGACACATATTGAGCAGAAACTATTTTACCAATCACTTTGAACAAACATGGGAGAACACAAGAAAACAGAATCAAGATTACCCCTACAATAATCCCAACATTTATGAGCACGTCACGCCAGGAAGTAAGAGCCCATCCTAACACAGAAAAAGGGTGAGTGGCAGTGACAGTTTCAGATTCCATGAGATTACGGAGTTTGGTCAAATTTGCGAGTCCCTGTTGGATCGCACCCCCATCCTCATCATTAGCAGGAATGTAGGTACAGCAGCTCCCTCTTAGTAAAGTGCACCCGCGTCTAGTTTTACATTTTTAGGAGCTCTGATGTGAATCTGAGGTCGGAACTTAATCTTGCGTGGGAGAAGAGGAATCACCGCTCTCCACGCAGACCAAACTATCCTACTCAGAAGTTTAACATTATCTCTAGAAATTAGAGTGCCAGGTAACATGTTGGATAAATTAGGCACAGGGAGAGGGAGCACGTGTGGAGAGTTGGTTGCCATGGGCATGTGTGTACATACATAACAATCTCTCCGCTTGTGACTGTCGGCTACATATTTAGCATATCGATACCAATAGTTTAGTGTATAGACGGTGGAATGGTTATAAGTGTCTGTGAGAGACTCGATCCTGTTCGTGACGCCAAATTGTTACGGCAGTTTCCTGTAAACAATGATCAAGTAAAGAGTAACCAGGCAATAACTTGAAGCAGAAACAGAGTCTCTCGGTCTCTCTCAAAAGGTGGAAATTTATTCACGTGCACAGTGGATAAACACCCTCACTTTCCCTAAGACAAGTTCGTTCTGTCCCTACCTAACTTTACAAGTTACAAAGTACACCTTTTATAGGTGGTAACAAACATAACATAATCACAACCCAAATCAGCTCAAAAAGAGATAGACCAGACTATCACGTCCGTGACGGTTCCAGCTCTCTCTTCAGAGGTTTAATCTAAGACCATTTCCACACTGAATCCGGTCCTGACGCATTAATTGATGATTAAGAGGCGCCGGACAGTAGATATTCAGTATAATCAGGACCTCATATTCTTATCCCATCTGCACACAGGAGAACAACAAAGATATTAATTCCGTGACATGTCATGGCCTAAAACAACATTAGAATGACATGACATGACCCATTTTCTGCCATTACAGTATAAAGCTCTAAAGACACACCTTAGAGTGTATAAAGCTCTAAAGACACACCTCAGAGTGGTATAAAGCTCTAAAGACACACCTCAGAGTATATAAAGCTCTAAAGACACACCTCAGAGTATATAAAGCTCTAAAGACACACCTCAGAGTGGTATAAAGCTCTAAAGACACACCTCAGAGTGTATAAAGCTCTATAGACACACCTCAGAGTGTATAAATCTCTAAAGACACACCTCAGAGTGGTATAAAGCTCTAAAGACACACCTCAGAGTATATAAAGCTCTAAAGACACACCTCAGAGTATATAAAGCTCTAAAGACACACCTCAGAGTGGTATAAAGCTCTAAAGACACACCTCAGAGTGTATAAAGCTCTAAAGACCCACCTCAGAGTGTTATAAAGATCTAAAGACACACCTCAGAGTGTATAAAGCTCTAAAGACACACCTCAGAGTGGTATAAAGCTCTAAAGACACACCTCAGAGTGGTATAAAGCTCTAAAGACCCACCTCAGAGTGTTATAAAGCTCTAAAGACACACCTCAGAGTGTATAAAGCTCTAAAGACACACCTCAGAGTGGTATAAAGCTCTAAAGACACACCTCAGAGTGTTATAAAGCTCTAAAGACACACCTCAGAGTGTATAAAGCTCTAAAGACACACCTCAACTGTATAAAGCTCTAAAGACACACCTCAGAGTGTATAAAGCTCTAAAGACACAACTCAGAGTATATAAAGCTCTAAAGACACACCTCAGAGTGGTATAAAGCTCTAAAGACACACCTCAGAGTGTATAAAGCTCTAAAGACACACCTCAGAGTGTATAAAGCTCTAAAGACACACCTCAGAGTGGTATAAAGCTCTAAAGACACACCTCATAGTGTATAAAGCTCTAAAGACACATCTCAGAGTGTTATAAAGCTCTAAAGACACACCTCAGAGTATATAAAGCTCTAAAGACACACCTCAGAGTATATAAAGCTCTAAAGACACACCTCAGAGTGTTTAAAGCTCTTATGGCACACCTCAGAGTTTTATAAAGCTCTAAAGACACACCTCAGAGTGGTATAAAGCTCTAAAGACACAACACAGAGTGGTATAAAGCTCTAAAGACACACCTAATAGTGTATAAAGCTCTAAAGACACACCTCAGAGTGTTATAAAGCTCTAAAGACACACCTCAGAGTAAATAAAGCTCTAAAGACACACCTCAGAGTGGTATAAAGCTCTAAAGACCCACCTCAGAGTGTTATAAAGCTCTAAAGACACACCTCAGAGTGTATAAAGCTCTAAATACACACCTCAGAGTGGTATAAAGCTCTAAAGACACACCTCAGAGTGTTATAAAGCTCTAAAGACACACCTCTGAGTGTATACAGCTCTAAAGACACACCTCAGAGTGTATAAAGCTCTAAAGACACAACTCAGAGTATATAAAGCTCTAAAGACACACCTCGACTGTATAAAGCTCTAAAGACACACCTCAGAGTGGTATAAAGCTCTAAAGACACACCTCAGAACGGTATAAAGCTCTAAAGACACACCTCAGAACGGTATAAAGCTCTAAAGACACACCTCAGAGTGTTATAAAGCTCTAAAGAAACACCTCAGAGTGTATAAAGCTCTAAAGACACACCTCAGAGTGTATAAAGCTCTAAAGACACACCTCAGAGTGTATAAAGCTCTAAAGACACACCTCAGAGTGGTATAAAGCTCTAAAGACACACGTCAGAATGTATAAAGCTCTAAAGACACACCTCAGAGTACATAAAGCTCTAAAGACACACCTCAGAGTGTATAAAGCTCTAAAGACACACCTCAGAGTGGTATAAAGCTCTAAAGACACACGTCAGAATGTATAAAGCTCTAAAGACACACCTCAGAGTGTATAAAGCTCTAAAGACACACCTCAGAGTGTATAAAGCTCTAAAGACACACCTCAGAGTGTATAAAGCTCTAAAGACACACCTCAGAGTGTATAAAGCTCTAAAGACACACCTCAGAGTGGTATAAAGCTCTAAAGACACACGTCAGAATGTATAAAGCTCTAAAGACACACCTCAGAGTACATAAAGCTCTAAAGACACACCTCAGAGTGTATAAAGCTCTAAAGACACACCTCAGAGTGGTATAAAGCTCTAAAGACACACGTCAGAATGTATAAAGCTCTAAAGACACACCTCAGAGTGTATAAAGCTCTAAAGACACACCTCAGAGTGTATAAATCTCTAAAGACACACCTCAGAGTGGTATAAAGCTCTAAAGACACACCTCAGAGTATATAAAGCTCTAAAGACACACCTCAGAGTATATAAAGCTCTAAAGACACACCTCAGAGTGGTATAAAGCTCTAAAGACACACCTCAGAGTGTATAAAGCTCTAAAGACCCACCTCAGAGTGTTATAAAGCTCTAAAGACACACCTCAGAGTGTATAAAGCTCTAAAGACACACCTCAGAGTGGTATAAAGCTCTAAAGACACACCTCAGAGTGGTATAAAGCTCTAAAGAACACACCTCAGAGTGTATAAAGCTCTAAAGACACACCTCAGAGTGTATAAAGCTCTAAAGACACACCTCAGAGTGTATAAAGCTCTAAAGACACACCTCAGAGTGTATAAAGCTCTAAAGACACACCTCAACTGTATAAAGCACTAAAGACACACCTCAGAGTATATAAAGCTCTAAAGACACACCTCAGAGTGTATAAAGCTCTAAAGACACACCTCAACTGTATAAAGCTCTAAAGACACACCTCAGAGTGGTATAAAGCTCTAAAGACACACCTCAGAGTGTATAAAGCTCTAAAGACACACCTCAGAGTGTATAAAGCTCTAAAGACACACCTCAGAGTATATAAAGCTGTAAACACACACCTCAGAGTGTATAAAGCTCTAAAGACACACCTCGACTGTATAAAGCTCTAAAAACACACCTCAGAGTGTATAAAGCTCTAAAGACACACCTCAGAGTGGTATAAAGCTCTAAAGAGACACCTCAGAGTGTATAAAGCTCTAAAGACACACCTCAGAGTGTATAAAGCTCTAAAGACACACCTCAGAGTGTATAAAGCTCTAAAGACACACCTCAGAGTGTATAAAGCTCTAAAGACACAACTAAGAGTATATAAAGCTCTAAAGACACACCTCAGAGTGGTATAAAGCTCTAAAGACACACCTCAGAGTGTATAAAGCTCTAAAGACACACCTCGACTGTATAAAGCTCTAAAGACACACCTCAGAGTGGTATAAAGCTCTAAAGACACACCTCAGAACGGTATAAAGCTCTAAAGACACACCTCAGAGTGTTATAAAGCTCTAAAGACACACCTCAGAGTGTATAAAGCTCTAAAGACACACCTCAGAGTGTATAAAGCTCTAAAGACACAACTCAGAGTGTATAAAGCTCTAAAGACACTTCTCAGAATGGTATAAAGCTCTAAAGACACACCTCAGAGTGTATAAAGCTCTAAAGACACACCTCGACTGTATAAAGCTCTAAAGACACACCTCAGAACGGTATAAAGCTCTAAAGACACACCTCAGAGTGTTATAAAGCTCTAAAGAAACACCTCAGAGTGTATAAAGCTCTAAAGACACATCTCAGAGTGTTATAAAGCTCTAAAGACACACCTCAGAGTGTATAAAGCTCTAAAGACACACCTCAGATTGGTATAAAGCTCTAAAGACACACCTCAGAGTGTTATAAAGCTCTAAAGACACACATCAGAGTGTATAAAGCTCTAAAGACACACCTCAGAGTGGTATAAAGCTCTAAAGACACACCTCAGAATGTATAAAGCTCTAAAGACACACCTCAGAGTGTTATAAAGCTCTAAAGACACACCTCAGAGTGTATAAAGCTCTAAAGACACACCTTAGAGTGTATAAAGCTCTAAAGACACACCTCAGAGTGGTATAAAGCTCTAAAGACACACCTCAGAGTGTATAAAGCTCTAAAGACACACCTCAGAGTGTATAAAGCTCTAAAGACACACCTCAGAGTGGTATAAAGCTCTAAAGACACACCTCAGAGTGTATAAAGCTCTAAAGACACACCTCAGAGTGTTATAAAGCTCTAAAGACACACCTCAGAGTGTATAAAGCTCTAAAGAAACACCTCAGAGTGTATAAAGATCTAAAGACACACCACAGAGTGTATAAAGCTCTAAAGATACACCTCAGAGTGTATAAAGCTCTAAAGACACACCTCAGAGTGTTATAAAGCTCTAAAGACACACCTCAGAGTATATAGAGCTCTAAAGACACACCTCAGAGTGTATAAAGCTCTAAAGACACACCTCAGAGTATATAAAGCTCTAAAGACACACCTCAGAGCGTATAAAGCCCTAAAGACACACCTCAGAGTGTATAAAGCTCTAAAGACACACCTCAGAGTATATAGAGCTCTAAAGACACACCTCAGAGTGTATAAAGCTCTAAAGACACACCTCAGAGTATATAAAGCTCTAAAGACACACCTCAGAGTGGTATAAAGCTCTAAAGACACACCTCAGAGTATATAAAGCTCTAAAGACACACCTCAGAGTATATAAAGCTCTAAAGACACACCTCAGAGAATATAAAGCTCTAAAGACACACCTCAGTGTTATATAGCTCTAAAGACACACCTCAGAGTGTTATAAAGCTCTAAAGACACACCTCAGAGTGTATACAGCTCTATAGACACACCTCAGAGTGTATAAAGCTCTAAAGACACAACTCAGAGTATATAAAGCTCTAAAGACACACCTCAGAGTGGTATAAAGCTCTAAAGACACACCTCAGATTGGTATAAAGCTCTAAAGACACACCTCGACTGTATAAAGCTCTAAAGACACACCTCAGAGTGTTATAAAGCTCTAAAGAAACACCTCAGAGTGTATAAAGCTCTAAAGACACATCTCAGAGTGTTATAAAGCTCTAAAGACACACCTCAGAGTGTATAAAGCTCTAAAGACACACCTCAGATTGGTATAAAGCTCTAAAGACACACCTCAGAGTGTTATAAAGCTCTAAAGACACACCTCAGAGTGTATAAAGCTCTAAAGACACACCTCAGAGTGGTATAAAGCTCTAAAGACACACCTCAGAGTGTTTAAAGCTCTAAATACACACCTCAGAGTGGTATAAAGCTCTAAAGACACACCTCAGAGTGTTATAAAGCTCTAAAGACACACCTCAGAGTGTATAAAGCTCTAAAGACACAACTCAGAGTATATAAAGCTCTAAAGACACACCTCAGAGTGGTATATAGCTCTAAAGACACACCTCAGAGTGTATAAAGCTCTAAAGACACACCTCGACTGTATAAAGCTCTAAAGACACACCTCAGAGTGGTATAAAGCTCTAAAGACACACCTCAGAACGGTATAAAGCTCTAAAGACACACCTCAGAGTGTTATAAAGCTCTAAAGAAACACCTCAGAGTGTATAAAGCTCTAAAGACACATCTCAGAGTGTTATAAAGCTCTAAAGACACACCTCAGAGTGATATAAAGCTCTAAAGACACACCTCAGAGTGTTATAAAGCTCTAAAGACACACCTCTGAGTGTATAAAGCTCTAAAGACACACCTCAGAGTGGTATAAAGCTCTAAAGACACACCTCAGAATGTATAAAGCTCTAAAGACACACCTCAGAGTATTATAAAGCTCTAAAGACACACCTCAGAGTGTATAAAGCTCTAAAGACACACCTTAGAGTGTATAAAGCTCTAAAGACACACCTCAGAGTGGTATAAAGCTCTAAAGACACACCTCAGAGTGTATAAAGCTCTAAAGACACACCTCAGAGTGTATAAATCTCTAAAAACACACCTCAGAGTGGTATAAAGCTCTAAAGACACACCTCAGAGTATATAAAGCTCTAAAGACACACCTCAGAGTATATAAAGCTCTAAAGACACACCTCAGAGTGGTATAAAGCTCTAAAGACACACCTCAGAGTGTATAAAGCTCTAAAGACCCACCTCAGAGTGTTATAAAGCTCTAAAGACACACCTCAGAGTGTATAAAGCTCTAAAGACACACCTCAGAGTGGTATAAAGCTCTAAAGACACACCTCAGAGTGGTATAAAGCTCTAAAGAACACACCTCAGAGTGTATAAAGCTCTAAAGACACACCTCAGAGTGTTATAAAGCTCTAAAGACACACCTCAGAGTATATAAAGCTCTAAAGACACACCTCAGAGTGTATAAAGCTCTAAAGACACACCTCAGAGTGGTATAAAGCTCTAAAGACACACCTCAGAGTGTATAAAGCTCTAAAGACACACCTCAGAGTGTATAAAGCTCTAAAGACACACCTCAGAGTATATAAAGCTCTAAACACACACCTCAGAGTGTATAAAGCTCTAAAGACACAACTAAGAGTATATAAAGCTCTAAAGACACACCTCAGAGTGGTATAAAGCTCTAAAGACACACCTCAGAGTGTATAAAGCTCTAAAGACACACCGCAGAACGGTATAAAGCTCTAAATACACACCTCAGAGTGTTATAAAGCTCTAAAGACACTTCTCAGAGTGGTATAAAGCTCTAAAGACACACCTCAGAGTGTATAAAGCTCTAAAGACACACCTCGACTGTATAAAGCTCTAAAGACACACCTCAGAACGGTATAAAGCTCTAAAGACACACCTCAGAGTGTTATAAAGCTCTAAAGAAACACCTCAGAGTGTATAAAGCTCTAAAGACACATCTCAGAGTGTTATAAAGCTCTAAAGACACACCTCAGAGTGTATAAAGCTCTAAAGACACACCTCAGATTGGTATAAAGCTCTAAAGACACACCTCAGAGTGTTATAAAGCTCTAAAGACACACCTCAGAGTGTATAAAGCTCTAAAGACACACCTCAGAGTGTATAAAGCTCTAAAGACACACCTCAGAGTGTTATAAAGCTCTAAAGACACACCTCAGAGTGTATAAAGCTCTAAAGACACACCTTAGAGTGTATAAAGCTCTAAAGACACACCTCAGAGTGGTATAAAGCTCTAAAGACACACCTCAGAGTGTATAAAGCTCTAAAGACACACCTCAGAGTGGTATAAAGCTCTAAAGACACACCTCAGAGTGTATAAAGCTCTAAAGACACACCTCAGAGTGTAATAAAGCTCTAAAGACACACCTCAGAGTGTATAAAGCTCTAAAGACACACCTCAGAGTGTATAAAGATCTAAAGACACACCACAGAGTGTATAAAGCTCTAAAGATACACCTGAGAGTGTTATAAAGCTCTAAAGACACACCCTAGAGTGTATAAAGCTCTAAAGACACACCTCAGAGTGTTATAAAGCTCTAAAGACACACCTCAGAGTGTTATAAAGCTCTAAAGACACACCTCAGAGTATATAGAGCTCTAAAGACACACCTCAGAGTGTATAAAGCTCTAAAGACACACCTCAGAGTATATAAAGCTCTAAAGACACACCTCAGAGTGTATAAAGCCCTAAAGACACACCTCAGAGTGTATAAAGCTCTAAAGACACACCTCAGAGTGGTATAAAGCCCTAAAGACACACCTCAGAGTGGTATAAAGCTCTAAAGACACACCTCAGAGTATATAAAGCTCTAAAGACACACCTCAGAGTGTATAAAGCTCTAAAGATACACCTCAGAGTATATAAAGCTCTAAAGACACACCTCAGAGAATATAAAGCTCTAAAGACACACCTCAGTGTTATAAAGCTCTAAAGACACACCTCAGAGTGTTATAAAGCTCTAAAGACACACCTCAGAGTGTTATAAAGCTCTAAAGACACACCTCAGAGTGTTATAAAGCTCTAAAGACACACCTCAGAGTGTATAAAGCTCTAAAGACACACTTCAGAGTGGTATAAAGCACTAAAGACACACCTCAGAGTGTATAAAGCTCTAAAGACACACCTTAGAGTGGTATAAAGCTCTAAAGACACACCTCAGAGTGTATAAAGCTCTAAAGACACACCTCAGATTGGTATAAAGCTCTAAAGACACACCTCAGAGTGTTATAAAGCTCTAAAGACACACCTCAGAGTGTATAAAGCTCTAAAGACACACCTCAGAGTGGTATAAAGCTCTAAAGACACACCTCAGAGTTGTATAAAGCTCTAAAGACACACCTCAGAGTGTATAAAGCTCTAAAGACACACCTCAGAGTATATAAAGCTCTAAAGACACACCTCAGAGTGTATAAAGCTCTAAAGACACACCTCAGAGTGGTATAAAGCTCTAAAGACACACCTCAGAGTGTTATAAAGCTCTAAAGACACACCTCAGAGTGTATAAAGCTCTAAAGACACAACTCAGAGTATATAAAGCTCTAAAGACACACCTCAGAGTGGTATAAAGCTCTAAAGACACACCTCAGAGTGTATAAAGCTCTAAATACACACCTCAGAGTGGTATAAAGCTCTAAAGACACACCTCAGAGTGTTATAAAGCTCTAAAGACACACCTCAGAGTGTTTAAAGCTCTAAATACACACCTCAGAGTGGTATAAAGCTCTAAAGACACACCTCAGAGTGTTATAAAGCTCTAAAGACACACCTCAGAGTGTATAAAGCTCTAAAGACACAACTCAGAGTATATAAAGCTCTAAAGACACACCTCAGAGTGGTATAAAGCTCTAAAGACACACCTCAGAGTGTATAAAGCTCTAAAGACACACCTCGACTGTATAAAGCTCTAAAGACACACCTCAGAGTGGTATAAAGCTCTAAAGAAACACCTCAGAGTGTATAAAGCTCTAAAGACACATCTCAGAGTGTTATAAAGCTCTAAAGACACACCTCAGAGTGTTATAAAGCTCTAAAGACACACCTCAGAGTGTTATAAAGCTCTAAAGACACACCTCAGAGTGTATAAAGCTCTAAAGACACACCTCAGAGTGGTATAAAGCTCTAAAGACACACCTCAGAATGTATAAAGCTCTAAAGACACACCTCAGAGTATTATAAAGCTCTAAAGACACACCTCAGAGTGTATAAAGCTCTAAAGACACACCTTAGAGTGTATAAAGCTCTAAAGACACACCTCAGAGTGGTATAAAGCTCTAAAGACACACCTCAGAGTGTATAAAGCTCTAAAGACACACCTCAGAGTGTATAAATCTCTAAAAACACACCTCAGAGTGGTATAAAGCTCTAAAGACACACCTCAGAGTATATAAAGCTCTAAAGACACACCTCAGAGTATATAAAGCTCTAAAGACACACCTCAGAGTGGTATAAAGCTCTAAAGACACACCTCAGAGTGTATAAAGCTCTAAAGACCCACCTCAGAGTGTTATAAAGCTCTAAAGACACACCTCAGAGTGTATAAAGCTCTAAAGACACACCTCAGAGTGTATAAAGCTCTAAAGACACACCTCAGAGTGTTATAAAGCTCTAAAGACACACCTCAGAGTATATAAAGCTCTAAAGACACACCTCAGAGTGTATAAAGCTCTAAAGACACACCTCGACTGTATAAAGCACTAAAGACACACCTCAGAGTATATAAAGCTCTAAAGACACACCTCAGAGTGGTATAAAGCTCTAAAGACACACCTCAGAGTGTATAAAGCTCTAAAGACACACCTCAGAGTATATAAAGCTCTAAACACACACCTCAGAGTGTATAAAGCTCTAAAGACACAACTAAGAGTATATAAAGCTCTAAAGACACACCTCAGAGTGGTATAAAGCTCTAAAGACACACCTCAGAGTGTATAAAGCTCCAAAGACACACCTCGACTGTATAAAGCTCTAAAGACACACCTCAGAGTGGTATAGAGCTCTAAAGACACACCTCAGAACGGTATAAAGCTCTAAAGACACACCTCAGAGTGTATAAAGCTCTAAAGACACACCTCAGAGTGTATAAAGCTCTAAAGACACAACTCAGAGTGTATAAAGCTCTAAAGACACTTCTCAGAGTGGTATAAAGCTCTAAAGACACACCTCAGAGTGTATAAAGCTCTAAAGACACACCTCGACTGTATAAAGCTCTAAAGACACACCTCAGAATGTATAAAGCTCTAAAGACACACCTCAGAGTGTTATAAAGCTCTAAAGAAACACCTCAGAGTGTATAAAGCTCTAAAGACACATCTCAGAGTGTTATAAAGCTCTAAAGACACACCTCAGAGTGTATAAAGCTCTAAAGACACACCTCAGATTGGTATAAAGCTCTAAAGACACACCTCAGAGTGTTATAAAGCTCTAAAGACACACCTCAGAGTGTATAAAGCTCTAAAGACACACCTCAGAGTGTTATAAAGCTCTAAAGACACACCTCAGAGTGTATAAAGCTCTAAAGACACACCTCAGAGTGTTATAAAGCTCTAAAGACACACCTCAGAGTGTATAAAGCTCTAAAGACACACCTTAGAGTGTATAAAGCTCTAAAGACACACCTCAGAGTGGTATAAAGCTCTAAAGACACACCTCAGAGTGTATAAAGCTCTAAAGACACACCTCAGAGTGGTATAAAGCTCTAAAGACACACCTCAGAGTGTATAAAACTCTAAAGACACACCTCAGAGTGTTATAAAGCTCTAAAGACACACCTCAGAGTGTATAAAGCTCTAAAGACACACCTCAGAGTGTATAAAGATCTAAAGACACACCACAGAGTGTATAAAGCTCTAAAGACACACCTCAGAGTGTTATAAAGCTCTAAAGACACACCTCAGAGTGTTATAAAGCTCTAAAGACACACCTCAGAGTATATAGAGCTCTAAAGACACACCTCAGAGTGTATAAAGCTCTAAAGACACACCTCAGAGTATATAAAGCTCTAAAGACACACCTCAGAGTGTATAAAGCTCTAAAGACACACCTCAGAGTGGTATAAAGCCCTAAAGACATACCTCAGAGTGCATAAAGCTCTAAAGACACACCTCAGAGTATATAAAGCTCTAAAGACACACCTCAGAGTGTATAAAGCTCTAAAGATACACCTCAGAGTATATAAAGCTCTAAAGACACACCTCAGAGAATATAAAGCTCTAAAGACACACCTCAGTGTTATAAAGCTCTAAAGACACACCTCAGAGTGTTATAAAGCTCTAAAGACACACCTCAGAGTGTTATAAAGCTCTAAAGACACACCTCAGAGTGTATAAAGCTCTAAAGACACACTTCAGAGTGGTATAAAGCTCTAAAGACAAACCTGAGAGTGTATAAAGCTCTAAAGACACACCTTAGAGTGGTATAAAGCTCTAAAGACACACCTCAGAGTGTATAAAGCTCTAAAGACACACCTCAGAGTATATAAAGCTCTAAAGACACACCTCAGAGTGTATAAAGCTCTAAAGACACACCTCAGAGTGTTATAAAGCTCTAAAGACACACCTCAGAGTGTATAAAGCTCTAAAGACACACCTCAGAGTGTTATAAAGCTCTAAAGACACACCTCAGAGTGTATAAAGCTCTAAAGACACACCTCAGAGTGTATAAAGATCTAAAGACACACCACAGAGTGTATAAAGCTCTAAAGACACACCTCAGAACGGTATAAAGCTCTAAAGACACACATCAGAGTGTTATAAAGCTCTAAAGACACACCTCAGAGTGTATAAAGCTCTAAAGACACACCTCAGAGTGTATAAAGCTCTAAAGACACAACTCAGAGTGTATAAAGCTCTAAAGACACTTCTCAGAGTGGTATAAAGCTCTAAAGACACACCTCAGAACGGTATAAAGATCTAAAGACACACCACAGAGTGTATAAAGCTCTAAAGACACACCTCAGAACGGTATAAAGCTCTAAAGACACACATCAGAGTGTTATAAAGCTCTAAAGACACACCTCAGAGTGTATAAAGCTCTAAAGACACACCTCAGAGTGTATAAAGCTCTAAAGACACACCTCGACTGTATAAAGCTCTAAAGACACACCTCAGAACGGTATAAAGCTCTAAAGACACACCTCAGAGTGTTATAAAGCTCTAAAGAAACACCTCAGAGTGTATAAAGCTCTAAAGACACATCTCAGAGTGTTATAAAGCTCTAAAGACACACCTCAGAGTGTATAAAGCTCTAAAGACACACCTCAGATTGGTATAAAGCTCTAAAGACACACCTCAGAGTGTTATAAAGCTCTAAAGACACACCTCAGAGTGTATAAAGCTCTAAAGACACACCTCAGAGTGGTATAAAGCTCTAAAGACACACCTCAGAACGTATAAAGCTCTAAAGACACACCTCAGAGTGTTATAAAGCTCTAAAGACACACCTCAGAGTGTATAAAGCTCTAAAGACACACCTTAGAGTGTATAAAGCTCTAAAGACACACCTCAGAGTGTTATAAAGCTCTAAAGACACACCTCAGAGTGTTATAAAGCTCTAAAGACACACCTCAGAGTGTATAAAGCTCTAAAGACACACTTCAGATTTGTATAAAGCTCTAAAGACACACCTTAGAGTGGTATAAAGCTCTAAAGACACACCTCAGAGTGTATAAAGCTCTAAAGACACACCTCAGAGTATATAAAGCTCTAAAGACACACCTCAGAGTGTATAAAGCTCAAAAGACACACCTCAGAGTGTTATAAAGCTCTAAAGACACACCTCAGAGTGTATAAAGGTCTAAAGACACACCTCAGAGTGTATAAAGCTCTATAGACACACCTCAGAGTGTATAAAGCTCTAAAGATACACCTCAGAGTATATAAAGCTCTAAAGACACACCTCAGAGAATATAAAGCTCTAAAGACACACCTCAGTGTTATAAAGCTCTAAAGACACACCTCAGAGTGTTATAAAGCTCTAAAGACACACCTCAGAACGGTATAAAGCTCTAAAGACACACATCAGAGTGTTATAAAGCTCTAAAGACACACCTCAGAGTGTATAAAGCTCTAAAGACACACCTCAGAGTGTATAAAGCTCTAAAGACACACCTCGACTGTATAAAGCTCTAAAGACACACCTCAGAGTGTATAAAGCTCTAAAGACACACCTCAGATTGGTATAAAGCTCTAAAGACACACCTCAGAGTGTTATAAAGCTCTAAAGACACACCTCAGAGTGTATAAAGCTCTAAAGACACACCTCAGAGTGGTATAAAGCTCTAAAGACACACCTCAGAATGTATAAAGCTCTAAAGACACACCTCAGAGTGTTATAAAGCTCTAAAGACACACCTCAGAGTGTATAAAGCTCTAAAGACACACCTTAGAGTGTATAAAGCTCTAAAGACACACCTCAGAGTGGTATAAAGCCCTAAAGACACACCTAATAGTGCATAAAGCTCTAAAGACACACCTCAGAGTGTATAAAGCTCTAAAGATACACCTCAGAGTATATAAAGCTCTAAAGACACACCTCAGAGAATATAAAGCTCTAAAGACACACCTCAGTGTTATAAAGCTCTAAAGACACACCTCAGAGTGTATAAAGCTCTAAAGACACACCTCAGAGTGTTATGAAGCTCTAAAGACACACCTCAGAGTGTATAAAGCTCTAAAGACACACCTCAGAGTGTATAAAGCTCTAAAGACACACCTTAGAGTGGTATAAAGCTCTAAAGACACACCTCAGAGTGTATAAAGCTCTAAAGACACACCTCAGAGTATATAAAGCTCTAAAGACACACCTCAGAGTGTATAAAGCTCAAAAGACACACCTCAGAGTGTATAAAGGTCTAAAGACACACCTCAGAGTGTATAAAGCTCTATAGACACACCACAGAGTGTATAAAGCTCTAAAGACACACCACAGAGTGTATAAAGCTCTAAAGATACACCTGAGAGTGTTATAAAGCTCTAAAGACACACCTCAGAGTATATAGAGCTCTAAAGACACACCTCAGAGTGTATAAAGCTCTAAAGACAAACCTCAGAGTATATAAAGCTCTAAAGACACACCTCAGAGTGTATAAAGCCCTAAAGACACACCTCAGAGTGTATAAAGCTCTAAAGACACACCTCAGAGTGGTATAAAGCCCTAAAGACACACCTCAGAGTGCATAAAGCTCTAAAGACACACCTCAGAGTATATAAAGCTCTAAAGACACACCTCAGAGTGTATAAAGCTCTAAAGATACACCTCAGAGTATATAAAGCTCTAAAGACACACCTCAGAGAATATAAAGCTCTAAAGACACAACTCAGTGTTATAAAGCTCTAAAGACACACCTCAGAGTGTTATAAAGCTCTAAAGACACACCTCAGAGTGTATAAAGCTCTAAAGACACACCTCAGAGTGGTATAAAGCACTAAAGACACACCTCAGAGTGTATAAAGCTCTAAAGACACACCTCAGAGTATATAAAGCACTAAAGACACACCTCAGAGTGTATAAAGCTTTAAAGACACACCTCAGAGTGTATAAAGCTCTAAAGACACACCTCAGAGTGGTATAAAGCTCTAAAGACACACCTCAGAATGTATAAAGCTCTAAAGACACACCTCAGAGTGTTATAAAGCTCTAAAGACACACCTCAGAGTGTATAAAGCTCTAAAGACACACCTTAGAGTGTATAAAGCTCTAAAGACACACCTCAGAGTGGTATAAAGCCCTAAAGACACACCTAATAGTGCATAAAGCTCTAAAGACACACCTCAGAGTGTATAAAGCTCTAAAGATACACCTCAGAGTATATAAAGCTCTAAAGACACACCTCAGAGAATATAAAGCTCTAAAGACACACCTCAGTGTTATAAAGCTCTAAAGACACACCTCAGAGTGTATAAAGCTCTAAAGACACACCTCAGAGTGTTATGAAGCTCTAAAGACACACCTCAGAGTGTATAAAGCTCTAAAGACACACCTCAGAGTGTATAAAGCTCTAAAGACACACCTTAGAGTGGTATAAAGCTCTAAAGACACACCTCAGAGTGTATAAAGCTCTAAAGACACACCTCAGAGTATATAAAGCTCTAAAGACACACCTCAGAGTGTATAAAGCTCAAAAGACACACCTCAGAGTGTATAAAGGTCTAAAGACACACCTCAGAGTGTATAAAGCTCTATAGACACACCACAGAGTGTATAAAGCTCTAAAGACACACCACAGAGTGTATAAAGCTCTAAAGATACACCTGAGAGTGTTATAAAGCTCTAAAGACACACCTCAGAGTATATAGAGCTCTAAAGACACACCTCAGAGTGTATAAAGCTCTAAAGACAAACCTCAGAGTATATAAAGCTCTAAAGACACACCTCAGAGTGTATAAAGCCCTAAAGACACACCTCAGAGTGTATAAAGCTCTAAAGACACACCTCAGAGTGGTATAAAGCCCTAAAGACACACCTCAGAGTGCATAAAGCTCTAAAGACACACCTCAGAGTATATAAAGCTCTAAAGACACACCTCAGAGTGTATAAAGCTCTAAAGATACACCTCAGAGTATATAAAGCTCTAAAGACACACCTCAGAGAATATAAAGCTCTAAAGACACAACTCAGTGTTATAAAGCTCTAAAGACACACCTCAGAGTGTTATAAAGCTCTAAAGACACACCTCAGAGTGTTATAAAGCTCTAAAGACACACCTCAGAGTGTATAAAGCTCTAAAGACACACCTCAGAGTGGTATAAAGCACTAAAGACACACCTCAGAGTGTATAAAGCTCTAAAGACACACCTCAGAGTATATAAAGCTCTAAAGACACACCTCAGAGTGTATAAAGCTTTAAAGACACACCTCAGAGTGTATAAAGCTCTAAAGACACACCTCAGAGTGGTATAAAGCTCTAAAGACACACCTCAGAGTGTATAAAGCTCTAAAGACACACCTCAGAGTATATAAAGCTCTAAAGACACACCTCAGAGTGGTATAAAGCTCTAAAGACACACCTCAGAGCGGTATAAAGCTCTAAAGACACACCTCAGAGTGTTATAAAGCTCTAAAGACACACCTCAGAGTGTATAAAGCTCTAAAGACACACCTCAGAGTGTATAAAGCTCTAAAGACACACCTCAGAGTGGTATAAAGCTCTAAAGACACACCTCAGAGTGGTATAAAGCTCTAAAGACACACCTCAGAGTCTATAAAGCTCTAAAGACACACCTCAGAGTATATAAAGCTCTAAAGACACACCTCAGAGTGTATAAAGCTCTAAAGACATACCTCAGAGTGGTATAAAGCTCTAAAGACACACCTCAGAGTGTATAAAGCTCTAAAGACACACCTCAGAGTATATAAAGCTCTAAAGACACACCTCAGAGTGGTATAAAGCTCTAAAGACACACCTCAGAGCGGTATAAAGCTCTAAAGACACACCTCAGAGTGTTATAAAGCTCTAAAGACACACCTAAGAGTGTATAAAGCTCTAAAGACACACCTCAGAGTGTATAAAGCTCTAAAGACACACCTCAGAGTGGTATAAAGCTCTAAAGACACACCTCAGAGTGGTATAAAGCTCTAAAGACACACCTCAGAGTGTATAAAGCTCTAAAGACACACCTCAGAGTATATAAAGCTCTAAAGACACACCTCAGAGTGTATAAAGCTCTAAAGACATACCTCAGAGTATATAAAGCTCTAAAGACACACCTCAGAGTGTATAAAGCCCTAAAGACACACCTCAGAGTGTATAAAGCTCTAAAGACACATCTCAGCGTGTATAAAGCTCTAAAGACACACCTCAGAGTGTATAAAGCTCTAAAGACACACCTCAGATTGTTTAAAGCTCTAAAGGCACACCTCAGAGTGTTATAAAGCTCTAAAGACACACCTCAGAGTGTATAAAGCTCTAAAGACACACCTCAGAGTGTATAAAGCTCTAAAGACATACCTCAGAGTGATATAAAGCTCTAAAGACACACCTCAGAGTGTATTAAGCTCTAAAGACACATCTCAGAGTGTTATAAAGCTCTAAAGACACACCTCAGAGTGTTATAAAGCTCTAAAGACACACCACAGAGTGTATAAAGCTCTAAAGACACACCTCGACTGTATAAAGCTCTAAAGACACACCTCAGAGTGGTATAAAGCTCTAAAGACACACCTCGACTGTATAAAGATCTAAAGACACACCACAGAGTGTATAAAGCTCTAAAGACACACCACAGAGTGTATAAAGCTCTAAAGATACACCTGAGAGTGTTATAAAGCTCTAAAGACACACCCTAGAGTGTATAAAGCTCTAAAGACACACCTCAGAGTGTTATAAAGCTCTAAAGACACACCTCAGAGTGTTATAAAGCTCTAAAGACACACCTCAGAGTATATGGAGCTTGTATAAAGCTCTAAAGACACACCTCAGAGTATATAAAGCTCTAAAGACACACCTCAGAGTGTATAAAGCCCTAAAGACACACCTCAGAGTGTATAAAGCTCTAAAGACACACCTCAGAGTGGTATAAAGCCCTAAAGACACACCTCAGAGTGCATAAAGCTCTAAAAACACACCTCAGAGTGTATAAAGCTCTAAAGATACACCTCAGAGTATATAAAGCTCTAAAGACACACCTCAGAGAATATAAAGCTCTAAAGACACACCTCAGTGTTATAAAGCTCTAAAGACACACCTCAGAGTGTTATAAAGCTCTAAAGACACACCTCAGAGTGTTATAAAGCTCTAAAGACATACCTCAGAGTGGTATAAAGCACTAAAGACACACCTCAGAGTGTATAAAGCTCTAAAGACACACCTTAGAGTGGTATAAAGCTCTAAAGACACACCTCAGAGTGTATAAAGCTCTAAAGACACACCTCAGAGTATATAAAGCTCTAAAGACACACCTCAGAGTGTATAAAGCTTTAAAGACACACCTCAGAGTGTATAAAGCTCTAAAGACACACCTCAGAGTGGTATAAAGCTCTAAAGACACACCTCAGAGTGTATAAAGCTCTAAAGACACACCTCAGAGTATATAAAGCTCTAAAGACACACCTCAGAGTGGTATAAAGCTCTAAAGACACACCTCAGAGTGTATAAAGCTCTAAAGACACACCTCAGAGTATATAAAGCTCTAAAGACACACCTCAGAGTGTTTAAAGCTCTAAAGACATACCTCAGAGTGTATAAAGCTCTAAAGACACACCTCAGAGTGTATAAAGCCCTAAAGACACACCTCAGAGTGTATAAAGCTCTAAAGACACATCTCAGCGTGTATAAAGCTCTAAAGACACACCTCAGAGTGTATAAAGCTCTAAAGACACACCTCAGATTGTTTAAAGCTCTAAAGGCACACCTCAGAGTGTTATAAAGCTCTAAAGACACACCTCAGAGTGTATAAAGCTCTAAAGGCACACCTCAGAGTGTATAAAGCTCTAAAGACATACCTCAGAGTGTTATAAAGCTCTAAAGACACACCTCAGAGTGTTATAAAGCTCTAAAGACACACCTCAGAGTGTTATAAAGCTCTAAAGACACACCTCAGAGTGTATAAAGCTCTAAAGACACACCTCGACTGTATAAAGCTCTAAAGACACACCTCAGAGTGGTATAAAGCTCTAAAGACACACCTCAGAGCGGTATAAAGATCTAAAGAGACACCTCAGAGTGTTATAAAGCTCTAAAGACACACCTCAGAGTGTATAAAGCTCTAAAGACACCCTCAGAGTGGTATAAAGCTCTAAAGACACACCTCAGAATGTATAAAGCCCTAAAGACACACCTCAGAGTGTATAAAGCTCTAAAGACACATCTCAGCGTGTATAAAGCTCTAAAGACACACCTCAGAGTGTATAAAGCTCTAAAGACACACCTCAGATTGTTTAAAGCTCTAAAGGCACACCTCAGAGTGTTATAAAGCTCTAAAGACACACCTCAGAGTGTTATAAAGCTCTAAAGACACACCTCAGAGTATATAGAGCTCTAAAGACACACCTCAGAGTGTATAAAGCTCTAAAGACACACCTCAGAGTATATAAAGCTCTAAAGACACACCTCAGAGTGTATAAAGCCCTAAAGACACACCTCAGAGTGGTATAAAGCCCTAAAGACACACCTCAGAGTGCATAAAGCTCTAAAGACACACCTCAGAGTATATAAAGCTCTAAAGACACACCTCAGAGTGTATAAAGCTCTAAAGATACACCTCAGAGTATATAAAGCTCTAAAGACACACCTCAGAGAATATAAAGCTCTAAACACACACCTCAGTGTTATAAAGCTCTAAAGACACACCTCAGAGTGTTATAAAGCTCTAAAGACACACCTCAGAGTGTTATAAAGCTCTAAAGACACACTTTAGAGTGTATAAAGCTCTAAAGACACATCTCAGAGTGTTATAAAGCACTAAAGATACACCTCAGAGTGTATAAAGCTCTAAAGACACACCTTAGAGTGGTATAAAGCTCTAAAGACACACCTCAGAGTGTATAAAGCTCTAAAGACACACCTCAGAGTATATAAAGCTCTAAAGACACACCTCAGAGTGTATAAAGCTTTAAAGACACACCTCAGAGTGTATAAAGCTCTAAAGACACACCTCAGAGTGTATAAAGCTCTAAAGACACATCTCAGAGTGTTATAAAGCACTAAAGATACACCTCAGAGTGTATAAAGCTCTAAAGACACACCTTAGAGTGGTATAAAGCTCTAAAGACACACCTCAGAGTGTATAAAGCTCTAAAGACACACCTCAGAGTATATAAAGCTCTAAAGACACACCTCAGAGTGTATAAAGCTTTAAAGACACACCTCAGAGTGTATAAAGCTCTAAAGACACACCTCAGAGTGTATAAAGCTCTAAAGACACACCACAGAGTGTAGAAAGCTCTAAAGATACACCTGAGAGTGTTATAAAGCTCTAAAGACACACCCTAGAGTGTATAAAGCTCTAAAGACACACCTCAGAGTTTTATAAAGCTCTAAAGACACACCTCAGAGTGTTATAAAGCTCTAAAGACACACCTCAGAGTATATAGAGCTCTAAAGACACACCTCAGAGTGTATAAAGCTCTAAAGACACACCTCAGAGTATATAAAGCTCTAAAGACACACCTCAGAGTGTATAAAGCCCTAAAGACACACCTCAGAGTGTATAAAGCTCTAAAGACACACCTCAGAGTGGTATAAAGCTCTAAAGACACACCTCAGAGTATATAAAGCTCTAAAGACACACCTCAGAGAATATAAAGCTCTAAAGACACACCTCAGTGTTATAAAGCTCTAAAGACACACCTCAGAGTGTTATAAAGCTCTAAAGACACACCTCAGAGTGTTATAAAGCTCTAAAGACACACTTTAGAGTGTATAAAGCTCTAAAGACACATCTCAGAGTGTTATAAAGCACTAAAGATACACCTCAGAGTGTATAAAGCTCTAAAGACACACCTTAGAGTGGTATAAAGCTCTAAAGACACACCTCAGAGTGTATAAAGCTCTAAAGACACACCTCAGAGTATATAAAGCTCTAAAGACACACCTCAGAGTGTATAAAGCTTTAAAGACACACCTCAGAGTGTATAAAGCTCTAAAGACACACCTCAGAGTGTATAAAGCTCTAAAGACACACCACAGAGTGTAGAAAGCTCTAAAGATACACCTGAGAGTGTTATAAAGCTCTAAAGACACACCCTAGAGTGTATAAAGCTCTAAAGACACACCTCAGAGTTTTATAAAGCTCTAAAGACACACCTCAGAGTGTTATAAAGCTCTAAAGACACACCTCAGAGTATATAGAGCTCTAAAGACACACCTCAGAGTGTATAAAGCTCTAAAGACACACCTCAGAGTATATAAAGCTCTAAAGACACACCTCAGAGTGTATAAAGCCCTAAAGACACACCTCAGAGTGTATAAAGCTCTAAAGACACACCTCAGAGTGGTATAAAGCTCTAAAGACACACCTCAGAGTATATAAAGCTCTAAAGACACACCTCAGAGAATATAAAGCTCTAAAGACACACCTCAGTGTTATAAAGCTCTAAAGACACACCTCAGAGTGTTATAAAGCTCTAAAGACACATCTCAGAGTGTTATAAAGCTCTAAAGACACACCTCAGAGTGTATAAAGCTCTAAAGACACACCTCAGAGTGGTATAAAGCACTAAAGACACACCTCAGAGTGTATAAAGCTCTAAAGACACACCTTGGAGTGGTATAAAGCTCTAAAGACACACCTCAGAGTGTATAAAGCTCTAAAGACACACCTCAGAGTGGTATAAAGCTCTAAAGACACACCTCAGAGTGTATAAAGCTTTAAAGACACACCTCAGAGTGTATAAAGCTCTAAAGACACACCTCAGAGTGGTATAAAGCTCTAAAGACACACCTCAGAGTGTATAAAGCTCTAAAGACACACCTCAGAGTATATAAAGCTCTAAAGACAAACCTCAGAGTGTATAAAGCTCTAAAGACATACCTCAGAGTATATAAAGCTCTAAAGAAATACCTCAGAGTATATAAAGCTCTAAAGACACATCTCAGAGTGTTATAAAGCTCTAAAGACACACCTCAGAGTGTATAAAGCTCTAAAGACACACCTCAGAGTGGTATAAAGCTCTAAAGACACACCTCAGAGTGTATAAAGCTTTAAAGACACACCTCAGAGTGTATAAAGCTCTAAAGACACACCTCAGAGTGGTATAAAGCTCTAAAGACACACCTCAGAGTGTATAAAGCTCTAAAGACACACCTCAGAGTATATAAAGCTCTAAAGACAAACCTCAGAGTGTATAAAGCTCTAAAGACATACCTCAGAGTATATAAAGCTCTAAAGAAATACCTCAGAGTATATAAAGCTCTAAAGACACACCTCAGAGTGTATAAAGCTCTAAAGACACATCTCAGACTGTTATAAAGCTCTAAAGACACACCTCAGAGTGTATAAAGCTCTAAATACACATCTCAGAGAGTATAAAGCTCTAAAGACACATCTCAGAGTGTTATAAAGCTCTAAAGACACACCTCAGAGTGTATAAAGCTCTAAAGACACATCTCAGAGTGTTATAAAACTCTAAAGACACACCTCAGAGTGTATAAAGCTCTAAAGACAGACCTCAGAGTGTATAAAGCTCTAAAGACACACCTCAGAGAGTTATAAAGCTCTAAATACACACCTCAGAGTGTTATAAAGCTCTAAAGACACACCTCAGAGTGTTACAAAGCTCTAAAGACACACCTCAGAGTGTATAAAGCTCTAAAGACACACCTCGACTGTATAAAGCTCTAAAGACACACCTCAGAGTTGTATAAAGCTCTAAAGACACACCTCAGAGCGGTATAAAGCTCTAAAGACATACCTCAGAGTGTTATAAAGCTCTAAAGACACACCTCAGAGTGTATAAAGCTCTAAAGACACACCTCAGAGTGTATAAAGCTCTAAAGACACACCTTAGAGTGGTATAAAGCTCTAAAGAGACACCTCAGAGTGGTATAAAGCTCTAAAGACACACCTCAGAGTGTATAAAGCTCTAAAGACACACCTCAGACTATATAAAGCTCTAAAGACACACCTCAGAGTGGTATAAAGCTCTAAAGACACACCTCAGAGTGTATAAAGCTCTAAAGACACACCTCAGAGTATATAAAGCTCTAAAGACACATCTCAGAGTGTATAAAGCTCTAAAGACATACCTCAGAGTGTATAAAGCCCTAAAGACACACCTCAGAGTGTATAAAGCTCTAAAGACACACCTCAGCGTGTATAAAGCTCTAAAGACACACCTCAGAGTGTATAAAGCTCTAAAGACACACCTCAGAGTGTATAAAGCTCTAAAGACACACCTCAGAGTATATAAAGCTCTAAAGACACACCTCAGAGTGTATAAAGCCCTAAAGACACACCTCAGAGTGTATAAAGCTCTAAAGACACACCTCAGAGTGGTATAAAGCTCTAAAGACACACCTCAGAGTATATAAAGCTCTAAAGACACACCTCAGAGAATATAAAGCTCTAAAGACACACCTCAGTGTTATAAAGCTCTAAAGACACACCTCAGAGTGTTATAAAGCTCTAAAGACACACCTCAGAGTGTTATAAAGCTCTAAAGACACACTTTAGAGTGTATAAAGCTCTAAAGACACATCTCAGAGTGTTATAAAGCACTAAAGATACACCTCAGAGTGTATAAAGCTCTAAAGACACACCTTAGAGTGGTATAAAGCTCTAAAGACACACCTCAGAGTGTATAAAGCTCTAAAGACACACCTCAGAGTATATAAAGCTCTAAAGACACACCTCAGAGTGTATAAAGCTTTAAAGACACACCTCAGAGTGTATAAAGCTCTAAAGACACACCTCAGAGTGTATAAAGCTCTAAAGACACACCACAGAGTGTAGAAAGCTCTAAAGATACACCTGAGAGTGTTATAAAGCTCTAAAGACACACCCTAGAGTGTATAAAGCTCTAAAGACACACCTCAGAGTTTTATAAAGCTCTAAAGACACACCTCAGAGTGTTATAAAGCTCTAAAGACACACCTCAGAGTATATAGAGCTCTAAAGACACACCTCAGAGTGTATAAAGCTCTAAAGACACACCTCAGAGTATATAAAGCTCTAAAGACACACCTCAGAGTGTATAAAGCCCTAAAGACACACCTCAGAGTGTATAAAGCTCTAAAGACACACCTCAGAGTGGTATAAAGCTCTAAAGACACACCTCAGAGTATATAAAGCTCTAAAGACACACCTCAGAGAATATAAAGCTCTAAAGACACACCTCAGTGTTATAAAGCTCTAAAGACACACCTCAGAGTGTTATAAAGCTCTAAAGACACATCTCAGAGTGTTATAAAGCTCTAAAGACACACCTCAGAGTGTATAAAGCTCTAAAGACACACCTCAGAGTGGTATAAAGCACTAAAGACACACCTCAGAGTGTATAAAGCTCTAAAGACACACCTTGGAGTGGTATAAAGCTCTAAAGACACACCTCAGAGTGTATAAAGCTCTAAAGACACACCTCAGAGTATATAAAGCTCTAAAGACACACCTCAGAGTGTATAAAGCTTTAAAGACACACCTCAGAGTGTATAAAGCTCTAAAGACACACCTCAGAGTGGTATAAAGCTCTAAAGACACACCTCAGAGTGTATAAAGCTCTAAAGACACACCTCAGAGTATATAAAGCTCTAAAGACAAACCTCAGAGTGTATAAAGCTCTAAAGACATACCTCAGAGTATATAAAGCTCTAAAGAAATACCTCAGAGTATATAAAGCTCTAAAGACACACCTCAGAGTGTATAAAGCTCTAAAGACACATCTCAGACTGTTATAAAGCTCTAAAGACACACCTCAGAGTGTATAAAGCTCTAAATACACATCTCAGAGAGTATAAAGCTCTAAAGACACATCTCAGAGTGTTATAAAGCTCTAAAGACACACCTCAGAGTGTATAAAGCTCTAAAGACACATCTCAGAGTGTTATAAAACTCTAAAGACACACCTCAGAGTGTATAAAGCTCTAAAGACAGACCTCAGAGTGTATAAAGCTCTAAAGACACACCTCAGAGAGTTATAAAGCTCTAAATACACACCTCAGAGTGTTATAAAGCTCTAAAGACACACCTCAGAGTGTTACAAAGCTCTAAAGACACACCTCAGAGTGTATAAAGCTCTAAAGACACACCTCGACTGTATAAAGCTCTAAAGACACACCTCAGAGTGGTATAAAGCTCTAAAGACACACCTCAGAGCGGTATAAAGCTCTAAAGACATACCTCAGAGTGTTATAAAGCTCTAAAGACACACCTCAGAGTGTATAAAGCTCTAAAGACACACCTCAGAGTGTATAAAGCTCTAAAGACACACCTTAGAGTGGTATAAAGCTCTAAAGAGACACCTCAGAGTGGTATAAAGCTCTAAAGACACACCTCAGAGTGTATAAAGCTCTAAAGACACACCTCAGACTATATAAAGCTCTAAAGACACACCTCAGAGTGGTATAAAGCTCTAAAGACACACCTCAGAGTGTATAAAGCTCTAAAGACACACCTCAGAGTATATAAAGCTCTAAAGACACATCTCAGAGTGTATAAAGCTCTAAAGACATACCTCAGAGTGTATAAAGCCCTAAAGACACACCTCAGAGTGTATAAAGCTCTAAAGACACACCTCAGAGTGTATAAAGCTCTAAAGACACACCTCAGAGTGTTTAAAGCTCTAAAGGCACACCTCAGAGTGTTATAAAGCTCTAAAGACACATCTCAGAGTGTATAAAGCTCTAAAGACACACCTCAGAGTGTATAAAGCTCTAAAGACATACCTCAGAGTGATATAAAGCTCTACAGACACACCTCAGAGTGTATTAAGCTCTAAAGACACATCTCAGAGTGTTATAAAGCTCTAAAGACACATCTCAGAGTGTTATAAAGCTCTAAAGACACACCTCAGAGTGGTATAAAGCTCTAAAGACACATCTCAGAGTGTTATAAAGCTCTAAAGACACACCTCAGAGTGTATAAAGCTCTAAAGACACACCTCAGAGTGTATAAAGCTCTAAAGACACATCTCAGAGTGTTATAAAGCTCTAAAGACACACCTCAGAGTGTATAAAGCTCTAAAGACACATCTCAGAGTGTTATAAAGCTCTAAAGACACACCTCAGAGTGTTATAAAGCTCTAAAGACAGACCTCAGAGTGTATAAAGCTCTAAAGACACACCTCAGAGTGTTATAAAGCTCTAAAGACACACCTCAGAGTGTTATAAAGCTCTAAAGACACACCTCAGAGTGTTATAAAGCTCTAAAGACACACCTCAGAGTGTATAAAGCTCTAAAGACACACCTCGACTGTATAAAGCTCTAAAGACACACCTCAGAGTGTTATAAAGCTCTAAAGACACACCTCAGAGTGTTATAAAGCTCTAAAGACACATCTCAGAGTGTTATAAAGCTCTAAAGACACACCTCAGAGTGTATAAAGCTCTAAAGACACATCTAAGAGTGTTATAAAGCTCTAAAGACACACCTCAGAGTGTATAAAGCTCTAAAGACAGACCTCAGAGTGTATAAAGCTCTAAAGACACACCTCAGAGTGTTATAAAGCTCTAAATACACACCTCAGAGTGTTATAAAGCTCTAAAGACACACCTCAGAGTGTATAAAGCTCTAAAGACACACCTCGACTGTATAAAGCTCTAAAGATACACCTCAGAGTGGTATAAAGCTCTAAAGACACACCCCAGAGCGGTATAAAGCTCTAAAGACACACCTCAGAGTGTTATAAAGCTCTAAAGACACACCTCAGAGTGTATAAAGCTCTAAAGACACACCTCAGAGTGTATAAAGCTCTAAAGACACACCTCAGAGTGGTATAAAGCTCTAAAGACACACCTCAGAGTGTATAAAGCTCTAAAGACACACCTCAGAGTATATAAAGCTCTAAAGACACATCTCAGAGTGTATAAAGCTCTAAAGACATACCTCAGAGTGTATAAAGCCCTAAAGACACACCTCAGAGTGTATAAAGCTCTAAAGACACACCTCAGCGTGTATAAAGCTCTAAAGACACACCTCAGAGTGTATAAAGCTCTAAAGACACACCTCAGAGTGTATAAAGCTCTAAAGACACACCTCAGAGTATATAAAGCTCTAAAGACACACCTCAGAGTGTATAAAGCCCTAAAGACACACCTCAGAGTGTATAAAGCTCTAAAGACACACCTCAGAGTGGTATAAAGCTCTAAAGACACACCTCAGAGTATATAAAGCTCTAAAGACACACCTCAGAGAATATAAAGCTCTAAAGACACACCTCAGTGTTATAAAGCTCTAAAGACACACCTCAGAGTGTTATAAAGCTCTAAAGACACACCTCAGAGTGTTATAAAGCTCTAAAGACACACTTTAGAGTGTATAAAGCTCTAAAGACACATCTCAGAGTGTTATAAAGCACTAAAGATACACCTCAGAGTGTATAAAGCTCTAAAGACACACCTTAGAGTGGTATAAAGCTCTAAAGACACACCTCAGAGTGTATAAAGCTCTAAAGACACACCTCAGAGTATATAAAGCTCTAAAGACACACCTCAGAGTGTATAAAGCTTTAAAGACACACCTCAGAGTGTATAAAGCTCTAAAGACACACCTCAGAGTGTATAAAGCTCTAAAGACACACCACAGAGTGTAGAAAGCTCTAAAGATACACCTGAGAGTGTTATAAAGCTCTAAAGACACACCCTAGAGTGTATAAAGCTCTAAAGACACACCTCAGAGTTTTATAAAGCTCTAAAGACACACCTCAGAGTGTTATAAAGCTCTAAAGACACACCTCAGAGTATATAGAGCTCTAAAGACACACCTCAGAGTGTATAAAGCTCTAAAGACACACCTCAGAGTATATAAAGCTCTAAAGACACACCTCAGAGTGTATAAAGCCCTAAAGACACACCTCAGAGTGTATAAAGCTCTAAAGACACACCTCAGAGTGGTATAAAGCTCTAAAGACACACCTCAGAGTATATAAAGCTCTAAAGACACACCTCAGAGAATATAAAGCTCTAAAGACACACCTCAGTGTTATAAAGCTCTAAAGACACACCTCAGAGTGTTATAAAGCTCTAAAGACACATCTCAGAGTGTTATAAAGCTCTAAAGACACACCTCAGAGTGTATAAAGCTCTAAAGACACACCTCAGAGTGGTATAAAGCACTAAAGACACACCTCAGAGTGTATAAAGCTCTAAAGACACACCTTGGAGTGGTATAAAGCTCTAAAGACACACCTCAGAGTGTATAAAGCTCTAAAGACACACCTCAGAGTATATAAAGCTCTAAAGACACACCTCAGAGTGTATAAAGCTTTAAAGACACACCTCAGAGTGTATAAAGCTCTAAAGACACACCTCAGAGTGGTATAAAGCTCTAAAGACACACCTCAGAGTGTATAAAGCTCTAAAGACACACCTCAGAGTATATAAAGCTCTAAAGACAAACCTCAGAGTGTATAAAGCTCTAAAGACATACCTCAGAGTATATAAAGCTCTAAAGAAATACCTCAGAGTATATAAAGCTCTAAAGACACACCTCAGAGTGTATAAAGCTCTAAAGACACATCTCAGACTGTTATAAAGCTCTAAAGACACACCTCAGAGTGTATAAAGCTCTAAATACACATCTCAGAGAGTATAAAGCTCTAAAGACACATCTCAGAGTGTTATAAAGCTCTAAAGACACACCTCAGAGTGTATAAAGCTCTAAAGACACATCTCAGAGTGTTATAAAACTCTAAAGACACACCTCAGAGTGTATAAAGCTCTAAAGACAGACCTCAGAGTGTATAAAGCTCTAAAGACACACCTCAGAGAGTTATAAAGCTCTAAATACACACCTCAGAGTGTTATAAAGCTCTAAAGACACACCTCAGAGTGTTACAAAGCTCTAAAGACACACCTCAGAGTGTATAAAGCTCTAAAGACACACCTCGACTGTATAAAGCTCTAAAGACACACCTCAGAGTGGTATAAAGCTCTAAAGACACACCTCAGAGCGGTATAAAGCTCTAAAGACATACCTCAGAGTGTTATAAAGCTCTAAAGACACACCTCAGAGTGTATAAAGCTCTAAAGACACACCTCAGAGTGTATAAAGCTCTAAAGACACACCTTAGAGTGGTATAAAGCTCTAAAGAGACACCTCAGAGTGGTATAAAGCTCTAAAGACACACCTCAGAGTGTATAAAGCTCTAAAGACACACCTCAGACTATATAAAGCTCTAAAGACACACCTCAGAGTGGTATAAAGCTCTAAAGACACACCTCAGAGTGTATAAAGCTCTAAAGACACACCTCAGAGTATATAAAGCTCTAAAGACACATCTCAGAGTGTATAAAGCTCTAAAGACATACCTCAGAGTGTATAAAGCCCTAAAGACACACCTCAGAGTGTATAAAGCTCTAAAGACACACCTCAGAGTGTATAAAGCTCTAAAGACACACCTCAGAGTGTTTAAAGCTCTAAAGGCACACCTCAGAGTGTTATAAAGCTCTAAAGACACATCTCAGAGTGTATAAAGCTCTAAAGACACACCTCAGAGTGTATAAAGCTCTAAAGACATACCTCAGAGTGATATAAAGCTCTACAGACACACCTCAGAGTGTATTAAGCTCTAAAGACACATCTCAGAGTGTTATAAAGCTCTAAAGACACATCTCAGAGTGTTATAAAGCTCTAAAGACACACCTCAGAGTGGTATAAAGCTCTAAAGACACATCTCAGAGTGTTATAAAGCTCTAAAGACACACCTCAGAGTGTATAAAGCTCTAAAGACACACCTCAGAGTGTATAAAGCTCTAAAGACACATCTCAGAGTGTTATAAAGCTCTAAAGACACACCTCAGAGTGTATAAAGCTCTAAAGACACATCTCAGAGTGTTATAAAGCTCTAAAGACACACCTCAGAGTGTTATAAAGCTCTAAAGACAGACCTCAGAGTGTATAAAGCTCTAAAGACACACCTCAGAGTGTTATAAAGCTCTAAAGACACACCTCAGAGTGTTATAAAGCTCTAAAGACACACCTCAGAGTGTTATAAAGCTCTAAAGACACACCTCAGAGTGTATAAAGCTCTAAAGACACACCTCGACTGTATAAAGCTCTAAAGACACACCTCAGAGTGTTATAAAGCTCTAAAGACACACCTCAGAGTGTTATAAAGCTCTAAAGACACATCTCAGAGTGTTATAAAGCTCTAAAGACACACCTCAGAGTGTATAAAGCTCTAAAGACACATCTAAGAGTGTTATAAAGCTCTAAAGACACACCTCAGAGTGTATAAAGCTCTAAAGACAGACCTCAGAGTGTATAAAGCTCTAAAGACACACCTCAGAGTGTTATAAAGCTCTAAATACACACCTCAGAGTGTTATAAAGCTCTAAAGACACACCTCAGAGTGTATAAAGCTCTAAAGACACACCTCGACTGTATAAAGCTCTAAAGATACACCTCAGAGTGGTATAAAGCTCTAAAGACACACCCCAGAGCGGTATAAAGCTCTAAAGACACACCTCAGAGTGTTATAAAGCTCTAAAGACACACCTCAGAGTGTATAAAGCTCTAAAGACACACCTCAGAGTGTATAAAGCTCTAAAGACACACCTCAGAGTGGTATAAAGCTCTAAAGACACACCTCAGAGTGGTATAAAGCTCTAAAGACACACCTCAGAGTGTATAAAGCTCACAAGACACACCTCAGAGTATATAAAGCTCTAAAGACACACCTCAGAGTGTATAAAGCTCTAAAGACATACCTCAGAGTATATAAAGCTCTAAAGACACACCTCAGAGTGTATAAAGCCCTAAAGACACACCTCAGAGTGTATAAAGCTCTAAAGACACATCTCAGCGTGTATAAAGCTCTAAAGACACACCTCAGAGTGTATAAAGCTCTAAAGACACACCTCAGATTGTTTAAAGCTCTAAAGGCACACCTCAGAGTGTTATAAAGCTCTAAAGACACACCTCAGAGTGTATAAAGCTCTAAAGACACACCTCAGAGTGTATAAAGCTCTAAAGACATACCTCAGAGTGATATAAAGCTCTAAAGACACACCTCAGAGTGTATTAAGCTCTAAAGACACATCTCAGAGTGTTATAAAGCTCTAAAGACACACCTCAGAGTGTATAAAGCTCTAAAGACACATCTCAGAGTGTTATAAAGCTCTAAAGACACATCTAGGAGTGTATAAAGCTCTAAAGACACATCTCAGAGTGTTATAAAGCTCTAAAGACAGACCTCAGAGTGTATAAAGCTCTAAAGACAGACCTCAGAGTGTATAAAGCTCTAAAGACACACCTCAGAGTGTTATAAAGCTCTAAATACACACCTCAGAGTGTTATAAAGCTCTAAAGGCACACCTCAGAGTGTTATAAAGCTCTAAAGACACACCTCAGAGTGTAAAAAGCTCTAAAGACACACCTCGACTGTATAAAGCTCTAAAGACACACCTCAGAGTGTTATAAAGCTCTAAAGACACACCTCAGAGTGTATAAAGCTCTAAAGACACACCTCAGAGTGGTATAAAGCTCTAAAGACACACCTCAGAGTGTTATAAATCTCTAAAGACACACCTCAGAGTGTATAAAGCTCTAAAGACACACCTCGACTGTATAAAGCTCTAAAGACACACCTCAGAGTGGTATAAAGCTCTAAAGACACACCTCAGAGCGGTATAAAGATCTAAAGAGACATCTCAGAGTGTATAAAGCTCTAAAGACAAACCTCAGAGTGTATAAAGCTCTAAAGACATACCTCAGAGTATATAAAGCTCTAAAGACACACCTCAGAGTATATAAAGTTCTAAAGACACACCTCAGAGTGTTATAAAGCTCTAAAGACACACCTCAGAGTGTATAAAGCTCTAAAGACACACCTCAGAGTGTTATAAAGCTCTAAAGACACACCTCAGAGTGTTATAAAGCTCTAAAGACACACCTCAGAGTATAAAAAGCTCTAAAGACACACCTCAGAGTGTATAAAGCTCTAAAGACACACCTCAGAGTATATAAAGCTCTAAAGACACACCTCAGAGTGTATAAAGCTCTAAAGACATACCTCAGAGTATATAAAGCTCTAAAGACTTACCTCAGAGTATATAAAGCTCTAAAGACACATCTCAGAGTGTTATAAAGCTTTAAAGACACACCTCAGAGTGTATAAAGCTCTAAAGACACACCTCAGAGTGGTATAAAGCTCTAAAGACACATCTCAGACTGTTATAAAGCTCTAAAGACACACCTCAGAGTGTATAAAGCTCTAAATACACATCTCAGAGAGTATAAAGCTCTAAAGACACATCTCAGAGTGTTATAAAGCTCTAAAGACACACCTCAGAGTGTATAAAGCTCTAAAGACACATCTCAGAGTGTTATAAAACTCTAAAGACACACCTCAGAGTGTATAAAGCTCTAAAGACAGACCTCAGAGTGTATAAAGCTCTAAAGACACACCTCAGAGAGTTATAAAGCTCTAAATACACACCTCAGAGTGTTATAAAGCTCTAAAGACACACCTCAGAGTGTTACAAAGCTCTAAAGACACACCTCAGAGTATATAAAGCTCTAAAGACACACCTCAGAGTGTATAAAGCTCTAAAGACATACCTCAGAGTATATAAAGCTCTAAAGACTTACCTCAGAGTATATAAAGCTCTAAAGACACATCTCAGAGTGTTATAAAGCTTTAAAGACACACCTCAGAGTGTATAAAGCTCTAAAGACACACCTCAGAGTGGTATAAAGCTCTAAAGACACATCTCAGACTGTTATAAAGCTCTAAAGACACACCTCAGAGTGTTATAAAGCTCTAAAGACACACCTCAGAGTGTTATAAAGCTCTAAAGACACACCTCAGAGTGTTATAAAGCTCTAAAGACACACCTCAGAGTGTATAAAGCTCTAAAGACACACCTCGACTGTATAAAGCTCTAAAGACACACCTCAGAGTGTTATAAAGCTCTAAAGACACACCTCAGAGTGTTATAAAGCTCTAAAGACACATCTCAGAGTGTTATAAAGCTCTAAAGACACACCTCAGAGTGTATAAAGCTCTAAAGACACATCTAAGAGTGTTATAAAGCTCTAAAGACACACCTCAGAGTGTATAAAGCTCTAAAGACAGACCTCAGAGTGTATAAAGCTCTAAAGACACACCTCAGAGTGTTATAAAGCTCTAAATACACACCTCAGAGTGTTATAAAGCTCTAAAGACACACCTCAGAGTGTATAAACCTCTAAAGACACACCTCGACTGTATAAAGCTCTAAAAATACACCTCAGAGTGGTATAAAGCTCTAAAGACACACCCCAGAGCGGTATAAAGCTCTAAAGACACACCTCAGAGTGTTATAAAGCTCTAAAGACACACCTCAGAGTGTATAAAGCTCTAAAGACACACCTCAGAGTGTATAAAGCTCTAAAGACACACCTCAGAGTGGTATAAAGCTCTAAAGACACACCTCAGAGTGGTATAAAGCTCTAAAGACACACCTCAGAGTGTATAAAGCTCACAAGACACACCTCAGAGTATATAAAGCTCTAAAGACACACCTCAGAGTGTATAAAGCTCTAAAGACATACCTCAGAGTATATAAAGCTCTAAAGACACACCTCAGAGTGTATAAAGCCCTAAAGACACACCTCAGAGTGTATAAAGCTCTAAAGACACATCTCAGCGTGTATAAAGCTCTAAAGACACACCTCAGAGTGTATAAAGCTCTAAAGACACACCTCAGATTGTTTAAAGCTCTAAAGGCACACCTCAGAGTGTTATAAAGCTCTAAAGACACACCTCAGAGTGTATAAAGCTCTAAAGACACACCTCAGAGTGTATAAAGCTCTAAAGACATACCTCAGAGTATATAAAGCTCTAAAGACACACCTCAGAGTATATAAAGTTCTAAAGACACACCTCAGAGTGTTATAAAGCTCTAAAGACACACCTCAGAGTGTATAAAGCTCTAAAGACACACCTCAGAGTGTTATAAAGCTCTAAAGACACACCTCAGAGTGTTATAAAGCTCTAAAGACACACCTCAGAGTATATAAAGCTCTAAAGACACATCTCAGAGTGTATAAAGCTCTAAAGACATACCTCAGAGTGTATAAAGCCCTAAAGACACACCTCAGAGTGTATAAAGCTCTAAAGACACACCTCAGCGTGTATAAAGCTCTAAAGACACACCTCAGAGTGTATAAAGCTCTAAAGACACACCTCAGAGTGTTTAAAGCTCTAAAGGCACACCTCAGAGTGTTATAAAGCTCTAAAGACACATCTCAGAGTGTATAAAGCTCTAAAGACACACCTCAGAGTGTATAAAGCTCTAAAGACATACCTCAGAGTGATATAAAGCTCTACAGACACACCTCAGAGTGTATTAAGCTCTAAAGACACATCTCAGAGTGTTATAAAGCTCTAAAGACACATCTCAGAGTGTTATAAAGCTCTAAAGACACACCTCAGAGTGGTATAAAGCTCTAAAGACACATCTCAGAGTGTTATAAAGCTCTAAAGACACACCTCAGAGTGTATAAAAGCTCTAAAGACACACCTCAGAGTGTATAAAGCTCTAAAGACACATCTCAGAGTGTTATAAAGCTCTAAAGACACACCTCAGAGTGTATAAAGCTCTAAAGACACATCTCAGAGTGTTATAAAGCTCTAAAGACACACCTCAGAGTGTTATAAAGCTCTAAAGACAGACCTCAGAGTGTATAAAGCTCTAAAGACACACCTCAGAGTGTTATAAAGCTCTAAAGACACACCTCAGAGTGTTATAAAGCTCTAAAGACACACCTCAGAGTGTTATAAAGCTCTAAAGACACACCTCAGAGTGTTATAAAGCTCTAAAGACACACCTCAGAGTGTATAAAGCTCTAAAGACACACCTCGACTGTATAAAGCTCTAAAGACACACCTCAGAGTGTTATAAAGCTCTAAAGACACACCTCAGAGTGTTATAAAGCTCTAAAGACACATCTCAGAGTGTTATAAAGCTCTAAAGACACACCTCAGAGTGTATAAAGCTCTAAAGACACATCTAAGAGTGTTATAAAGCTCTAAAGACACACCTCAGAGTGTATAAAGCTCTAAAGACAGACCTCAGAGTGTATAAAGCTCTAAAGACACACCTCAGAGTGTTATAAAGCTCTAAATACACACCTCAGAGTGTTATAAAGCTCTAAAGACACACCTCAGAGTGTATAAACCTCTAAAGACACACCTCGACTGTATAAAGCTCTAAAGATACACCTCAGAGTGGTATAAAGCTCTAAAGACACACCCCAGAGCGGTATAAAGCTCTAAAGACACACCTCAGAGTGTTATAAAGCTCTAAAGACACACCTCAGAGTGTATAAAGCTCTAAAGACACACCTCAGAGTGTATAAAGCTCTAAAGACACACCTCAGAGTGGTATAAAGCTCTAAAGACACACCTCAGAGTGGTATAAAGCTCTAAAGACACACCTCAGAGTGTATAAAGCTCACAAGACACACCTCAGAGTATATAAAGCTCTAAAGACACACCTCAGAGTGTATAAAGCTCTAAAGACATACCTCAGAGTATATAAAGCTCTAAAGACACACCTCAGAGTGTATAAAGCCCTAAAGACACACCTCAGAGTGTATAAAGCTCTAAAGACACATCTCAGCGTGTATAAAGCTCTAAAGACACACCTCAGAGTGTATAAAGCTCTAAAGACACACCTCAGATTGTTTAAAGCTCTAAAGGCACACCTCAGAGTGTTATAAAGCTCTAAAGACACACCTCAGAGTGTATAAAGCTCTAAAGACACACCTCAGAGTGTATAAAGCTCTAAAGACATACCTCAGAGTGATATAAAGCTCTAAAGACACACCTCAGAGTGTATTAAGCTCTAAAGACACATCTCAGAGTGTTATAAAGCTCTAAAGACACACCTCAGAGTGTATAAAGCTCTAAAGACACATCTCAGAGTGTTATAAAGCTCTAAAGACACATCTAGGAGTGTATAAAGCTCTAAAGACACATCTCAGAGTGTTATAAAGCTCTAAAGACAGACCTCAGAGTGTATAAAGCTCTAAAGACAGACCTCAGAGTGTATAAAGCTCTAAAGACACACCTCAGAGTGTTATAAAGCTCTAAATACACACCTCAGAGTGTTATAAAGCTCTAAAGGCACACCTCAGAGTGTTATAAAGCTCTAAAGACACACCTCAGAGTGTAAAAAGCTCTAAAGACACACCTCGACTGTATAAAGCTCTAAAGACACACCTCAGAGTGTTATAAAGCTCTAAAGACACACCTCAGAGTGTATAAAGCTCTAAAGACACACCTCAGAGTGGTATAAAGCTCTAAAGACACACATCAGAGTGTTATAAATCTCTAAAGACACACCTCAGAGTGTATAAAGCTCTAAAGACACACCTCGACTGTATAAAGCTCTAAAGACACACCTCAGAGTGGTATAAAGCTCTAAAGACACACCTCAGAGCGGTATAAAGATCTAAAGAGACATCTCAGAGTGTATAAAGCTCTAAAGACAAACCTCAGAGTGTATAAAGCTCTAAAGACATACCTCAGAGTATATAAAGCTCTAAAGACACACCTCAGAGTATATAAAGTTCTAAAGACACACCTCAGAGTGTTATAAAGCTCTAAAGACACACCTCAGAGTGTATAAAGCTCTAAAGACACACCTCAGAGTGTTATAAAGCTCTAAAGACACACCTCAGAGTGTTATAAAGCTCTAAAGACACACCTCAGAGTATATAAAGCTCTAAAGACACATCTCAGAGTGTATAAAGCTCTAAAGACATACCTCAGAGTGTATAAAGCCCTAAAGACACACCTCAGAGTGTATAAAGCTCTAAAGACACACCTCAGCGTGTATAAAGCTCTAAAGACACACCTCAGAGTGTATAAAGCTCTAAAGACACACCTCAGAGTGTTTAAAGCTCTAAAGGCACACCTCAGAGTGTTATAAAGCTCTAAAGACACATCTCAGAGTGTATAAAGCTCTAAAGACACACCTCAGAGTGTATAAAGCTCTAAAGACATACCTCAGAGTGATATAAAGCTCTACAGACACACCTCAGAGTGTATTAAGCTCTAAAGACACATCTCAGAGTGTTATAAAGCTCTAAAGACACATCTCAGAGTGTTATAAAGCTCTAAAGACACACCTCAGAGTGGTATAAAGCTCTAAAGACACATCTCAGAGTGTTATAAAGCTCTAAAGACACACCTCAGAGTGTATAAAGCTCTAAAGACACACCTCAGAGTGTATAAAGCTCTAAAGACACATCTCAGAGTGTTATAAAGCTCTAAAGACACACCTCAGAGTGTATAAAGCTCTAAAGACACATCTCAGAGTGTTATAAAGCTCTAAAGACACACCTCAGAGTGTTATAAAGCTCTAAAGACAGACCTCAGAGTGTATAAAGCTCTAAAGACACACCTCAGTGTGTTATAAAGCTCTAAAGACACACCTCAGAGTGTTATAAAGCTCTAAAGACACACCTCAGAGTGTTATAAAGCTCTAAAGACACACCTCAGAGTGTTATAAAGCTCTAAAGACACACCTCAGAGTGTATAAAGCTCTAAAGACACACCTCGACTGTATAAAGCTCTAAAGACACACCTCAGAGTGTTATAAAGCTCTAAAGACACACCTCAGAGTGTTATAAAGCTCTAAAGACACATCTCAGAGTGTTATAAAGCTCTAAAGACACACCTCAGAGTGTATAAAGCTCTAAAGACACATCTAAGAGTGTTATAAAGCTCTAAAGACACACCTCAGAGTGTATAAAGCTCTAAAGACAGACCTCAGAGTGTATAAAGCTCTAAAGACACACCTCAGAGTGTTATAAAGCTCTAAATACACACCTCAGAGTGTTATAAAGCTCTAAAGACACACCTCAGAGTGTATAAACCTCTAAAGACACACCTCGACTGTATAAAGCTCTAAAGATACACCTCAGAGTGGTATAAAGCTCTAAAGACACACCCCAGAGCGGTATAAAGCTCTAAAGACACACCTCAGAGTGTTATAAAGCTCTAAAGACACACCTCAGAGTGTATAAAGCTCTAAAGACACACCTCAGAGTGTATAAAGCTCTAAAGACACACCTCAGAGTGGTATAAAGCTCTAAAGACACACCTCAGAGTGGTATAAAGCTCTAAAGACACACCTCAGAGTGTATAAAGCTCACAAGACACACCTCAGAGTATATAAAGCTCTAAAGACACACCTCAGAGTGTATAAAGCTCTAAAGACATACCTCAGAGTATATAAAGCTCTAAAGACACACCTCAGAGTGTATAAAGCCCTAAAGACACACCTCAGAGTGTATAAAGCTCTAAAGACACATCTCAGCGTGTATAAAGCTCTAAAGACACACCTCAGAGTGTATAAAGCTCTAAAGACACACCTCAGATTGTTTAAAGCTCTAAAGGCACACCTCAGAGTGTTATAAAGCTCTAAAGACACACCTCAGAGTGTATAAAGCTCTAAAGACACACCTCAGAGTGTATAAAGCTCTAAAGACATACCTCAGAGTATATAAAGCTCTAAAGACACACCTCAGAGTATATAAAGTTCTAAAGACACACCTCAGAGTGTTATAAAGCTCTAAAGACACACCTCAGAGTGTATAAAGCTCTAAAGACACACCTCAGAGTGTTATAAAGCTCTAAAGACACACCTCAGAGTGTTATAAAGCTCTAAAGACACACCTCAGAGTATATAAAGCTCTAAAGACACATCTCAGAGTGTATAAAGCTCTAAAGACATACCTCAGAGTGTATAAAGCCCTAAAGACACACCTCAGAGTGTATAAAGCTCTAAAGACACACCTCAGCGTGTATAAAGCTCTAAAGACACACCTCAGAGTGTATAAAGCTCTAAAGACACACCTCAGAGTGTTTAAAGCTCTAAAGGCACACCTCAGAGTGTTATAAAGCTCTAAAGACACATCTCAGAGTGTATAAAGCTCTAAAGACACACCTCAGAGTGTATAAAGCTCTAAAGACATACCTCAGAGTGATATAAAGCTCTACAGACACACCTCAGAGTGTATTAAGCTCTAAAGACACATCTCAGAGTGTTATAAAGCTCTAAAGACACATCTCAGAGTGTTATAAAGCTCTAAAGACACACCTCAGAGTGGTATAAAGCTCTAAAGACACATCTCAGAGTGTTATAAAGCTCTAAAGACACACCTCAGAGTGTATAAAGCTCTAAAGACACACCTCAGAGTGTATAAAGCTCTAAAGACACATCTCAGAGTGTTATAAAGCTCTAAAGACACACCTCAGAGTGTATAAAGCTCTAAAGACACATCTCAGAGTGTTATAAAGCTCTAAAGACACACCTCAGAGTGTTATAAAGCTCTAAAGACAGACCTCAGAGTGTATAAAGCTCTAAAGACACACCTCAGAGTGTTATAAAGCTCTAAAGACACACCTCAGAGTGTTATAAAGCTCTAAAGACACACCTCAGAGTGTTATAAAGCTCTAAAGACACACCTCAGAGTGTTATAAAGCTCTAAAGACACACCTCAGAGTGTATAAAGCTCTAAAGACACACCTCGACTGTATAAAGCTCTAAAGACACACCTCAGAGTGTTATAAAGCTCTAAAGACACACCTCAGAGTGTTATAAAGCTCTAAAGACACATCTCAGAGTGTTATAAAGCTCTAAAGACACACCTCAGAGTGTATAAAGCTCTAAAGACACATCTAAGAGTGTTATAAAGCTCTAAAGACACACCTCAGAGTGTATAAAGCTCTAAAGACAGACCTCAGAGTGTATAAAGCTCTAAAGACACACCTCAGAGTGTTATAAAGCTCTAAATACACACCTCAGAGTGTTATAAAGCTCTAAAGACACACCTCAGAGTGTATAAACCTCTAAAGACACACCTCGACTGTATAAAGCTCTAAAGATACACCTCGGAGTGGTATAAAGCTCTAAAGACACACCCCAGAGCGGTATAAAGCTCTAAAGACACACCTCAGAGTGTTATAAAGCTCTAAAGACACACCTCAGAGTGTATAAAGCTCTAAAGACACACCTCAGAGTGTATAAAGCTCTAAAGACACACCTCAGAGTGGTATAAAGCTCTAAAGACACACCTCAGAGTGGTATAAAGCTCTAAAGACACACCTCAGAGTGTATAAAGCTCACAAGACACACCTCAGAGTATATAAAGCTCTAAAGACACACCTCAGAGTGTATAAAGCTCTAAAGACATACCTCAGAGTATATAAAGCTCTAAAGACACACCTCAGAGTGTATAAAGCCCTAAAGACACACCTCAGAGTGTATAAAGCTCTAAAGACACATCTCAGCGTGTATAAAGCTCTAAAGACACACCTCAGAGTGTATAAAGCTCTAAAGACACACCTCAGATTGTTTAAAGCTCTAAAGGCACACCTCAGAGTGTTATAAAGCTCTAAAGACACACCTCAGAGTGTATAAAGCTCTAAAGACACACCTCAGAGTGTATAAAGCTCTAAAGACATACCTCAGAGTGATATAAAGCTCTAAAGACACACCTCAGAGTGTATTAAGCTCTAAAGACACATCTCAGAGTGTTATAAAGCTCTAAAGACACACCTCAGAGTGTATAAAGCTCTAAAGACACATCTCAGAGTGTTATAAAGCTCTAAAGACACATCTAGGAGTGTATAAAGCTCTAAAGACACATCTCAGAGTGTTATAAAGCTCTAAAGACAGACCTCAGAGTGTATAAAGCTCTAAAGACAGACCTCAGAGTGTATAAAGCTCTAAAGACACACCTCAGAGTGTTATAAAGCTCTAAATACACACCTCAGAGTGTTATAAAGCTCTAAAGGCACACCTCAGAGTGTTATAAAGCTCTAAAGACACACCTCAGAGTGTAAAAAGCTCTAAAGACACACCTCGACTGTATAAAGCTCTAAAGACACACCTCAGAGTGTTATAAAGCTCTAAAGACACACCTCAGAGTGTATAAAGCTCTAAAGACACACCTCAGAGTGGTATAAAGCTCTAAAGACACACATCAGAGTGTTATAAATCTCTAAAGACACACCTCAGAGTGTATAAAGCTCTAAAGACACACCTCGACTGTATAAAGCTCTAAAGACACACCTCAGAGTGGTATAAAGCTCTAAAGACACACCTCAGAGCGGTATAAAGATCTAAAGAGACATCTCAGAGTGTATAAAGCTCTAAAGACAAACCTCAGAGTGTATAAAGCTCTAAAGACATACCTCAGAGTATATAAAGCTCTAAAGACACACCTCAGAGTATATAAAGTTCTAAAGACACACCTCAGAGTGTTATAAAGCTCTAAAGACACACCTCAGAGTGTATAAAGCTCTAAAGACACACCTCAGAGTGTTATAAAGCTCTAAAGACACACCTCAGAGTGTTATAAAGCTCTAAAGACACACCTCAGAGTATATAAAGCTCTAAAGACACATCTCAGAGTGTATAAAGCTCTAAAGACATACCTCAGAGTGTATAAAGCCCTAAAGACACACCTCAGAGTGTATAAAGCTCTAAAGACACACCTCAGCGTGTATAAAGCTCTAAAGACACACCTCAGAGTGTATAAAGCTCTAAAGACACACCTCAGAGTGTTTAAAGCTCTAAAGGCACACCTCAGAGTGTTATAAAGCTCTAAAGACACATCTCAGAGTGTATAAAGCTCTAAAGACACACCTCAGAGTGTATAAAGCTCTAAAGACATACCTCAGAGTGATATAAAGCTCTACAGACACACCTCAGAGTGTATTAAGCTCTAAAGACACATCTCAGAGTGTTATAAAGCTCTAAAGACACATCTCAGAGTGTTATAAAGCTCTAAAGACACACCTCAGAGTGGTATAAAGCTCTAAAGACACATCTCAGAGTGTTATAAAGCTCTAAAGACACACCTCAGAGTGTATAAAGCTCTAAAGACACACCTCAGAGTGTATAAAGCTCTAAAGACACATCTCAGAGTGTTATAAAGCTCTAAAGACACACCTCAGAGTGTATAAAGCTCTAAAGACACATCTCAGAGTGTTATAAAGCTCTAAAGACACACCTCAGAGTGTTATAAAGCTCTAAAGACAGACCTCAGAGTGTATAAAGCTCTAAAGACACACCTCAGAGTGTTATAAAGCTCTAAAGACACACCTCAGAGTGTTATAAAGCTCTAAAGACACACCTCAGAGTGTTATAAAGCTCTAAAGACACACCTCAGAGTGTTATAAAGCTCTAAAGACACACCTCAGAGTGTATAAAGCTCTAAAGACACACCTCGACTGTATAAAGCTCTAAAGACACACCTCAGAGTGTTATAAAGCTCTAAAGACACACCTCAGAGTGTTATAAAGCTCTAAAGACACATCTCAGAGTGTTATAAAGCTCTAAAGACACACCTCAGAGTGTATAAAGCTCTAAAGACACATCTAAGAGTGTTATAAAGCTCTAAAGACACACCTCAGAGTGTATAAAGCTCTAAAGACAGACCTCAGAGTGTATAAAGCTCTAAAGACACACCTCAGAGTGTTATAAAGCTCTAAATACACACCTCAGAGTGTTATAAAGCTCTAAAGACACACCTCAGAGTGTATAAACCTCTAAAGACACACCTCGACTGTATAAAGCTCTAAAGATACACCTCAGAGTGGTATAAAGCTCTAAAGACACACCCCAGAGCGGTATAAAGCTCTAAAGACACACCTCAGAGTGTTATAAAGCTCTAAAGACACACCTCAGAGTGTATAAAGCTCTAAAGACACACCTCAGAGTGTATAAAGCTCTAAAGACACACCTCAGAGTGGTATAAAGCTCTAAAGACACACCTCAGAGTGGTATAAAGCTCTAAAGACACACCTCAGAGTGTATAAAGCTCACAAGACACACCTCAGAGTATATAAAGCTCTAAAGACACACCTCAGAGTGTATAAAGCTCTAAAGACATACCTCAGAGTATATAAAGCTCTAAAGACACACCTCAGAGTGTATAAAGCCCTAAAGACACACCTCAGAGTGTATAAAGCTCTAAAGACACATCTCAGCGTGTATAAAGCTCTAAAGACACACCTCAGAGTGTATAAAGCTCTAAAGACACACCTCAGATTGTTTAAAGCTCTAAAGGCACACCTCAGAGTGTTATAAAGCTCTAAAGACACACCTCAGAGTGTATAAAGCTCTAAAGACACACCTCAGAGTGTATAAAGCTCTAAAGACATACCTCAGAGTATATAAAGCTCTAAAGACACACCTCAGAGTATATAAAGTTCTAAAGACACACCTCAGAGTGTTATAAAGCTCTAAAGACACACCTCAGAGTGTATAAAGCTCTAAAGACACACCTCAGAGTGTTATAAAGCTCTAAAGACACACCTCAGAGTGTTATAAAGCTCTAAAGACACACCTCAGAGTATATAAAGCTCTAAAGACACATCTCAGAGTGTATAAAGCTCTAAAGACATACCTCAGAGTGTATAAAGCCCTAAAGACACACCTCAGAGTGTATAAAGCTCTAAAGACACACCTCAGCGTGTATAAAGCTCTAAAGACACACCTCAGAGTGTATAAAGCTCTAAAGACACACCTCAGAGTGTTTAAAGCTCTAAAGGCACACCTCAGAGTGTTATAAAGCTCTAAAGACACATCTCAGAGTGTATAAAGCTCTAAAGACACACCTCAGAGTGTATAAAGCTCTAAAGACATACCTCAGAGTGATATAAAGCTCTACAGACACACCTCAGAGTGTATTAAGCTCTAAAGACACATCTCAGAGTGTTATAAAGCTCTAAAGACACATCTCAGAGTGTTATAAAGCTCTAAAGACACACCTCAGAGTGGTATAAAGCTCTAAAGACACATCTCAGAGTGTTATAAAGCTCTAAAGACACACCTCAGAGTGTATAAAGCTCTAAAGACACACCTCAGAGTGTATAAAGCTCTAAAGACACATCTCAGAGTGTTATAAAGCTCTAAAGACACACCTCAGAGTGTATAAAGCTCTAAAGACACATCTCAGAGTGTTATAAAGCTCTAAAGACACACCTCAGAGTGTTATAAAGCTCTAAAGACAGACCTCAGAGTGTATAAAGCTCTAAAGACACACCTCAGAGTGTTATAAAGCTCTAAAGACACACCTCAGAGTGTTATAAAGCTCTAAAGACACACCTCAGAGTGTTATAAAGCTCTAAAGACACACCTCAGAGTGTTATAAAGCTCTAAAGACACACCTCAGAGTGTATAAAGCTCTAAAGACACACCTCGACTGTATAAAGCTCTAAAGACACACCTCAGAGTGTTATAAAGCTCTAAAGACACACCTCAGAGTGTTATAAAGCTCTAAAGACACATCTCAGAGTGTTATAAAGCTCTAAAGACACACCTCAGAGTGTATAAAGCTCTAAAGACACATCTAAGAGTGTTATAAAGCTCTAAAGACACACCTCAGAGTGTATAAAGCTCTAAAGACAGACCTCAGAGTGTATAAAGCTCTAAAGACACACCTCAGAGTGTTATAAAGCTCTAAATACACACCTCAGAGTGTTATAAAGCTCTAAAGACACACCTCAGAGTGTATAAACCTCTAAAGACACACCTCGACTGTATAAAGCTCTAAAGATACACCTCAGAGTGGTATAAAGCTCTAAAGACACACCCCAGAGCGGTATAAAGCTCTAAAGACACACCTCAGAGTGTTATAAAGCTCTAAAGACACACCTCAGAGTGTATAAAGCTCTAAAGACACACCTCAGAGTGTATAAAGCTCTAAAGACACACCTCAGAGTGGTATAAAGCTCTAAAGACACACCTCAGAGTGGTATAAAGCTCTAAAGACACACCTCAGAGTGTATAAAGCTCACAAGACACACCTCAGAGTATATAAAGCTCTAAAGACACACCTCAGAGTGTATAAAGCTCTAAAGACATACCTCAGAGTATATAAAGCTCTAAAGACACACCTCAGAGTGTATAAAGCCCTAAAGACACACCTCAGAGTGTATAAAGCTCTAAAGACACATCTCAGCGTGTATAAAGCTCTAAAGACACACCTCAGAGTGTATAAAGCTCTAAAGACACACCTCAGATTGTTTAAAGCTCTAAAGGCACACCTCAGAGTGTTATAAAGCTCTAAAGACACACCTCAGAGTGTATAAAGCTCTAAAGACACACCTCAGAGTGTATAAAGCTCTAAAGACATACCTCAGAGTGATATAAAGCTCTAAAGACACACCTCAGAGTGTATTAAGCTCTAAAGACACATCTCAGAGTGTTATAAAGCTCTAAAGACACACCTCAGAGTGTATAAAGCTCTAAAGACACATCTCAGAGTGTTATAAAGCTCTAAAGACACATCTAGGAGTGTATAAAGCTCTAAAGACACATCTCAGAGTGTTATAAAGCTCTAAAGACAGACCTCAGAGTGTATAAAGCTCTAAAGACAGACCTCAGAGTGTATAAAGCTCTAAAGACACACCTCAGAGTGTTATAAAGCTCTAAATACACACCTCAGAGTGTTATAAAGCTCTAAAGGCACACCTCAGAGTGTTATAAAGCTCTAAAGACACACCTCAGAGTGTAAAAAGCTCTAAAGACACACCTCGACTGTATAAAGCTCTAAAGACACACCTCAGAGTGTTATAAAGCTCTAAAGACACACCTCAGAGTGTATAAAGCTCTAAAGACACACCTCAGAGTGGTATAAAGCTCTAAAGACACACATCAGAGTGTTATAAATCTCTAAAGACACACCTCAGAGTGTATAAAGCTCTAAAGACACACCTCGACTGTATAAAGCTCTAAAGACACACCTCAGAGTGGTATAAAGCTCTAAAGACACACCTCAGAGCGGTATAAAGATCTAAAGAGACATCTCAGAGTGTATAAAGCTCTAAAGACAAACCTCAGAGTGTATAAAGCTCTAAAGACATACCTCAGAGTATATAAAGCTCTAAAGACACACCTCAGAGTATATAAAGTTCTAAAGACACACCTCAGAGTGTTATAAAGCTCTAAAGACACACCTCAGAGTGTATAAAGCTCTAAAGACACACCTCAGAGTGTTATAAAGCTCTAAAGACACACCTCAGAGTGTTATAAAGCTCTAAAGACACACCTCAGAGTATATAAAGCTCTAAAGACACATCTCAGAGTGTATAAAGCTCTAAAGACATACCTCAGAGTGTATAAAGCCCTAAAGACACACCTCAGAGTGTATAAAGCTCTAAAGACACACCTCAGCGTGTATAAAGCTCTAAAGACACACCTCAGAGTGTATAAAGCTCTAAAGACACACCTCAGAGTGTTTAAAGCTCTAAAGGCACACCTCAGAGTGTTATAAAGCTCTAAAGACACATCTCAGAGTGTATAAAGCTCTAAAGACACACCTCAGAGTGTATAAAGCTCTAAAGACATACCTCAGAGTGATATAAAGCTCTACAGACACACCTCAGAGTGTATTAAGCTCTAAAGACACATCTCAGAGTGTTATAAAGCTCTAAAGACACATCTCAGAGTGTTATAAAGCTCTAAAGACACACCTCAGAGTGGTATAAAGCTCTAAAGACACATCTCAGAGTGTTATAAAGCTCTAAAGACACACCTCAGAGTGTATAAAGCTCTAAAGACACACCTCAGAGTGTATAAAGCTCTAAAGACACATCTCAGAGTGTTATAAAGCTCTAAAGACACACCTCAGAGTGTATAAAGCTCTAAAGACACATCTCAGAGTGTTATAAAGCTCTAAAGACACACCTCAGAGTGTTATAAAGCTCTAAAGACAGACCTCAGAGTGTATAAAGCTCTAAAGACACACCTCAGAGTGTTATAAAGCTCTAAAGACACACCTCAGAGTGTTATAAAGCTCTAAAGACACACCTCAGAGTGTTATAAAGCTCTAAAGACACACCTCAGAGTGTTATAAAGCTCTAAAGACACACCTCAGAGTGTATAAAGCTCTAAAGACACACCTCGACTGTATAAAGCTCTAAAGACACACCTCAGAGTGTTATAAAGCTCTAAAGACACACCTCAGAGTGTTATAAAGCTCTAAAGACACATCTCAGAGTGTTATAAAGCTCTAAAGACACACCTCAGAGTGTATAAAGCTCTAAAGACACATCTAAGAGTGTTATAAAGCTCTAAAGACACACCTCAGAGTGTATAAAGCTCTAAAGACAGACCTCAGAGTGTATAAAGCTCTAAAGACACACCTCAGAGTGTTATAAAGCTCTAAATACACACCTCAGAGTGTTATAAAGCTCTAAAGACACACCTCAGAGTGTATAAACCTCTAAAGACACACCTCGACTGTATAAAGCTCTAAAGATACACCTCAGAGTGGTATAAAGCTCTAAAGACACACCCCAGAGCGGTATAAAGCTCTAAAGACACACCTCAGAGTGTTATAAAGCTCTAAAGACACACCTCAGAGTGTATAAAGCTCTAAAGACACACCTCAGAGTGTATAAAGCTCTAAAGACACACCTCAGAGTGGTATAAAGCTCTAAAGACACACCTCAGAGTGGTATAAAGCTCTAAAGACACACCTCAGAGTGTATAAAGCTCACAAGACACACCTCAGAGTATATAAAGCTCTAAAGACACACCTCAGAGTGTATAAAGCTCTAAAGACATACCTCAGAGTATATAAAGCTCTAAAGACACACCTCAGAGTGTATAAAGCCCTAAAGACACACCTCAGAGTGTATAAAGCTCTAAAGACACATCTCAGCGTGTATAAAGCTCTAAAGACACACCTCAGAGTGTATAAAGCTCTAAAGACACACCTCAGATTGTTTAAAGCTCTAAAGGCACACCTCAGAGTGTTATAAAGCTCTAAAGACACACCTCAGAGTGTATAAAGCTCTAAAGACACACCTCAGAGTGTATAAAGCTCTAAAGACATACCTCAGAGTATATAAAGCTCTAAAGACACACCTCAGAGTATATAAAGTTCTAAAGACACACCTCAGAGTGTTATAAAGCTCTAAAGACACACCTCAGAGTGTATAAAGCTCTAAAGACACACCTCAGAGTGTTATAAAGCTCTAAAGACACACCTCAGAGTGTTATAAAGCTCTAAAGACACACCTCAGAGTATATAAAGCTCTAAAGACACATCTCAGAGTGTATAAAGCTCTAAAGACATACCTCAGAGTGTATAAAGCCCTAAAGACACACCTCAGAGTGTATAAAGCTCTAAAGACACACCTCAGCGTGTATAAAGCTCTAAAGACACACCTCAGAGTGTATAAAGCTCTAAAGACACACCTCAGAGTGTTTAAAGCTCTAAAGGCACACCTCAGAGTGTTATAAAGCTCTAAAGACACATCTCAGAGTGTATAAAGCTCTAAAGACACACCTCAGAGTGTATAAAGCTCTAAAGACATACCTCAGAGTGATATAAAGCTCTACAGACACACCTCAGAGTGTATTAAGCTCTAAAGACACATCTCAGAGTGTTATAAAGCTCTAAAGACACATCTCAGAGTGTTATAAAGCTCTAAAGACACACCTCAGAGTGGTATAAAGCTCTAAAGACACATCTCAGAGTGTTATAAAGCTCTAAAGACACACCTCAGAGTGTATAAAGCTCTAAAGACACACCTCAGAGTGTATAAAGCTCTAAAGACACATCTCAGAGTGTTATAAAGCTCTAAAGACACACCTCAGAGTGTATAAAGCTCTAAAGACACATCTCAGAGTGTTATAAAGCTCTAAAGACACACCTCAGAGTGTTATAAAGCTCTAAAGACAGACCTCAGAGTGTATAAAGCTCTAAAGACACACCTCAGAGTGTTATAAAGCTCTAAAGACACACCTCAGAGTGTTATAAAGCTCTAAAGACACACCTCAGAGTGTTATAAAGCTCTAAAGACACACCTCAGAGTGTATAAAGCTCTAAAGACACACCTCGACTGTATAAAGCTCTAAAGACACACCTCAGAGTGTTATAAAGCTCTAAAGACACACCTCAGAGTGTTATAAAGCTCTAAAGACACATCTCAGAGTGTTATAAAGCTCTAAAGACACACCTCAGAGTGTATAAAGCTCTAAAGACACATCTAAGAGTGTTATAAAGCTCTAAAGACACACCTCAGAGTGTATAAAGCTCTAAAGACAGACCTCAGAGTGTATAAAGCTCTAAAGACACACCTCAGAGTGTTATAAAGCTCTAAATACACACCTCAGAGTGTTATAAAGCTCTAAAGACACACCTCAGAGTGTATAAAGCTCTAAAGACACACCTCGACTGTATAAAGCTCTAAAGATACACCTCAGAGTGGTATAAAGCTCTAAAGACACACCCCAGAGCGGTATAAAGCTCTAAAGACACACCTCAGAGTGTTATAAAGCTCTAAAGACACACCTCAGAGTGTATAAAGCTCTAAAGACACACCTCAGAGTGTATAAAGCTCTAAAGACACACCTCAGAGTGGAATAAAGCTCTAAAGACACACCTCAGAGTGGTATAAAGCTCTAAAGACACACCTCAGAGTGTATAAAGCTCACAAGACACACCTCAGAGTATATAAAGCTCTAAAGACACACCTCAGAGTGTATAAAGCTCTAAAGACATACCTCAGAGTATATAAAGCTCTAAAGACACACCTCAGAGTGTATAAAGCCCTAAAGACACACCTCAGAGTGTATAAAGCTCTAAAGACACACCTCAGATTGTTTAAAGCTCTAAAGGCACACCTCAGAGTGTTATAAAGCTCTAAAGACACACCTCAGAGTGTATAAAGCTCTAAAGACACACCTCAGAGTGTATAAAGCTCTAAAGACATACCTCAGAGTGATATAAAGCTCTAAAGACACACCTCAGAGTGTATTAAGCTCTAAAGACACATCTCAGAGTGTTATAAAGCTCTAAAGACACACCTCAGAGTGTATAAAGCTCTAAAGACACATCTCAGAGTGTTATAAAGCTCTAAAGACACATCTAGGAGTGTATAAAGCTCTAAAGACACATCTCAGAGTGTTATAAAGCTCTAAAGACAGACCTCAGAGTGTATAAAGCTCTAAAGACAGACCTCAGAGTGTATAAAGCTCTAAAGACACACCTCAGAGTGTTATAAAGCTCTAAATACACACCTCAGAGTGTTATAAAGCTCTAAAGGCACACCTCAGAGTGTTATAAAGCTCTAAAGACACACCTCAGAGTGTAAAAAGCTCTAAAGACACACCTCGACTGTATAAAGCTCTAAAGACACACCTCAGAGTGTTATAAAGCTCTAAAGACACACCTCAGAGTGTATAAAGCTCTAAAGACACACCTCAGAGTGGTATAAAGCTCTAAAGACACACCTCAGAGTGTTATAAATCTCTAAAGACACACCTCAGAGTGTATAAAGCTCTAAAGACACACCTCGACTGTATAAAGCTCTAAAGACACACCTCAGAGTGGTATAAAGCTCTAAAGACACACCTCAGAGCGGTATAAAGATCTAAAGAGACATCTCAGAGTGTATAAAGCTCTAAAGACAAACCTCAGAGTGTATAAAGCTCTAAAGACATACCTCAGAGTATATAAAGCTCTAAAGACACACCTCAGAGTATATAAAGTTCTAAAGACACACCTCAGAGTGTTATAAAGCTCTAAAGACACACCTCAGAGTGTATAAAGCTCTAAAGACACACCTCAGAGTGTTATAAAGCTCTAAAGACACACCTCAGAGTGTTATAAAGCTCTAAAGACACACCTCAGAGTATAAAAAGCTCTAAAGACACACCTCAGAGTGTATAAAGCTCTAAAGACACACCTCAGAGTATATAAAGATCTAAAGACACACCTCAGAGTGTATAAAGCTCTAAAGACATACCTCAGAGTATATAAAGCTCTAAAGACTTACCTCAGAGTATATAAAGCTCTAAAGACACATCTCAGAGTGTTATAAAGCTTTAAAGACACACCTCAGAGTGTATAAAGCTCTAAAGACACACCTCAGAGTGGTATAAAGCTCTAAAGACACATCTCAGACTGTTATAAAGCTCTAAAGACACACCTCAGAGTGTATAAAGCTCTAAATACACATCTCAGGGAGTATAAAGCTCTAAAGACACATCTCAGAGTGTTATAAAGCTCTAAAGACACACCTCAGAGTGTATAAAGCTCTAAAGACACATCTCAGAGTGTTATAAAACTCTAAAGACACACCTCAGAGTGTATAAAGCTCTAAAGACAGACCTCAGAGTGTATAAAGCTCTAAAGACACACCTCAGAGAGTTATAAAGCTCTAAATACACACCTCAGAGTGTTATAAAGCTCTAAAGACACACCTCAGAGTGTTACAAAGCTCTAAAGACACACCTCAGAGTGTATAAAGCTCTAAAGACACACCTCGACTGTATAAAGCTCTAAAGACACACCTCAGAGTGGTATAAAGCTCTAAAGACACACCTCAGAGCGGTATAAAGCTCTAAAGACATACCTCAGAGTGTTATAAAGCTCTAAAGACACACCTCAGAGTGTATAAAGCTCTAAAGACACACCTCAGAGTGTATAAAGCTCTAAAGACACACCTTAGAGTGGTATAAAGCTCTAAAGAGACACCTCAGAGTGGTATAAAGCTCTAAAGACACACCTCAGAGTGTATAAAGCTCTAAAGACACACCTCAGACTATATAAAGCTCTAAAGACACACCTCAGAGTGGTATAAAGCTCTAAAGACACACCTCAGAGTGTATAAAGCTCTAAAGACACACCTCAGAGTATATAAAGCTCTAAAGACACATCTCAGAGTGTATAAAGCTCTAAAGACATACCTCAGAGTGTATAAAGCCCTAAAGACACACCTCAGAGTGTATAAAGCTCTAAAGACACACCTCAGCGTGTATAAAGCTCTAAAGACACACCTCAGAGTGTATAAAGCTCTAAAGACACACCTCAGAGTGTTTAAAGCTCTAAAGGCACACCTCAGAGTGTTATAAAGCTCTAAAGACACATCTCAGAGTGTATAAAGCTCTAAAGACACACCTCAGAGTGTATAAAGCTCTAAAGACATACCTCAGAGTGATATAAAGCTCTACAGACACACCTCAGAGTGTATTAAGCTCTAAAGACACATCTCAGAGTGTTATAAAGCTCTAAAGACACATCTCAGAGTGTTATAAAGCTCTAAAGACACACCTCAGAGTGGTATAAAGCTCTAAAGACACATCTCAGAGTGTTATAAAGCTCTAAAGACACACCTCAGAGTGTATAAAGCTCTAAAGACACACCTCAGAGTGTATAAAGCTCTAAAGACACATCTCAGAGTGTTATAAAGCTCTAAAGACACACCTCAGAGTGTATAAAGCTCTAAAGACACATCTCAGAGTGTTATAAAGCTCTAAAGACACACCTCAGAGTGTTATAAAGCTCTAAAGACAGACCTCAGAGTGTATAAAGCTCTAAAGACACACCTCAGAGTGTTATAAAGCTCTAAAGACACACCTCAGAGTGTTATAAAGCTCTAAAGACACACCTCAGAGTGTTATAAAGCTCTAAAGACACACCTCAGAGTGTTATAAAGCTCTAAAGACACACCTCAGAGTGTATAAAGCTCTAAAGACACACCTCGACTGTATAAAGCTCTAAAGACACACCTCAGAGTGTTATAAAGCTCTAAAGACACACCTCAGAGTGTTATAAAGCTCTAAAGACACATCTCAGAGTGTTATAAAGCTCTAAAGACACACCTCAGAGTGTATAAAGCTCTAAAGACACATCTAAGAGTGTTATAAAGCTCTAAAGACACACCTCAGAGTGTATAAAGCTCTAAAGACAGACCTCAGAGTGTATAAAGCTCTAAAGACACACCTCAGAGTGTTATAAAGCTCTAAATACACACCTCAGAGTGTTATAAAGCTCTAAAGAAACACCTCAGAGTGTATAAACCTCTAAAGACACACCTCGACTGTATAAAGCTCTAAAGATACACCTCAGAGTGGTATAAAGCTCTAAAGACACACCCCAGAGCGGTATAAAGCTCTAAAGACACACCTCAGAGTGTTATAAAGCTCTAAAGACACACCTCAGAGTGTATAAAGCTCTAAAGACACACCTCAGAGTGTATAAAGCTCTAAAGACACACCTCAGAGTGGTATAAAGCTCTAAAGACACACCTCAGAGTGGTATAAAGCTCTAAAGACACACCTCAGAGTGTATAAAGCTCACAAGACACACCTCAGAGTATATAAAGCTCTAAAGACACACCTCAGAGTGTATAAAGCTCTAAAGACATACCTCAGAGTATATAAAGCTCTAAAGACACACCTCAGAGTGTATAAAGCCCTAAAGACACACCTCAGAGTGTATAAAGCTCTAAAGACACATCTCAGCGTGTATAAAGCTCTAAAGACACACCTCAGAGTGTATAAAGCTCTAAAGACACACCTCAGATTGTTTAAAGCTCTAAAGGCACACCTCAGAGTGTTATAAAGCTCTAAAGACACACCTCAGAGTGTATAAAGCTCTAAAGACACACCTCAGAGTGTATAAAGCTCTAAAGACATACCTCAGAGTGATATAAAGCTCTAAAGACACACCTCAGAGTGTATTAAGCTCTAAAGACACATCTCAGAGTGTTATAAAGCTCTAAAGACACACCTCAGAGTGTATAAAGCTCTAAAGACACATCTCAGAGTGTTATAAAGCTCTAAAGACACATCTAGGAGTGTATAAAGCTCTAAAGACACATCTCAGAGTGTTATAAAGCTCTAAAGACAGACCTCAGAGTGTATAAAGCTCTAAAGACAGACCTCAGAGTGTATAAAGCTCTAAAGACACACCTCAGAGTGTTATAAAGCTCTAAATACACACCTCAGAGTGTTATAAAGCTCTAAAGGCACACCTCAGAGTGTTATAAAGCTCTAAAGACACACCTCAGAGTGTAAAAAGCTCTAAAGACACACCTCGACTGTATAAAGCTCTAAAGACACACCTCAGAGTGTTATAAAGCTCTAAAGACACACCTCAGAGTGTATAAAGCTCTAAAGACACACCTCAGAGTGGTATAAAGCTCTAAAGACACACATCAGAGTGTTATAAATCTCTAAAGACACACCTCAGAGTGTATAAAGCTCTAAAGACACACCTCGACTGTATAAAGCTCTAAAGACACACCTCAGAGTGGTATAAAGCTCTAAAGACACACCTCAGAGCGGTATAAAGATCTAAAGAGACATCTCAGAGTGTATAAAGCTCTAAAGACAAACCTCAGAGTGTATAAAGCTCTAAAGACATACCTCAGAGTATATAAAGCTCTAAAGACACACCTCAGAGTATATAAAGTTCTAAAGACACACCTCAGAGTGTTATAAAGCTCTAAAGACACACCTCAGAGTGTATAAAGCTCTAAAGACACACCTCAGAGTGTTATAAAGCTCTAAAGACACACCTCAGAGTGTTATAAAGCTCTAAAGACACACCTCAGAGTATAAAAAGCTCTAAAGACACACCTCAGAGTGTATAAAGCTCTAAAGACACACCTCAGAGTATATAAAGCTCTAAAGACACACCTCAGAGTGTATAAAGCTCTAAAGACATACCTCAGAGTATATAAAGCTCTAAAGACTTACCTCAGAGTATATAAAGCTCTAAAGACACATCTCAGAGTGTTATAAAGCTTTAAAGACACACCTCAGAGTGTATAAAGCTCTAAAGACACACCTCAGAGTGGTATAAAGCTCTAAAGACACACCTCAGAGTGTATAAAGCTCTAAACACACACCTCAGAGTATATAAAGCTCTAAAGACACACCTCAGAGTGTATAAAGCTCTAAAGACATACCTCAGAGTATATAAAGCTCTAAAGACATACCTTAGAGTATATAAAGCTCTAAAGACACACCTCAGAGTGTATAAAGCTCTAAAGACACACCTCAGAGTGGTATAAAGCTCTAAAGACACACCTCAGAGTGTTATAAATCTCTAAAGACACACCTCAGAGTGTATAAAGCTCTAAAGACACACCTCGACTGTATAAAGCTCTAAAGACACACCTCAGAGTGGTATAAAGCTCTAAAGACACACCTCAGAGCGGTATAAAGATCTAAAGAGACACCTCAGAGTGTTATAAAGCTCTAAAGACACACCTCAGAGTGTATAAAGCTCTAAAGACACACCTCAGAGTGGTATAAAGCTCTAAAGACACACCTCAGAGTGGTATAAAGCTCTAAAGACACCCTCAGAGTGGTATAAAGCTCTAAAGACACACCTCAGAATGTATAAAGCTCTAAAGACACACCTCAGAGTGTATAAAGCTCTAAAGACACACCTCAGAGTATATAAAGCTCTAAAGACACACCTCAGAGTATATAAAGTTCTAAAGACACACCTCAGAGTGTTATAAAGCTCTAAAGACACACCTCAGAGTGTATAAAGCTCTAAATACACACCTCAGAGTGTTATAAAGCTCTAAAGACACACCTCAGAGTGTTATAAAGCTCTAAAGACACACCTCAGAGTATATAAAGCTCTAAAGACACACCTCAGAGTGTATAAAGCTCTAAAGACACACCTCAGAGTATATAAAGCTCTAAAGACACACCTCAGAGTGTATAAAGCTCTAAAGACATACCTCAGAGTATATAAAGCTCTAAAGACATACCTCAGAGTATATAAAGCTCTAAAGACACACCTCAGAGTGTATAAAGCTTTAAAGACACACCTCAGAGTGTATAAAGCTCTAAATACACACCTCAGAGTGTTATAAAGCTCTAAAGACACACCTCAGAGTGTTATAAAGCTCTAAAGACACACCTCAGAGTATATAAAGCTCTAAAGACACACCTCAGAGTGTTATAAATCTCTAAAGACACACCTCAGAGTGTATAAAGCTCTAAAGACACACCTCGACTGTATAAAGCTCTAAAGACACACCTTAGAGTGGTATAAAGCTCTAAAGACACACCTCAGAGCGGTATAAAGATCTAAAGAGACATCTCAGAGTGTATAAAGCTCTAAAGACACACCTCAGAATGTATAAAGCTCTAAAGACAAACCTCAGAGTGTATAAAGCTCTAAAGACATACCTCAGAGTATATAAAGCTCTAAAGACACACCTCAGAGTATATAAAGTTCTAAAGACACACCTCAGAGTGTTATAAAGCTCTAAAGACACACCTCAGAGTGTATAAAGCTCTAAAGACACACCTCAGAGTGTTATAAAGCTCTAAAGACACACCTCAGAGTGTTATAAAGCTCTAAAGACACACCTCAGAGTATATAAAGCTCTAAAGACACACCTCAGAGTGTATAAAGCTCTAAAGACACACCTCAGAGTATATAAAGCTCTAAAGACACACCTCAGAGTGTATAAAGCTCTAAAGACACACCTCAGAGTGTATAAAGCCCTAAAGACACATCTCAGAGTGTTATAAAGCTTTAAAGACACACCTCAGAGTGTATAAAGCTCTAAAGACACACCTCAGAGTGGTATAAAGCTCTAAAGACACACCTCAGAGTGTATAAAGCTCTAAAGACACACCTCAGAGTATATAAAGCTCTAAAGACACACCTCAGAGTGTATAAAGCTCTAAAGACACACCTCAGAGTGGTATAAAGCTCTAAAGACACACCTCAGAGTGGTATAAAGCTCTAAAGACACACCTCAGAGTGTATAAAGCTCTAAAGACACACCTCAGAGTATATAAGGCTCTAAAGACACACCTCAGAGTGTATAAAGCTCTAAAGACATACCTCAGAGTATATAAAGCTCTAAAGACACACCTCAGAGTGTATAAAGCCCTAAAGACACACCTCAGAGTGTATAAAGCTCTAAAGACACATCTCAGCGTGTATAAAGCTCTAAAGACACACCTCAGAGTGTATAAAGCTCTAAAGACACACCTCAGATTGTTTAAAGCTCTAAAGGCACACCTCAGAGTGTTATAAAGCTCTAAAGACACACCTCAGAGTGTATAAAGCTCTAAAGACACACCTCAGAGTGTATAAAGCTCTAAAGATATACCTCAGAGTGATACAAAGCTCTAAAGACACACCTCAGAGTGTATTAAGCTCTAAAGACACATCTCAGAGTGTTATAAAGCTCTAAAGACACACCTCAGAGTGTTATAAAGCTCTAAAGACACACCTCAGAGTGTATAAAGCTCTAAAGACACACCTCGACTGTATAAAGCTCTAAAGACACACCTCAGAGTGGTATAAAGCTCTAAAGACACACCTCAGAGCGGTATAAAGATCTAAAGAGACACCTCAGAGTGTATAAAGATCTAAAGACACACCACAGAGTGTATAAAGCTCTAAAGACACACCACAGAGTGTATAAAGCTCTAAAGATACACCTGAGAGTGTTATAAAGCTCTAAAGACACACCCTAGAGTGTATAAAGCTCTAAAGACACACCTCAGAGTGTTATAAAGCTCTAAAGACACACCTCAGAGTATATGGAGCTTGTATAAAGCTCTAAAGACACACCTCAGAGTATATAAAGCTCTAAAGACACACCTCAGAGTATATAAAGCTCTAAAGACACACCTCAGAGTGTATAAAGCTCTAAAGACATACCTCAGAGTATATAAAGCTCTAAAGACTTACCTCAGAGTATATAAAGCTCTAAAGACACATCTCAGAGTGTTATAAAGCTTTAAAGACACACCTCAGAGTGTATAAAGCTCTAAAGACACACCTCAGAGTGGTATAAAGCTCTAAAGACACACCTCAGAGTGTATAAAGCTCTAAACACACACCTCAGAGTATATAAAGCTCTAAAGACACACCTCAGAGTGTATAAAGCTCTAAAGACATACCTCAGAGTATATAAAGCTCTAAAGACATACCTTAGAGTATATAAAGCTCTAAAGACACACCTCAGAGTGTATAAAGCTCTAAAGACACACCTCAGAGTGGTATAAAGCTCTAAAGACACACCTCAGAGTGTTATAAATCTCTAAAGACACACCTCAGAGTGTATAAAGCTCTAAAGACACACCTCGACTGTATAAAGCTCTAAAGACACACCTCAGAGTGGTATAAAGCTCTAAAGACACACCTCAGAGCGGTATAAAGATCTAAAGAGACACCTCAGAGTGTTATAAAGCTCTAAAGACACACCTCAGAGTGTATAAAGCTCTAAAGACACACCTCAGAGTGGTATAAAGCTCTAAAGACACACCTCAGAGTGGTATAAAGCTCTAAAGACACCCTCAGAGTGGTATAAAGCTCTAAAGACACACCTCAGAATGTATAAAGCTCTAAAGACACACCTCAGAGTGTATAAAGCTCTAAAGACACACCTCAGAGTATATAAAGCTCTAAAGACACACCTCAGAGTATATAAAGTTCTAAAGACACACCTCAGAGTGTTATAAAGCTCTAAAGACACACCTCAGAGTGTATAAAGCTCTAAATACACACCTCAGAGTGTTATAAAGCTCTAAAGACACACCTCAGAGTGTTATAAAGCTCTAAAGACACACCTCAGAGTATATAAAGCTCTAAAGACACACCTCAGAGTGTATAAAGCTCTAAAGACACACCTCAGAGTATATAAAGCTCTAAAGACACACCTCAGAGTGTATAAAGCTCTAAAGACATACCTCAGAGTATATAAAGCTCTAAAGACATACCTCAGAGTATATAAAGCTCTAAAGACACACCTCAGAGTGTATAAAGCTTTAAAGACACACCTCAGAGTGTATAAAGCTCTAAATACACACCTCAGAGTGTTATAAAGCTCTAAAGACACACCTCAGAGTGTTATAAAGCTCTAAAGACACACCTCAGAGTATATAAAGCTCTAAAGACACACCTCAGAGTGTTATAAATCTCTAAAGACACACCTCAGAGTGTATAAAGCTCTAAAGACACACCTCGACTGTATAAAGCTCTAAAGACACACCTTAGAGTGGTATAAAGCTCTAAAGACACACCTCAGAGCGGTATAAAGATCTAAAGAGACATCTCAGAGTGTATAAAGCTCTAAAGACACACCTCAGAATGTATAAAGCTCTAAAGACAAACCTCAGAGTGTATAAAGCTCTAAAGACATACCTCAGAGTATATAAAGCTCTAAAGACACACCTCAGAGTATATAAAGTTCTAAAGACACACCTCAGAGTGTTATAAAGCTCTAAAGACACACCTCAGAGTGTATAAAGCTCTAAAGACACACCTCAGAGTGTTATAAAGCTCTAAAGACACACCTCAGAGTGTTATAAAGCTCTAAAGACACACCTCAGAGTATATAAAGCTCTAAAGACACACCTCAGAGTGTATAAAGCTCTAAAGACACACCTCAGAGTATATAAAGCTCTAAAGACACACCTCAGAGTGTATAAAGCTCTAAAGACACACCTCAGAGTGTATAAAGCCCTAAAGACACATCTCAGAGTGTTATAAAGCTTTAAAGACACACCTCAGAGTGTATAAAGCTCTAAAGACACACCTCAGAGTGGTATAAAGCTCTAAAGACACACCTCAGAGTGTATAAAGCTCTAAAGACACACCTCAGAGTATATAAAGCTCTAAAGACACACCTCAGAGTGTATAAAGCTCTAAAGACACACCTCAGAGTGGTATAAAGCTCTAAAGACACACCTCAGAGTGGTATAAAGCTCTAAAGACACACCTCAGAGTGTATAAAGCTCTAAAGACACACCTCAGAGTATATAAGGCTCTAAAGACACACCTCAGAGTGTATAAAGCTCTAAAGACATACCTCAGAGTATATAAAGCTCTAAAGACACACCTCAGAGTGTATAAAGCCCTAAAGACACACCTCAGAGTGTATAAAGCTCTAAAGACACATCTCAGCGTGTATAAAGCTCTAAAGACACACCTCAGAGTGTATAAAGCTCTAAAGACACACCTCAGATTGTTTAAAGCTCTAAAGGCACACCTCAGAGTGTTATAAAGCTCTAAAGACACACCTCAGAGTGTATAAAGCTCTAAAGACACACCTCAGAGTGTATAAAGCTCTAAAGATATACCTCAGAGTGATACAAAGCTCTAAAGACACACCTCAGAGTGTATTAAGCTCTAAAGACACATCTCAGAGTGTTATAAAGCTCTAAAGACACACCTCAGAGTGTTATAAAGCTCTAAAGACACACCTCAGAGTGTATAAAGCTCTAAAGACACACCTCGACTGTATAAAGCTCTAAAGACACACCTCAGAGTGGTATAAAGCTCTAAAGACACACCTCAGAGCGGTATAAAGATCTAAAGAGACACCTCAGAGTGTATAAAGATCTAAAGACACACCACAGAGTGTATAAAGCTCTAAAGACACACCACAGAGTGTATAAAGCTCTAAAGATACACCTGAGAGTGTTATAAAGCTCTAAAGACACACCCTAGAGTGTATAAAGCTCTAAAGACACACCTCAGAGTGTTATAAAGCTCTAAAGACACACCTCAGAGTATATGGAGCTTGTATAAAGCTCTAAAGACACACCTCAGAGTATATAAAGCTCTAAAGACACACCTCAGAGTGTATAAAGCCCTAAAGACACACCTCAGAGTGTATAAAGCTCTAAAGACACACCTCAGAGTGGTATAAAGCCCTAAAGACACACCTCAGAGTGCATAAAGCTCTAAAGACACACCTCAGAGTGTATAAAGCTCTAAAGACACACCTCAGAGTGTATAAAGCTCTAAAGACACACCTCAGAGTGGTATAAAGCTCTAAAGACACACCTCAGAGTGGTATAAAGCTCTAAAGACACACCTCAGAGTGTATAAAGCTCTAAAGACACACCTCAGAGTATATAAAGCTCTAAAGACACACCTCAGAGTGTATAAAGCTCTAAAGACATACCTCAGAGTATATAAAGCTCTAAAGACACACCTCAGAGTGTATAAAGCCCTAAAGACACACCTCAGAGTGTATAAAGCTCTAAAGACACATCTCAGCGTGTATAAAGCTCTAAAGACACACCTCAGATTGTTTAAAGCTCTAAAGGCACACCTCAGAGTGTTATAAAGCTCTAAAGACACACCTCAGAGTGTATAAAGCTCTAAAGGCACACCTCAGAGTGTATAAAGCTCTAAAGACATACCTCAGAGTGTTATAAAGCTCTAAAGACACACCTCAGAGTGTTATAAAGCTCTAAAGACACACCTCAGAGTGTTATAAAGCTCTAAAGACACACCTCAGAGTGTATAAAGCTCTAAAGACACACCTCGACTGTATAAAGCTCTAAAGACACACCTCAGAGTGGTATAAAGCTCTAAAGACACACCTCAGAGCGGTATAAAGATCTAAAGAGACACCTCAGAGTGTTATAAAGCTCTAAAGACACACCTCAGAGTGTATAAAGCTCTAAAGACACCCTCAGAGTGGTATAAAGCTCTAAAGACACACCTCAGAATGTATAAAGCCCTAAAGACACACCTCAGAGTGTATAAAGCTCTAAAGACACATCTCAGCGTGTATAAAGCTCTAAAGACACACCTCAGAGTGTATAAAGCTCTAAAGACACACCTCAGATTGTTTAAAGCTCTAAAGGCACACCTCAGAGTGTTATAAAGCTCTAAAGACACACCTCAGAGTGTTATAAAGCTCTAAAGACACACCTCAGAGTATATAGAGCTCTAAAGACACACCTCAGAGTGTATAAAGCTCTAAAGACACACCTCAGAGTATATAAAGCTCTAAAGACACACCTCAGAGTGTATAAAGCCCTAAAGACACACCTCAGAGTGTATAAAGCTCTAAAGACACACCTCAGAGTGGTATAAAGCCCTAAAGACACACCTCAGAGTGCATAAAGCTCTAAAGACACACCTCAGAGTATATAAAGCTCTAAAGACACACCTCAGAGTGTATAAAGCTCTAAAGATACACCTCAGAGTATATAAAGCTCTAAAGACACACCTCAGAGAATATAAAGCTCTAAACACACACCTCAGTGTTATAAAGCTCTAAAGACACACCTCAGAGTGTTATAAAGCTCTGAAGACACACCTCAGAGTGTTATAAAGCTCTAAAGACACACTTTAGAGTGTATAAAGCTCTAAAGACACATCTCAGAGTGGTATAAAGCACTAAAGATACACCTCAGAGTGTATAAAGCTCTAAAGACACACCTTAGAGTGGTATAAAGCTCTAAAGACACACCTCAGAGTGTATAAAGCTCTAAAGACACACCTCAGAGTATATAAAGCTCTAAAGACACACCTCAGAGTGTATAAAGCTTTAAAGACACACCTCAGAGTGTATAAAGCTCTAAAGACACACCTCAGAGTGTATAAAGCTCTAAAGACACACCACAGAGTGTAGAAAGCTCTAAAGATACACCTGAGAGTGTTATAAAGCTCTAAAGACACACCCTAGAGTGTATAAAGCTCTAAAGACACACCTCAGAGTTTTATAAAGCTCTAAAGACACACCTCAGAGTGTTATAAAGCTCTAAAGACACACCTCAGAGTATATAGAGCTCTAAAGACACACCTCAGAGTGTATAAAGCTCTAAAGACACACCTCAGAGTATATAAAGCTCTAAAGACACACCTCAGAGTGTATAAAGCCCTAAAGACACACCTCAGAGTGTATAAAGCTCTAAAGACACACCTCAGAGTGGTATAAAGCCCTAAAGACACACCTCAGAGTGCATAAAGCTCTAAAGACACACCTCAGAGTATATAAAGCTCTAAAGACACACCTCAGAGTGTATAAAGCTCTAAAGATACACCTCAGAGTATATAAAGCTCTAAAGACACACCTCAGAGAATATAAAGCTCTAAAGACACACCTCAGTGTTATAAAGCTCTAAAGACACACCTCAGAGTGTTATAAAGCTCTAAAGACACATCTCAGAGTGTTATAAAGCTCTAAAGACACACCTCAGAGTGTATAAAGCTCTAAAGACACACCTCAGAGTGGTATAAAGCACTAAAGACACACCTCAGAGTGTATAAAGCTCTAAAGACACACCTTGGAGTGGTATAAAGCTCTAAAGACACACCTCAGAGTGTATAAAGCTCTAAAGACACACCTCAGAGTATATAAAGCTCTAAAGACACACCTCAGAGTGGTATAAAGCTCTAAAGACACACCTCAGAGTGTATAAAGCTCTAAAGACACACCTCAGAGTATATAAAGCTCTAAAGACACACCTCAGAGTGTATAAAGCTCTAAAGACATACCTCAGAGTATATAAAGCTCTAAAGACATACCTCAGAGTATATAAAGCTCTAAAGACACACCTTAGAGTGGTATAAAGCTCTAAAGACACACCTCAGAGTGTATAAAGCTCTAAAGACACACCTCAGAGTATATAAAGCTCTAAAGACACACCTCAGAGTGTATAAAGCTTTAAAGACACACCTCAGAGTGTATAAAGCTCTAAAGACACACCTCAGAGTGTATAAAGCTCTAAAGACACACCACAGAGTGTAGAAAGCTCTAAAGATACACCTGAGAGTGTTATAAAGCTCTAAAGACACACCCTAGAGTGTATAAAGCTCTAAAGACACACCTCAGAGTTTTATAAAGCTCTAAAGACACACCTCAGAGTGTTATAAAGCTCTAAAGACACACCTCAGAGTATATAGAGCTCTAAAGACACACCTCAGAGTGTATAAAGCTCTAAAGACACACCTCAGAGTATATAAAGCTCTAAAGACACACCTCAGAGTGTATAAAGCCCTAAAGACACACCTCAGAGTGTATAAAGCTCTAAAGATACACCTCAGAGTGGTATAAAGCCCTAAAGACACACCTCAGAGTGCATAAAGCTCTAAAGACACACCTCAGAGTATATAAAGCTCTAAAGACACACCTCAGAGTGTATAAAGCTCTAAAGATACACCTCAGAGTATATAAAGCTCTAAAGACACACCTCAGAGAATATAAAGCTCTAAAGACACACCTCAGTGTTATAAAGCTCTAAAGACACACCTCAGAGTGTTATAAAGCTCTAAAGACACATCTCAGAGTGTTATAAAGCTCTAAAGACACACCTCAGAGTGTATAAAGCTCTAAAGACACACCTCAGAGTGGTATAAAGCACTAAAGACACACCTCAGAGTGTATAAAGCTCTAAAGACACACCTTGGAGTGGTATAAAGCTCTAAAGACACACCTCAGAGTGTATAAAGCTCTAAAGACACACCTCAGAGTATATAAAGCTCTAAAGACACACCTCAGAGTGGTATAAAGCTCTAAAGACACACCTCAGAGTGTATAAAGCTCTAAAGACACACCTCAGAGTATATAAAGCTCTAAAGACACACCTCAGAGTGTATAAAGCTCTAAAGACATACCTCAGAGTATATAAAGCTCTAAAGACATACCTCAGAGTATATAAAGCTCTAAAGACACACCTCAGAGTGCATAAAGCTCTAAAGACACACCTCAGAGTATATAAAGCTCTAAAGACACACCTCAGAGTGTATAAAGCTCTAAAGATACACCTCAGAGTATATAAAGCTCTAAAGACACACCTCAGAGAATATAAAGCTCTAAACACACACCTCAGTGTTATAAAGCTCTAAAGACACACCTCAGAGTGTTATAAAGCTCTAAAGACACACCTCAGAGTGTTATAAAGCTCTAAAGACACACTTTAGAGTGTATAAAGCTCTAAAGACACATCTCAGAGTGGTATAAAGCACTAAAGATACACCTCAGAGTGTATAAAGCTCTAAAGACACACCTTAGAGTGGTATAAAGCTCTAAAGACACACCTCAGAGTGTATAAAGCTCTAAAGACACACCTCAGAGTATATAAAGCTCTAAAGACACACCTCAGAGTGTATAAAGCTTTAAAGACACACCTCAGAGTGTATAAAGCTCTAAAGACACACCTCAGAGTGTATAAAGCTCTAAAGACACACCACAGAGTGTAGAAAGCTCTAAAGATACACCTGAGAGTGTTATAAAGCTCTAAAGACACACCCTAGAGTGTATAAAGCTCTAAAGACACACCTCAGAGTTTTATAAAGCTCTAAAGACACACCTCAGAGTGTTATAAAGCTCTAAAGACACACCTCAGAGTATATAGAGCTCTAAAGACACACCTCAGAGTGTATAAAGCTCTAAAGACACACCTCAGAGTATATAAAGCTCTAAAGACACACCTCAGAGTGTATAAAGCTCTAAAGACACACCTCAGAGTGGTATAAAGCCCTAAAGACACACCTCAGAGTGCATAAAGCTCTAAAGACACACCTCAGAGTATATAAAGCTCTAAAGACACACCTCAGAGTGTATAAAGCTCTAAAGATACACCTCAGAGTATATAAAGCTCTAAAGACACACCTCAGAGAATATAAAGCTCTAAAGACACACCTCAGTGTTATAAAGCTCTAAAGACACACCTCAGAGTGTTATAAAGCTCTAAAGACACATCTCAGAGTGTTATAAAGCTCTAAAGACACACCTCAGAGTGTATAAAGCTCTAAAGACACACCTCAGAGTGGTATAAAGCACTAAAGACACACCTCAGAGTGTATAAAGCTCTAAAGACACACCTTGGAGTGGTATAAAGCTCTAAAGACACACCTCAGAGTGTATAAAGCTCTAAAGACACACCTCAGAGTATATAAAGCTCTAAAGACACACCTCAGAGTGTATAAAGCTTTAAAGACACACCTCAGAGTGTATAAAGCTCTAAAGACACACCTCAGAGTGGTATAAAGCTCTAAAGACACACCTCAGAGTGTATAAAGCTCTAAAGACACACCTCAGAGTATATAAAGCTCTAAAGACACACCTCAGAGTGTATAAAGCTCTAAAGACATACCTCAGAGTATATAAAGCTCTAAAGACATACCTCAGAGTATATAAAGCTCTAAAGACACACCTCAGAGTGTATAAAGCTCTAAAGACACATCTCAGACTGTTATAAAGCTCTAAAGACACACCTCAGAGTGTATAAAGCTCTAAATACACATCTCAGAGAGTATAAAGCTCTAAAGACACATCTCAGAGTGTTATAAAGCTCTAAAGACACACCTCAGAGTGTATAAAGCTCTAAAGACACATCTCAGAGTGTTATAAAACTCTAAAGACACACCTCAGAGTGTATAAAGCTCTAAAGACAGACCTCAGAGTGTATAAAGCTCTAAAGACACACCTCAGAGAGTTATAAAGCTCTAAATACACACCTCAGAGTGTTATAAAGCTCTAAAGACACACCTCAGAGTGTTACAAAGCTCTAAAGACACACCTCAGAGTGTATAAAGCTCTAAAGACACACCTCGACTGTATAAAGCTCTAAAGACACACCTCAGAGTGGTATAAAGCTCTAAAGACACACCTCAGAGCGGTATAAAGCTCTAAAGACATACCTCAGAGTGTTATAAAGCTCTAAAGACACACCTCAGAGTGTATAAAGCTCTAAAGACACACCTCAGAGTGTATAAAGCTCTAAAGACACACCTTAGAGTGGTATAAAGCTCTAAAGAGACACCTCAGAGTGGTATAAAGCTCTAAAGACACACCTCAGAGTGTATAAAGCTCTAAAGACACACCTCAGACTATATAAAGCTCTAAAGACACACCTCAGAGTGTATAAAGCTTTAAAGACACACCACAGAGTGTATAAAGCTCTAAAGACACACCTCAGAGTGGTATAAAGCTCTAAAGACACACCTCAGAGTGTATAAAGCTCTAAAGACACACCTCAGAGTATATAAAGCTCTAAAGACACATCTCAGAGTGTATAAAGCTCTAAAGACATACCTCAGAGTGTATAAAGCCCTAAAGACACACCTCAGAGTGTATAAAGCTCTAAAGACACACCTCAGCGTGTATAAAGCTCTAAAGACACACCTCAGAGTGTATAAAGCTCTAAAGACACACCTCAGAGTGTTTAAAGCTCTAAAGGCACACCTCAGAGTGTTATAAAGCTCTAAAGACACATCTCAGAGTGTATAAAGCTCTAAAGACACACCTCAGAGTGTATAAAGCTCTAAAGACATACCTCAGAGTGATATAAAGCTCTACAGACACACCTCAGAGTGTATTAAGCTCTAAAGACACATCTCAGAGTGTTATAAAGCTCTAAAGACACATCTCAGAGTGTTATAAAGCTCTAAAGACACACCTCAGAGTGGTATAAAGCTCTAAAGACACATCTCAGAGTGTTATAAAGCTCTAAAGACACACCTCATAGTGTATAAAGCTCTAAAGACACACCTCAGAGTGTATAAAGCTCTAAAGACACATCTCAGAGTGTTGTAAAGCTCTAAAGACACACCTCAGAGTGTATAAAGCTCTAAAGACACATCTCAGAGTGTTATAAAGCTCTAAAGACACACCTCAGAGTGTTATAAAGCTCTAAAGACAGACCTCAGAGTGTATAAAGCTCTAAAGACACACCTCAGAGTGTTATAAAGCTCTAAAGACACACCTCAGAGTGTTATAAAGCTCTAAAGACACACCTCAGAGTGTATAAAGCTCTAAAGACACACCTCGACTGTATAAAGCTCTAAAGACACACCTCAGAGTGTTATAAAGCTCTAAAGACACACCTCAGAGTGTTATAAAGCTCTAAAGACACATCTCAGAGTGTTATAAAGCTCTAAAGACACACCTCAGAGTGTATAAAGCTCTAAAGACACATCTAAGAGTGTTATAAAGCTCTAAAGATACACCTCAGAGTGTATAAAGCTCTAAAGACAGACCTCAGAGTGTATAAAGCTCTAAAGACACACCTCAGAGTGTTATAAAGCTCTAAATACACACCTCAGAGTGTTATAAAGCTCTAAAGACACACCTCAGAGTGTATAAAGCTCTAAAGACACACCTCGACTGTATAAAGCTCTAAAGACACACCTCAGAGTGGTATAAAGCTCTAAAGACACACCCCAGAGCGGTATAAAGCTCTAAAGACACACCTCAGAGTGGTATAAAGCACTAAAGACACACCTCAGAGTGTATAAAGCTCTAAAGACACACCTCAGAGTGTATAAAGCTTTAAAGACACACCTCAGAGTGTATAAAGCTCTAAAGACACACCTCAGAGTATATAAAGCTCTAAAGACACACCTCAGAGTGTATAAAGCTCTAAAGACATACCTCAGAGTATATAAAGCTCTAAAGACATACCTTAGAGTATATAAAGCTCTAAAGACACACCTCAGAGTGTATAAAGCTCTAAAGACACACCTCAGAGTGGTATAAAGCTCTAAAGACACACCTCAGAGTGTTATAAATCTCTAAAGACACACCTCAGAGTGTATAAAGCTCTAAAGACACACCTCGACTGTATAAAGCTCTAAAGACACACCTCAGAGTGGTATAAAGCTCTAAAGACACACCTCAGAGCGGTATAAAGATCTAAAGAGACACCTCAGAGTGTTATAAAGCTCTAAAGACACACCTCAGAGTGTATAAAGCTATAAAGACACACCTCAGAGTGGTATAAAGCTCTAAAGACACACCTCAGAGTGGTATAAAGCTCTAAAGACACCCTCAGAGTGGTATAAAGCTCTAAAGACACACCTCAGAATGTATAAAGCTCTAAAGACACACCTCAGAGTGTATAAAGCTCTAAAGACACACCTCAGAGTATATAAAGCTCTAAAGACACACCTCAGAGTATATAAAGTTCTAAAGACACACCTCAGAGTGTTATAAAGCTCTAAAGACACACCTCAGAGTGTATAAAGCTCTAAATACACACCTCAGAGTGTTATAAAGCTCTAAAGACACACCTCAGAGTGTTATAAAGCTCTAAAGACACACCTCAGAGTATATAAAGCTCTAAAGACACACCTCAGAGTGTATAAAGCTCTAAAGACACACCTCAGAGTATATAAAGCTCTAAAGACACACCTCAGAGTGTATAAAGCTCTAAAGACACACCTCAGAGTGGTATAAAGCTCTAAAGACACACCTCAGAGTGTATAAAGCTCTAAAGACACACCTCAGAGTGTATAAAGCTCTAAAGACATACCTCAGAGTGATATAAAGCTCTAAAGACACACCTCAGAGTGTATTAAGCTCTAAAGACACATCTCAGAGTGTTATAAAGCTCTAAAGACACACCTCAGAGTGTATAAAGCTCTAAAGACACATCTCAGAGTGTTATAAAGCTCTAAAGACACATCTAGGAGTGTATAAAGCTCTAAAGACACATCTCAGAGTGTTATAAAGCTCTAAAGACAGACCTCAGAGTGTATAAAGCTCTAAAGACAGACCTCAGAGTGTATAAAGCTCTAAAGACACACCTCAGAGTGTTTTAAAGCTCTAAATACACACCTCAGAGTGTTATAAAGCTCTAAAGGCACACCTCAGAGTGTTATAAAGCTCTAAAGACACACCTCAGAGTGTATAAAGCTTTAAAGACACACCTCAGAGTGTATAAAGCTCTAAAGACACACCTCAGAGTGGTATAAAGCTCTAAAGACACACCTCAGAGTGTATAAAGCTCTAAAGACACACCTCAGAGTATATAAAGCTCTAAAGACACACCTCAGAGTGTATAAAGCTCTAAAGACATACCTCAGAGTATATAAAGCTCTAAAGACATACCTCAGAGTATATAAAGCTCTAAAGACACACCTCAGAGTGTATAAAGCTCTAAAGACACATCTCAGACTGTTATAAAGCTCTAAAGACACACCTCAGAGTGTATAAAGCTCTAAATACACATCTCAGAGAGTATAAAGCTCTAAAGACACATCTCAGAGTGTTATAAAGCTCTAAAGACACACCTCAGAGTGTATAAAGCTCTAAAGACACATCTCAGAGTGTTATAAAACTCTAAAGACACACCTCAGAGTGTATAAAGCTCTAAAGACAGACCTCAGAGTGTATAAAGCTCTAAAGACACACCTCAGAGAGTTATAAAGCTCTAAATACACACCTCAGAGTGTTAAAAAGCTCTAAAGACACACCTCAGAGTGTTACAAAGCTCTAAAGACACACCTCAGAGTGTATAAAGCTCTAAAGACACACCTCGACTGTATAAAGCTCTAAAGACACACCTCAGAGTGGTATAAAGCTCTAAAGACACACCTCAGAGCGGTATAAAGCTCTAAAGACATACCTCAGAGTGTTATAAAGCTCTAAAGACACACCTCAGAGTGTATAAAGCTCTAAAGACACACCTCAGAGTGTATAAAGCTCTAAAGACACACCTTAGAGTGGTATAAAGCTCTAAAGAGACACCTCAGAGTGGTATAAAGCTCTAAAGACACACCTCAGAGTGTATAAAGCTCTAAAGACATACCTCAGACTATATAAAGCTCTAAAGACACACCTCAGAGTGTATAAAGCTTTAAAGACACACCACAGAGTGTATAAAGCTCTAAAGACACACCTCAGAGTGGTATAAAGCTCTAAAGACACACCTCAGAGTGTATAAAGCTCTAAAGACACACCTCAGAGTATATAAAGCTCTAAAGACACATCTCAGAGTGTATAAAGCTCTAAAGACATACCTCAGAGTGTATAAAGCCCTAAAGACACACCTCAGAGTGTATAAAGCTCTAAAGACACACCTCAGCGTGTATAAAGCTCTAAAGACACACCTCAGAGTGTATAAAGCTCTAAAGACACACCTCAGAGTGTTTAAAGCTCTAAAGGCACACCTCAGAGTGTTATAAAGCTCTAAAGACACATCTCAGAGTGTATAAAGCTCTAAAGACACACCTCAGAGTGTATAAAGCTCTAAAGACATACCTCAGAGTGATATAAAGCTCTACAGACACACCTCAGAGTGTATTAAGCTCTAAAGACACATCTCAGAGTGTTATAAAGCTCTAAAGACACATCTCAGAGTGTTATAAAGCTCTAAAGACACACCTCAGAGTGGTATAAAGCTCTAAAGACACATCTCAGAGTGTTATAAAGCTCTAAAGACACACCTCAGAGTGTATAAAGCTCTAAAGACACACCTCAGAGTGTATAAAGCTCTAAAGACACATCTCAGAGTGTTGTAAAGCTCTAAAGACACACCTCAGAGTGTATAAAGCTCTAAAGACACATCTCAGAGTGTTATAAAGCTCTAAAGACACACCTCAGAGTGTTATAAAGCTCTAAAGACAGACCTCAGAGTGTATAAAGCTCTAAAGACACACCTCAGAGTGTTATAAAGCTCTAAAGACACACCTCAGAGTGTTATAAAGCTCTAAAGACACACCTCAGAGTGTATAAAGCTCTAAAGACAAACCTCGACTGTATAAAGCTCTAAAGACACACCTCAGAGTGTTATAAAGCTCTAAAGACACACCTCAGAGTGTTATAAAGCTCTAAAGACACATCTCAGAGTGTTATAAAGCTCTAAAGACACACCTCAGAGTGTATAAAGCTCTAAAGACACATCTAAGAGTGTTATAAAGCTCTAAAGATACACCTCAGAGTGTATAAAGCTCTAAAGACAGACCTCAGAGTGTATAAAGCTCTAAAGACACACCTCAGAGTGTTATAAAGCTCTAAATACACACCTCAGAGTGTTATAAAGCTCTAAAGACACACCTCAGAGTGTATAAAGCTCTAAAGACACACCTCGACTGTATAAAGCTCTAAAGACACACCTCAGAGTGGTATAAAGCTCTAAAGACACACCCCAGAGCGGTATAAAGCTCTAAAGACACACCTCAGAGTGGTATAAAGCACTAAAGACACACCTCAGAGTGTATAAAGCTCTAAAGACACACCTTGGAGTGGTATAAAGCTCTAAAGACACACCTCAGAGTGTATAAAGCTCTAAAGACACACCTCAGAGTATATAAAGCTCTAAAGACACACCTCAGAGTGTATAAAGCTTTAAAGACACACCTCAGAGTGTATAAAGCTCTAAAGACACACCTCAGAGTATATAAAGCTCTAAAGACACACCTCAGAGTGTATAAAGCTCTAAAGACATACCTCAGAGTATATAAAGCTCTAAAGACATACCTTAGAGTATATAAAGCTCTAAAGACACACCTCAGAGTGTATAAAGCTCTAAAGACACACCTCAGAGTGGTATAAAGCTCTAAAGACACACCTCAGAGTGTTATAAATCTCTAAAGACACACCTCAGAGTGTATAAAGCTCTAAAGACACACCTCGACTGTATAAAGCTCTAAAGACACACCTCAGAGTGGTATAAAGCTCTAAAGACACACCTCAGAGCGGTATAAAGATCTAAAGAGACACCTCAGAGTGTTATAAAGCTCTAAAGACACACCTCAGAGTGTATAAAGCTATAAAGACACACCTCAGAGTGGTATAAAGCTCTAAAGACACACCTCAGAGTGGTATAAAGCTCTAAAGACACCCTCAGAGTGGTATAAAGCTCTAAAGACACACCTCAGAATGTATAAAGCTCTAAAGACACACCTCAGAGTGTATAAAGCTCTAAAGACACACCTCAGAGTATATAAAGCTCTAAAGACACACCTCAGAGTATATAAAGTTCTAAAGACACACCTCAGAGTGTTATAAAGCTCTAAAGACACACCTCAGAGTGTATAAAGCTCTAAATACACACCTCAGAGTGTTATAAAGCTCTAAAGACACACCTCAGAGTGTTATAAAGCTCTAAAGACACACCTCAGAGTATATAAAGCTCTAAAGACACACCTCAGAGTGTATAAAGCTCTAAAGACACACCTCAGAGTATATAAAGCTCTAAAGACACACCTCAGAGTGTATAAAGCTCTAAAGACACACCTCAGAGTGGTATAAAGCTCTAAAGACACACCTCAGAGTGTATAAAGCTCTAAAGACACACCTCAGAGTGTATAAAGCTCTAAAGACATACCTCAGAGTGATATAAAGCTCTAAAGACACACCTCAGAGTGTATTAAGCTCTAAAGACACATCTCAGAGTGTTATAAAGCTCTAAAGACACACCTCAGAGTGTATAAAGCTCTAAAGACACATCTCAGAGTGTTATAAAGCTCTAAAGACACATCTAGGAGTGTATAAAGCTCTAAAGACACATCTCAGAGTGTTATAAAGCTCTAAAGACAGACCTCAGAGTGTATAAAGCTCTAAAGACAGACCTCAGAGTGTATAAAGCTCTAAAGACACACCTCAGAGTGTTATAAAGCTCTAAAGACACACCTCAGAGTGTTATAAAGCTCTAAAGACACACCTCAGAGTGTATAAAGCTCTAAAGACAAACCTCGACTGTATAAAGCTCTAAAGACACACCTCAGAGTGTTATAAAGCTCTAAAGACACACCTCAGAGTGTTATAAAGCTCTAAAGACACACCTCAGAGTGTATAAAGCTCTAAAGACACATCTAAGAGTGTTATAAAGCTCTAAAGATACACCTCAGAGTGTATAAAGCTCTAAAGACAGACCTCAGAGTGTATAAAGCTCTAAAGACACACCTCAGAGTGTTATAAAGCTCTAAATACACACCTCAGAGTGTTATAAAGCTCTAAAGACACACCTCAGAGTGTATAAAGCTCTAAAGACACACCTCGACTGTATAAAGCTCTAAAGACACACCTCAGAGTGGTATAAAGCTCTAAAGACACACCCCAGAGCGGTATAAAGCTCTAAAGACACACCTCAGAGTGGTATAAAGCACTAAAGACACACCTCAGAGTGTATAAAGCTCTAAAGACACACCTTGGAGTGGTATAAAGCTCTAAAGACACACCTCAGAGTGTATAAAGCTCTAAAGACACACCTCAGAGTATATAAAGCTCTAAAGACACACCTCAGAGTGTATAAAGCTTTAAAGACACACCTCAGAGTGTATAAAGCTCTAAAGACACACCTCAGAGTATATAAAGCTCTAAAGACACACCTCAGAGTGTATAAAGCTCTAAAGACATACCTCAGAGTATATAAAGCTCTAAAGACATACCTTAGAGTATATAAAGCTCTAAAGACACACCTCAGAGTGTATAAAGCTCTAAAGACACACCTCAGAGTGGTATAAAGCTCTAAAGACACACCTCAGAGTGTTATAAATCTCTAAAGACACACCTCAGAGTGTATAAAGCTCTAAAGACACACCTCGACTGTATAAAGCTCTAAAGACACACCTCAGAGTGGTATAAAGCTCTAAAGACACACCTCAGAGCGGTATAAAGATCTAAAGAGACACCTCAGAGTGTTATAAAGCTCTAAAGACACACCTCAGAGTGTATAAAGCTCTAAAGACACACCTCAGAGTGGTATAAAGCTCTAAAGACACACCTCAGAGTGGTATAAAGCTCTAAAGACACCCTCAGAGTGGTATAAAGCTCTAAAGACACACCTCAGAATGTATAAAGCTCTAAAGACACACCTCAGAGTGTATAAAGCTCTAAAGACACACCTCAGAGTATATAAAGCTCTAAAGACACACCTCAGAGTATATAAAGTTCTAAAGACACACCTCAGAGTGTTATAAAGCTCTAAAGACACACCTCAGAGTGTATAAAGCTCTAAATACACACCTCAGAGTGTTATAAAGCTCTAAAGACACACCTCAGAGTGTTATAAAGCTCTAAAGACACACCTCAGAGTATATAAAGCTCTAAAGACACACCTCAGAGTGTATAAAGCTCTAAAGACACACCTCAGAGTATATAAAGCTCTAAAGACACACCTCAGAGTGTATAAAGCTCTAAAGACACACCTCAGAGTGGTATAAAGCTCTAAAGACACACCTCAGAGTGTATAAAGCTCTAAAGACACACCTCAGAGTGTATAAAGCTCTAAAGACATACCTCAGAGTGATATAAAGCTCTAAAGACACACCTCAGAGTGTATTAAGCTCTAAAGACACATCTCAGAGTGTTATAAAGCTCTAAAGACACACCTCAGAGTGTATAAAGCTCTAAAGACACATCTCAGAGTGTTATAAAGCTCTAAAGACACATCTAGGAGTGTATAAAGCTCTAAAGACACATCTCAGAGTGTTATAAAGCTCTAAAGACAGACCTCAGAGTGTATAAAGCTCTAAAGACAGACCTCAGAGTGTATAAAGCTCTAAAGACACACCTCAGAGTGTTTTAAAGCTCTAAATACACACCTCAGAGTGTTATAAAGCTCTAAAGGCACACCTCAGAGTGTTATAAAGCTCTAAAGACACACCTCAGAGTGTAAAAAGCTCTAAAGACACACCTCGACTGTATAAAGCTCTAAAGACACACCTCAGAGTGTTATAAAGCTCTAAAGACACACCTCAGAGTGTATAAAGCTCTAAAGACACACCTCAGAGTGGTATAAAGCTCTAAAGACACACCTCAGAGTGTTATGAATCTCTAAAGACACACCTCAGAGTGTATAAAGCTCTAAAGACACACCTCGACTGTATAAAGCTCTAAAGACACACCTCAGAGTGGTATAAAGCTCTAAAGACACACCTCAGAGCGGTATAAAGATCTAAAGAGACATCTCAGAGTGTATAAAGCTCTAAAGACACACCTCAGAATGTATAAAGCTCTAAAGACAAACCTCAGAGTGTATAAAGCTCTAAAGACATACCTCAGAGTATATAAAGCTCTAAAGACACACCTCAGAGTATATAAAGTTCTAAAGACACACCTCAGAGTGTTATAAAGCTCTAAAGACACACCTCAGAGTGTATAAAGCTCTAAAGACACACCTCAGAGTGTTATAAAGCTCTAAAGACACACCTCAGAGTGTTATAAAGCTCTAAAGACACACCTCAGAGTATATAAAGCTCTAAAGACACACCTCAGAGTGTATAAAGCTCTAAAGACACACCTCAGAGTATATAAAGCTCAAAAGACTTACCTCAGAGTATATAAAGCTCTAAAGACACATCTCAGAGTGTTATAAAGCTTTAAAGACACACCTCAGAGTGTATAAAGCTCTAAAGACACACCTCAGAGTGGTATAAAGCTCTAAAGACACACCTCAGAGTGTATAAAGCTCTAAAGACACACCTCAGAGTATATAAAGCTCTAAAGACACACCTCAGAGTGTATAAAGCTCTAAAGACATACCTCAGAGTGTATAAAGCTCTAAAGACATACCTTAGAGTATATAAAGCTCTAAAGACACACCTCAGAGTGTATAAAGCTCTAAAGACACACCTCAGAGTGGTATAAAGCTCTAAAGACACACCTCAGAGTGTTATAAATCTCTAAAGACACACCTCAGAGTGTATAAAGCTCTAAAGACACACCTCGACTGTATAAAGCTCTAAACACACACCTCAGAGTGGTATAAAGCTCTAAAGACACACCTCAGAGCGGTATAAAGATCTAAAGAGACACCTCAGAGTGTTATAAAGCTCTAAAGACACACCTCAGAGTGTATAAAGCTCTAAAGACACACCTCAGAGTGGTATAAAGCTCTAAAGACACACCTCAGAGTGGTATAAAGCTCTAAAGACATACCTCAGAGTGTATAAAGCTCTAAAGACATACCTTAGAGTATATAAAGCTCTAAAGACACACCTCAGAGTGTATAAAGCTCTAAAGACACACCTCAGAGTGGTATAAAGCTCTAAAGACACACCTCAGAGTGTTATAAATCTCTAAAGACACACCTCAGAGTGTATAAAGCTCTAAAGACACACCTCGACTGTATAAAGCTCTAAACACACACCTCAGAGTGGTATAAAGCTCTAAAGACACACCTCAGAGCGGTATAAAGATCTAAAGAGACACCTCAGAGTGTTATAAAGCTCTAAAGACACACCTCAGAGTGTATAAAGCTCTAAAGACACACCTCAGAGTGGTATAAAGCTCTAAAGACACACCTCAGAGTGGTATAAAGCTCTAAAGACACCCTCAGAGTGGTATAAAGCTCTAAAGACACACCTCAGAATGTTTAAAGCTCTAAAGACACACCTCAGAGTGTATAAAGCTCTAAAGACATACCTCAGAGTATATAAAGCTCTAAAGACATACCTTAGAGTATATAAAGCTCTAAAGACACACCTCAGAGTGTATAAAGCTCTAAAGACACACCTCAGAGTGGTATAAAGCTCTAAAGACACACCTCAGAGTATATAAAGCTCTAAAGACACACCTCAGAGTGTTATAAATCTCTAAAGACACACCTCAGAGTGTATAAAGCTCTAAAGACACACCTCGACTGTATAAAGCTCTAAAGACACACCTCAGAGTGGTATAAAGCTCTAAAGACACACCTCAGAGCGGTATAAAGATCTAAAGAGACACCTCAGAGTGTTATAAAGCTCTAAAGACACACCTCAGAGTGTATAAAGCTCTAAAGACACACCTCAGAGTGGTATAAAGCTCTAAAGACACCCTCAGAGTGGTATAAAGCTCTAAAGACACACCTCAGAATGTATAAAGCTCTAAAGACACACCTCAGAGTGTATAAAGCTCTAAAGACACACCTCAGAGTATATAAAGCTCTAAAGACACACCTCAGAGTATATAAAGTTCTAAAGACACACCTCAGAGTGTTATAAAGCTCTAAAGACACACCTCAGAGTGTATAAAGCTCTAAATACACACCTCAGAGTGTTATAAAGCTCTAAAGACACACCTCAGAGTGTTATAAAGCTCTAAAGACACACCTCAGAGTATATAAAGCTCTAAAGACACACCTCAGAGTGTATAAAGCTCTAAAGACACACCTCAGAGTATATAAAGCTCTAAAGACACACCTCAGAGTGTATAAAGCTCTAAAGACATACCTCAGAGTATATAAAGCTCTAAAGACATACCTCAGAGTATATAAAGCTCTAAAGACACACCTCAGAGTGTATAAAGCTTTAAAGACACACCTCAGAGTGTATAAAGCTCTAAAGACACACCTCAGAGTGTTATAAATCTCTAAAGACACACCTCAGAGTGTATAAAGCTCTAAAGACACACCTCGACTGTATAAAGCTCTAAAGACACACCTCAGAGTGGTATAAAGCTCTAAAGACACACCTCAGAGCGGTATAAAGATCTAAAGAGACATCTCAGAGTGTATAAAGCTCTAAAGACACACCTCAGAATGTATAAAGCTCTAAAGACAAACCTCAGAGTGTATAAAGCTCTAAAGACATACCTCAGAGTATATAAAGCTCTAAAGACACACCTCAGAGTATATAAAGTTCTAAAGACACACCTCAGAGTGTTATAAAGCTCTAAAGACACACCTCAGAGTGTATAAAGCTCTAAAGACACACCTCAGAGTGTTATAAAGCTCTAAAGACACACCTCAGAGTATATAAAGCTCTAAAGACACACCTCAGAGTGTATAAAGCTCTAAAGACACACCTCAGAGTATATAAAGCTCTAAAGACACACCTCAGAGTGTATAAAGCTCTAAAGACATACCTCAGAGTATATAAAGCTCTAAAGACTTACCTCAGAGTATATAAAGCTCTAAAGACACATCTCAGAGTGTTATAAAGCTCTAAAGACACACCTCAGAGTGTATAAAGCTCTAAAGACACACCTCAGAGTGGTATAAAGCACTAAAGACACACCTCAGAGTGTATAAAGCTCTAAAGACACACCTTGGAGTGGTATAAAGCTCTAAAGACACACCTCAGAGTGTATAAAGCTCTAAAGACACACCTCAGAGTATATAAAGCTCTAAAGACACACCTCAGAGTGTATAAAGCTTTAAAGACACACCTCAGAGTGTATAAAGCTCTAAAGACACACCTCAGAGTGGTATAAAGCTCTAAAGACACACCTCAGAGTGTATAAAGCTCTAAAGACACACCTCAGAGTATATAAAGCTCTAAAGACACACCTCAGAGTGTATAAAGCTCTAAAGACATACCTCAGAGTATATAAAGCTCTAAAGACATACCTCAGAGTATATAAAGCTCTAAAGACACACCTCAGAGTGTATAAAGCTCTAAAGACACATCTCAGACTGTTATAAAGCTCTAAAGACACACCTCAGAGTGTATAAAGCTCTAAATACACATCTCAGAGAGTATAAAGCTCTAAAGACACATCTCAGAGTGTTATAAAGCTCTAAAGACACACCTCAGAGTGTATAAAGCTCTAAAGACACATCTCAGAGTGTTATAAAGCTCTAAAGACACACCTCAGAGTGTTATAAAGCTCTAAAGACAGACCTCAGAGTGTATAAAGCTCTAAAGACACACCTCAGAGTGTTATAAAGCTCTAAAGACACACCTCAGAGTGTTATAAAGCTCTAAAGACACACCTCAGAGTGTATAAAGCTCTAAAGACACACCTCGACTGTATAAAGCTCTAAAGACACACCTCAGAGTGTTATAAAGCTCTAAAGACACACCTCAGAGTGTTATAAAGCTCTAAAGACACATCTCAGAGTGTTATAAAGCTCTAAAGACACACCTCAGAGTGTATAAAGCTCTAAAGACACATCTAAGAGTGTTATAGAGCTCTAAAGACACACCTCAGAGTGTATAAAGCTCTAAAGACAGACCTCAGAGTGTATAAAGCTCTAAAGACACACCTCAGAGTGTTATAAAGCTCTAAAGACACACCTCAGAGTGTATAAAGCTCTAAAGACACACCTCGACTGTATAAAGCTCTAAAGACACACCTCAGAGTGGTATAAAGCTCTAAAGACACACCCCAGAGCGGTATAAAGCTCTAAAGACACACCTCAGAGTGTATAAAGCTCTAAAGACACACCTCAGAGTGTATAAAGCTCTAAAGACACACCTCAGAGTGGTATAAAGCTCTAAAGACACACCTCAGAGTGGTATAAAGCTCTAAAGACACACCTCAGAGTGTATAAAGCTCACAAGACACACCTCAGAGTATATAAAGCTCTAAAGACACACCTCAGAGTGTATAAAGCTCTAAAGACATACCTCAGAGTATATAAAGCTCTAAAGACACACCTCAGAGTGTATAAAGCCCTAAAGACACACCTCAGAGTGTATAAAGCTCTAAAGACACATCTCAGCGTGTATAAAGCTCTAAAGACACACCTCAGAGTGTATAAAGCTCTAAAGACACACCTCAGATTGTTTAAAGCTCTAAAGGCACACCTCAGAGTGTTATAAAGCTCTAAAGACACACCTCAGAGTGTATAAAGCTCTAAAGACACACCTCAGAGTGTATAAAGCTCTAAAGACATACCTCAGAGTGATATAAAGCTCTAAAGACACACCTCAGAGTGTATTAAGCTCTAAAGACACATCTCAGAGTGTTATAAAGCTCTAAAGACACACCTCAGAGTGTATAAAGCTCTAAAGACACATCTCAGAGTGTTATAAAGCTCTAAAGACACATCTAGGAGTGTATAAAGCTCTAAAGACACATCTCAGAGTGTTATAAAGCTCTAAAGACAGACCTCAGAGTGTATAAAGCTCTAAAGACACACCTCAGAGTGTTATAAAGCTCTAAATACACACCTCAGAGTGTTATAAAGCTCTAAAGGCACACCTCAGAGTGTTATAAAGCTCTAAAGACACACCTCAGAGTGTAAAAAGCTCTAAAGACACACCTCGACTGTATAAAGCTCTAAAGACACACCTCAGAGTGTTATAAAGCTCTAAAGACACACCTCAGAGTGTATAAAGCTCTAAAGACACACCTCAGAGTGGTATAAAGCTCTAAAGACACACCTCAGAGTGTTATAAATCTCTAAAGACACACCTCAGAGTGTATAAAGCTCTAAAGACACACCTCGACTGTATAAAGCTCTAAAGACACACCTCAGAGTGGTATAAAGCTCTAAAGACACACCTCAGAGCGGTATAAAGATCTAAAGAGACATCTCAGAGTGTATAAAGCTCTAAAGACACACCTCAGAATGTATAAAGCTCTAAAGACAAACCTCAGAGTGTATAAAGCTCTAAAGACATACCTCAGAGTATATAAAGCTCTAAAGACATACCTCAGAGTATATAAAGCTCTAAAGACACACCTCAGAGTGTATAAAGCTCTAAAGACACACCTCAGAGTGTTATAAAGCTCTAAAGACACACCTCAGAGTGTATAAAGCTCTAAAGACACACCTCGACTGTATAAAGCTCTAAAGACACACCTCAGAGTGTTATAAAGCTCTAAAGACACACCTCAGAGTGTTATAAAGCTCTAAAGACACATCTCAGAGTGTTATAAAGCTCTAAAGACACACCTCAGAGTGTATAAAGCTCTAAAGACACATCTAAGAGTGTTATAGAGCTCTAAAGACACACCTCAGAGTGTATAAAGCTCTAAAGACAGACCTCAGAGTGTATAAAGCTCTAAAGACACACCTCAGAGTGTTATAAAGCTCTAAAGACACACCTCAGAGTGTATAAAGCTCTAAAGACACACCTCGACTGTATAAAGCTCTAAAGACACACCTCAGAGTGGTATAAAGCTCTAAAGACACACCCCAGAGCGGTATAAAGCTCTAAAGACACACCTCAGAGTGTTATAAAGCTCTAAAGACACACCTCAGAGTGTATAAAGCTCTAAAGACACACCTCAGAGTGTATAAAGCTCTAAAGACACACCTCAGAGTGGTATAAAGCTCTAAAGACACACCTCAGAGTGGTATAAAGCTCTAAAGACACACCTCAGAGTGTATAAAGCTCACAAGACACACCTCAGAGTATATAAAGCTCTAAAGACACACCTCAGAGTGTATAAAGCTCTAAAGACATACCTCAGAGTATATAAAGCTCTAAAGACACACCTCAGAGTGTATAAAGCCCTAAAGACACACCTCAGAGTGTATAAAGCTCTAAAGACACATCTCAGCGTGTATAAAGCTCTAAAGACACACCTCAGAGTGTATAAAGCTCTAAAGACACACCTCAGATTGTTTAAAGCTCTAAAGGCACACCTCAGAGTGTTATAAAGCTCTAAAGACACACCTCAGAGTGTATAAAGCTCTAAAGACACACCTCAGAGTGTATAAAGCTCTAAAGACATACCTCAGAGTGATATAAAGCTCTAAAGACACACCTCAGAGTGTATTAAGCTCTAAAGACACATCTCAGAGTGTTATAAAGCTCTAAAGACACACCTCAGAGTGTATAAAGCTCTAAAGACACATCTCAGAGTGTTATAAAGCTCTAAAGACACATCTAGGAGTGTATAAAGCTCTAAAGACACATCTCAGAGTGTTATAAAGCTCTAAAGACAGACCTCAGAGTGTATAAAGCTCTAAAGACACACCTCAGAGTGTTATAAAGCTCTAAATACACACCTCAGAGTGTTATAAAGCTCTAAAGGCACACCTCAGAGTGTTATAAAGCTCTAAAGACACACCTCAGAGTGTAAAAAGCTCTAAAGACACACCTCGACTGTATAAAGCTCTAAAGACATACCTCAGAGTGTTATAAAGCTCTAAAGACACACCTCAGAGTGTATAAAGCTCTAAAGACACACCTCAGAGTGGTATAAAGCTCTAAAGACACACCTCAGAGTGTTATAAATCTCTAAAGACACACCTCAGAGTGTATAAAGCTCTAAAGACACACCTCGACTGTATAAAGCTCTAAAGACACACCTCAGAGTGGTATAAAGCTCTAAAGACACACCTCAGAGCGGTATAAAGATCTAAAGAGACATCTCAGAGTGTATAAAGCTCTAAAGACACACCTCAGAATGTATAAAGCTCTAAAGACAAACCTCAGAGTGTATAAAGCTCTAAAGACATACCTCAGAGTATATAAAGCTCTAAAGACATACCTCAGAGTATATAAAGCTCTAAAGACACACCTCAGAGTGTATAAAGCTCTAAAGACACACCTCAGAGTGTTATAAAGCTCTAAAGACACACCTCAGAGTATATAAAGCTCTAAAGACACACCTCAGAGTGTATAAAGCTCTAAAGACACACCTCAGAGTATATAAAGCTCTAAAGACACACCTCAGAGTGTATAAAGCTCTAAAGACATACCTCAGAGTATATAAAGCTCTAAAGACTTACCTCAGAGTATATAAAGCTCTAAAGACACATCTCAGAGTGTTATAAAGCTTTAAAGACACACCTCAGAGTGTATAAAGCTCTAAAGACACACCTAAGAGTGGTATAAAGCTCTAAAGACACACCTCAGAGTGTATAAAGCTCTAAAGACACATCTCAGAGTATATAAAGCTCTAAAGACACACCTCAGAGTGTATAAAGCTCTAAAGACATACCTCAGAGTATATAAAGCTCTAAAGACATACCTTAGAGTATATAAAGCTCTAAAGACACACCTCAGAGTGTATAAAGCTCTAAAGACACACCTCAGAGTGGTATAAAGCTCTAAAGACACACCTCAGAGTGTTATAAATCTCTAAAGACACACCTCAGAGTGTATAAAGCTCTAAAGACACACCTCGACTGTATAAAGCTCTAAAGACACACCTCAGAGTGGTATAAAGCTCTAAAGACACACCTCAGAGCGGTATAAAGATCTAAAGAGACACCTCAGAGTGTTATAAAGCTCTAAAGACACACCTCAGAGTGTATAAAGCTCTAAAGACACACCTCAGAGTGGTATAAAGCTCTAAAGACACACCTCAGAGTGGTATAAAGCTCTAAAGACACCCTCAGAGTGGTATAAAGCTCTAAAGACACACCTCAGAATGTATAAAGCTCTAAAGACACACCTCAGAGTGTATAAAGCTCTAAAGACACACCTCAGAGTATATAAAGCTCTAAAGACACACCTCAGAGTATATAAAGTTCTAAAGACACACCTCAGAGTGTTATAAAGCTCTAAAGACACACCTCAGAGTGTATAAAGCTCTAAATACACACCTCAAAGTGTTATAAAGCTCTAAAGACACACCTCAGAGTGTTATAAAGCTCTAAAGACACACCTCAGAGTATATAAAGCTCTAAACACACACCTCAGAGTGTATAAAGCTCTAAAGACACACCTCAGAGTATATAAAGCTCTAAAGACACACCTCAGAGTGTATAAAGCTCTAAAGACATACCTCAGAGTATATAAAGCTCTAAAGACATACCTCAGAGTATATAAAGCTCTAAAGACACACCTCAGAGTGTATAAAGCTTTAAAGACACACCTCAGAGTGTATAAAGCTCTAAAGACACACCTCAGAGTGTTATAAATCTCTAAAGACACACCTCAGAGTGTATAAAGCTCTAAAGACACACCTCGACTGTATAAAGCTCTAAAGACACACCTCAGAGTGGTATAAAGCTCTAAAGACACACCTCAGAGCGGTATAAAGATCTAAAGAGACATCTCAGAGTGTATAAAGCTCTAAAGACACACCTCAGAATGTATAAAGCTCTAAAGACAAACCTCAGAGTGTATAAAGCTCTAAAGACATACCTCAGAGTATATAAAGCTCTAAAGACATACCTCAGAGTATATAAAGCTCTAAAGACACACCTCAGAGTGTATAAAGCTCTAAAGACACACCTCAGAGTGTTATAAAGCTCTAAAGACACACCTCAGAGTGTATAAAGCTCTAAAGACACACCTCGACTGTATAAAGCTCTAAAGACACACCTCAGAGTGTTATAAAGCTCTAAAGACACACCTCAGAGTGTTATAAAGCTCTAAAGACACATCTCAGAGTGTTATAAAGCTCTAAAGACACACCTCAGAGTGTATAAAGCTCTAAAGACACATCTAAGAGTGTTATAGAGCTCTAAAGACACACCTCAGAGTGTATAAAGCTCTAAAGACAGACCTCAGAGTGTATAAAGCTCTAAAGACACACCTCAGAGTGTTATAAAGCTCTAAAGACACACCTCAGAGTGTATAAAGCTCTAAAGACACACCTCGACTGTATAAAGCTCTAAAGACACACCTCAGAGTGGTATAAAGCTCTAAAGACACACCCCAGAGCGGTATAAAGCTCTAAAGACACACCTCAGAGTGTTATAAAGCTCTAAAGACACACCTCAGAGTGTATAAAGCTCTAAAGACACACCTCAGAGTGTATAAAGCTCTAAAGACACACCTCAGAGTGGTATAAAGCTCTAAAGACACACCTCAGAGTGGTATAAAGCTCTAAAGACACACCTCAGAGTGTATAAAGCTCACAAGACACACCTCAGAGTATATAAAGCTCTAAAGACACACCTCAGAGTGTATAAAGCTCTAAAGACATACCTCAGAGTATATAAAGCTCTAAAGACACACCTCAGAGTGTATAAAGCCCTAAAGACACACCTCAGAGTGTATAAAGCTCTAAAGACACATCTCAGCGTGTATAAAGCTCTAAAGACACACCTCAGAGTGTATAAAGCTCTAAAGACACACCTCAGATTGTTTAAAGCTCTAAAGGCACACCTCAGAGTGTTATAAAGCTCTAAAGACACACCTCAGAGTGTATAAAGCTCTAAAGACACACCTCAGAGTGTATAAAGCTCTAAAGACATACCTCAGAGTGATATAAAGCTCTAAAGACACACCTCAGAGTGTATTAAGCTCTAAAGACACATCTCAGAGTGTTATAAAGCTCTAAAGACACACCTCAGAGTGTATAAAGCTCTAAAGACACATCTCAGAGTGTTATAAAGCTCTAAAGACACATCTAGGAGTGTATAAAGCTCTAAAGACACATCTCAGAGTGTTATAAAGCTCTAAAGACAGACCTCAGAGTGTATAAAGCTCTAAAGACACACCTCAGAGTGTTATAAAGCTCTAAATACACACCTCAGAGTGTTATAAAGCTCTAAAGGCACACCTCAGAGTGTTATAAAGCTCTAAAGACACACCTCAGAGTGTAAAAAGCTCTAAAGACACACCTCGACTGTATAAAGCTCTAAAGACATACCTCAGAGTGTTATAAAGCTCTAAAGACACACCTCAGAGTGTATAAAGCTCTAAAGACACACCTCAGAGTGGTATAAAGCTCTAAAGACACACCTCAGAGTGTTATAAATCTCTAAAGACACACCTCAGAGTGTATAAAGCTCTAAAGACACACCTCGACTGTATAAAGCTCTAAAGACACACCTCAGAGTGGTATAAAGCTCTAAAGACACACCTCAGAGCGGTATAAAGATCTAAAGAGACATCTCAGAGTGTATAAAGCTCTAAAGACACACCTCAGAATGTATAAAGCTCTAAAGACAAACCTCAGAGTGTATAAAGCTCTAAAGACATACCTCAGAGTATATAAAGCTCTAAAGACATACCTCAGAGTATATAAAGCTCTAAAGACACACCTCAGAGTGTATAAAGCTCTAAAGACACACCTCAGAGTGTTATAAAGCTCTAAAGACACACCTCAGAGTATATAAAGCTCTAAAGACACACCTCAGAGTGTATAAAGCTCTAAAGACACACCTCAGAGTATATAAAGCTCTAAAGACACACCTCAGAGTGTATAAAGCTCTAAAGACATACCTCAGAGTATATAAAGCTCTAAAGACTTACCTCAGAGTATATAAAGCTCTAAAGACACATCTCAGAGTGTTATAAAGCTTTAAAGACACACCTCAGAGTGTATAAAGCTCTAAAGACACACCTAAGAGTGGTATAAAGCTCTAAAGACACACCTCAGAGTGTATAAAGCTCTAAAGACACATCTCAGAGTATATAAAGCTCTAAAGACACACCTCAGAGTGTATAAAGCTCTAAAGACATACCTCAGAGTATATAAAGCTCTAAAGACATACCTTAGAGTATATAAAGCTCTAAAGACACACCTCAGAGTGTATAAAGCTCTAAAGACACACCTCAGAGTGGTATAAAGCTCTAAAGACACACCTCAGAGTGTTATAAATCTCTAAAGACACACCTCAGAGTGTATAAAGCTCTAAAGACACACCTCGACTGTATAAAGCTCTAAAGACACACCTCAGAGTGGTATAAAGCTCTAAAGACACACCTCAGAGCGGTATAAAGATCTAAAGAGACACCTCAGAGTGTTATAAAGCTCTAAAGACACACCTCAGAGTGTATAAAGCTCTAAAGACACACCTCAGAGTGGTATAAAGCTCTAAAGACACACCTCAGAGTGGTATAAAGCTCTAAAGACACCCTCAGAGTGGTATAAAGCTCTAAAGACACACCTCAGAATGTATAAAGCTCTAAAGACACACCTCAGAGTGTATAAAGCTCTAAAGACACACCTCAGAGTATATAAAGCTCTAAAGACACACCTCAGAGTATATAAAGTTCTAAAGACACACCTCAGAGTGTTATAAAGCTCTAAAGACACACCTCAGAGTGTATAAAGCTCTAAATACACACCTCAAAGTGTTATAAAGCTCTAAAGACACACCTCAGAGTGTTATAAAGCTCTAAAGACACACCTCAGAGTATATAAAGCTCTAAACACACACCTCAGAGTGTATAAAGCTCTAAAGACACACCTCAGAGTATATAAAGCTCTAAAGACACACCTCAGAGTGTATAAAGCTCTAAAGACATACCTCAGAGTATATAAAGCTCTAAAGACATACCTCAGAGTATATAAAGCTCTAAAGACACACCTCAGAGTGTATAAAGCTTTAAAGACACACCTCAGAGTGTATAAAGCTCTAAAGACACACCTCAGAGTGTTATAAATCTCTAAAGACACACCTCAGAGTGTATAAAGCTCTAAAGACACACCTCGACTGTATAAAGCTCTAAAGACACACCTCAGAGTGGTATAAAGCTCTAAAAACACACCTCAGAGCGGTATAAAGATCTAAAGAGACATCTCAGAGTGTATAAAGCTCTAAAGACACACCTCAGAATGTATAAAGCTCTAAAGACAAACCTCAGAGTGTATAAAGCTCTAAAGACATACCTCAGAGTATATAAAGCTCTAAAGACACACCTCAGAGTATATAAAGTTCTAAAGACACACCTCAGAGTGTTATAAAGCTCTAAAGACACACCTCAGAGTGTATAAAGCTCTAAAGACACACCTCAGAGTGTTATAAAGCTCTAAAGACACACCTCAGAGTGTTATAAAGCTCTAAAGACACACCTCAGAGTATATAAAGCTCTAAAGACACACCTCAGAGTGTATAAAGCTCTAAAGACACACCTCAGAGTATATAAAGCTCTAAAGACACACCTCAGAGTGTATAAAGCTCTAAAGACATACCTCAGAGTATATAAAGCTCTAAAGACTTACCTCAGAGTATATAAAGCTCTAAAGACACATCTCAGAGTGTTATAAAGCTTTAAAGACACACCTCAGAGTGTATAAAGCTCTAAAGACACAACTCAGAGTGGTATAAAGCTCTAAAGACACACCTCAGAGTGTATAAAGCTCTAAAGACACACCTCAGAGTATATAAAGCTCTAAAGACACACCTCAGAGTGTATAAAGCTCTAAAGACATACCTCAGAGTATATAAAGCTCTAAAGACATACCTTAGAGTATATAAAGCTCTAAAGACACACCTCAGAGTGTATAAAGCTCTAAAGACACACCTCAGAGTGGTATAAAGCTCTAAAGACACACCTCAGAGTGTTATAAATCTCTAAAGACACACCTCAGAGTGTATAAAGCTCTAAAGACACACCTCGACTGTATAAAGCTCTAAAGACACACCTCAGAGTGGTATAAAGCTCTAAAGACACACCTCAGAGCGGTATAAAGATCTAAAGAGACACCTCAGAGTGTTATAAAGCTCTAAAGACACACCTCAGAGTGTATAAAGCTCTAAAGACACACCTCAGAGTGGTATAAAGCTCTAAAGACACACCTCAGAGTGGTATAAAGCTCTAAAGACACCCTCAGAGTGGTATAAAGCTCTAAAGACACACCTCAGAATGTATAAAGCTCTAAAGACACACCTCAGAGTGTATAAAGCTCTAAAGACACACCTCAGAGTATATAAAGCTCTAAAGACACACCTCAGAGTATATAAAGTTCTAAAGACACACCTCAGAGTGTTATAAAGCTCTAAAGACACACCTCAGAGTGTATAAAGCTCTAAATACACACCTCAGAGTGTTATAAAGCTCTAAAGACACACCTCAGAGTGTTATAAAGCTCTAAAGACACACCTCAGAGTATATAAAGCTCTAAAGACACACCTCAGAGTGTATAAAGCTCTAAAGACACACCTCAGAGTATATAAAGCTCTAAAGACACACCTCAGAGTGTATAAAGCTCTAAAGACATACCTCAGAGTATATAAAGCTCTAAAGACATACCTCAGAGTATATAAAGCTCTAAAGACACACCTCAGAGTGTATAAAGCTTTAAAGACACACCTCAGAGTGTATAAAGCTCTAAAGACACACCTCAGAGTGGTATAAAGCTCTAAAGACACACCTCAGAGTGTATAAAGCTCTAAAGACACACCTCAGAGTATATAAAGCTCTAAAGACACACCTCAGAGTGTATAAAGCTCTAAAGACATACCTCAGAGTATATAAAGCTCTAAATACACACCTCAGAGTGTTATAAAGCGCTAAAGACACACCTCAGAGTGTATAAAGCTCTAAAGACACACCTCGACTGTATAAAGCTCTAAAGACACACCTCAGAGTGGTATAAAGCTCTAAAGACACACCTCAGAGTGTATAAAGCTCTAAAGACACACCTCAGAGTATATAAAGCTCTAAAGACACACCTCAGAGTGTATAAAGCTCTAAAGACATACCTCAGAGTATATAAAGCTCTAAAGACACACCTCAGAGTGGTATAAAGCTCTAAAGACACACCTCAGAGCGGTATAAAGCTCTAAAGACACACCTCAGAGTGTTATAAAGCTCTAAAGACACACCTCAGAGTGTATAAAGCTCTAAAGACACACCTCAGAGTGTATAAAGCTCTAAAGACACACCTCAGAGTGGTATAAAGCTCTAAAGACACACCTCAGAGTGGTATAAAGCTCTAAAGACACACCTCAGAGTGTATAAAGCTCTAAAGACACACCTCAGAGTATATAAAGCTCTAAAGACACACCTCAGAGTGTATAAAGCTCTAAAGACATACCTCAGAGTATATAAAGCTCTAAAGACACACCTCAGAGTGTATAAAGCCCTAAAGACACACCTCAGAGTGTATAAAGCTCTAAAGACACATCTCAGCGTGTATAAAGCTCTAAAGACACACCTCAGAGTGTATAAAGCTCTAAAGACACACCTCAGATTGTTTAAAGCTCTAAAGGCACACCTCAGAGTGTTATGAAGCTCTAAAGACACACCTCAGAGTGTATAAAGCTCTAAAGACACACCTCAGAGTGTATAAAGCTCTAAAGACATACCTCAGAGTGATATAAAGCTCTAAAGACACAACTCAGAGTGTATTAAGCTCTAAAGACACATCTCAGAGTGTTATAAAGCTCTAAAGACACACCTCAGAGTGTATAAAGCTCTAAAGACACATCTCAGAGTGTATAAAGCTCTAAAGACACATCTCAGAGTGTTATAAAGCTCTAAAGACAGACCTCAGAGTGTATAAAGCTCTAAAGACAGACCTCAGAGTGTATAAAGCTCTATAGACACACCTCAGAGTGTTATAAAGCTCTAAATACACACCTCAGAGTGTTATAAAGCTCTAAAGGCACACCTCAGAGTGTTATAAAGCTCTAAAGACACACCTCAGAGTGTATAAAGCTCTAAAGACACACCTCGACTGTATAAAGCTCTAAAGACACACCTCAGAGTGTTATAAAGCTCTAAAGACACACCTCAGAGTGTATAAAGCTCTAAAGACACACCTCAGAGTGGTATAAAGCTCTAAAGACACACCTCAGATTGTTATAAATCTCTAAAGACACACCTCAGAGTGTATAAAGCTCTAAAGACACACCTCGACTGTATAAAGCTCTAAAGACACACCTCAGAGTGGTATAAAGCTCTAAAGACACACCTCAGAGCGGTATAAAGATCTAAAGAGACATCTCAGAGTGTTATAAAGCTTTAAAGACACACCTCAGAGTGTATAAAGCTCTAAAGACACACCTCAGAGTATATAAAGCTCTAAAGACACACCTCAGAGTGTATAAAGCTCTAAAGACATACCTCAGAGTATATAAAGCTCTAAAGACATACCTTAGAGTAGATAAAGCTCTAAAGACACACCTCAGAGTGTATAAAGCTCTAAAGACACACCTCAGAGTGGTATAAAGCTCTAAAGACACACCTCAGAGTGTTATAAATCTCTAAAGACACACCTCAGAGTGTATAAAGCTCTAAAGACACACCTCGACTGTATAAAGTTCTAAAGACACACCTCAGAGTGGTATAAAGCTCTAAAGACACACCTCAGAGCGGTATAAAGATCTAAAGAGACACCTCAGAGTGTTATAAAGCTCTAAAGACACACCTCAGAGTGTATAAAGCTCTAAAGACACACCTCAGAGTGGTATAAAGCTCTAAAGACACACCTCAGAGTAGTATAAAGCTCTAAAGACACCCTCAGAGTGGTATAAAGCTCTAAAGACACACCTCAGAATGTATAAAGCTCTAAAGACACACCTCAGAGTGTATAAAGCTCTAAAGACACACCTCAGAGTATATAAAGCTCTAAAGACACACCTCAGAGTATATAAAGTTCTAAAGACACACCTCAGAGTGTTATAAAGCTCTAAAGACACACCTCAGAGTGTATAAAGCTCTAAATACACACCTCAGAGTGTTATAAAGCTCTAAAGACACACCTCAGAGTGTTATAAAGCTCTAAAGACACACCTCAGAGTATATAAAGCTCTAAAGACACACCTCAGAGTGTATAAAGCTCTAAAGACACACCTCAGAGTATATAAAGCTCTAAAGACACACCTCAGAGTGTATAAAGCTCTAAAGACATACCTCAGAGTATATAAAGCTCTAAAGACATACCTCAGAGTATATAAAGCTCTAAAGACACACCTCAGAGTATATAAAGCTTTAAAGACACACCTCAGAGTGTATAAAGCTCTAAAGACACACCTCAGAGTGGTATAAAGCTCTAAAGACACACCTCAGAGTGTATAAAGCTCTAAAGACACACCTCAGAGTATATAAAGCTCTAAAGACACACCTCAGAGTGTATAAAGCTCTAAAGACATACCTCAGAGTATATAAAGCTCTAAATACACACCTCAGAGTGTTATAAAGCTCTAAAGACACACCTCAGAGTGTATAAAGCTCTAAAGACACACCTCGACTGTATAAAGCTCTAAAGACACACCTCAGAGTGGTATAAAGCTCTAAAGACACACCTCAGAGCGGTATAAAGCTCTAAAGACACACCTCAGAGTGTTATAAAGCTCTAAAGACACACCTCAGAGTGTATAAAGCTCTAAAGACACAACTCAGAGTGTATAAAGCTCTAAAGACACACCTCAGAGTGGTATAAAGCTCTAAAGACACACCTCAGAGTGGTATAAAGCTCTAAAGACACACCTCAGAGTGTATAAAGCTCTAAAGACACACCTCAGAGTATATAAAGCTCTAAAGACACACCTCAGAGTGTATAAAGCTCTAAAGACATACCTCAGAGTATATAAAGCTCTAAAGACACACCTCAGAGTGTATAAAGCCCTAAAGACACACCTCAGAGTGTATAAAGCTCTAAAGACACATCTCAGCGTGTATAAAGCTCTAAAGACACACCTCAGAGTGTATAAAGCTCTAAAGACACACCTCAGATTGTTGAAAGCTCTAAAGGCACACCTCAGAGTGTTATAAAGCTCTAAAGACACACCTCAGAGTGTATAAAGCTCTAAAGACACACCTCAGAGTGTATAAAGCTCTAAAGACATACCTCAGAGTGATATAAAGCTCTAAAGACACACCTCAGTGTGTATTAAGCTCTAAAGACACATCTCAGAGTGTTATAAAGCTCTAAAGACACACCTCAGAGTGTTATAAAGCTCTAAAGACACACCTCAGAGTGTATAAAGCTCTAAAGACACACCTCGACTGTATAAAGCTCTAAAGACACACCTCAGAGTGGTATAAAGCTCTAAAGACACACCTCAGAGCGGTAAAAAGATCTAAAGAGACACCTCAGAGTGTATAAAGATCTAAAGACACACCACAGAGTGTATAAAGCTCTAAAGACACACCACAGAGTGTATAAAGCTCTAAAGATACACCTGAGAGTGTTATAAAGCTCTAAAGACACACCCTAGAGTGTATAAAGCTCTAAAGACACACCTCAGAGTGTTATAAAGCTCTAAAGACACACCTCAGAGTATATGGAGCTTGTATAAAGCTCTAAAGACACACCTCAGAGTATATAAAGCTCTAAAGACACACCTCAGAGTGTATAAAGCCCTAAAGACACACCTCAGAGTGTATAAAGCTCTAAAGACACATCTCAGCGTGTATAAAGCTCTAAAGACACACCTCAGAGTGTATAAAGCTCTAAAGACACACCTCAGATTGTTTAAAGCTCTAAAGGCACACCTCAGAGTGTTATAAAGCTCTAAAGACACACCTCAGAGTGTATAAAGCTCTAAAGACACACCTCAGAGTGTATAAAGCTCTAAAGACATACCTCAGAGTGATATAAAGCTCTAAAGACACACCTCAGTGTGTATTAAGCTCTAAAGACACATCTCAGAGTGTTATAAAGCTCTAAAGACACACCTCAGAGTGTTATAAAGCTCTAAAGACACACCTCAGAGTGTATAAAGCTCTAAAGACACACCTCGACTGTATAAAGCTCTAAAGACACACCTCAGAGTGGTATAAAGCTCTAAAGACACACCTCAGAGCGGTAAAAAGATCTAAAGAGACACCTCAGAGTGTATAAAGATCTAAAGACACACCAAAGAGTGTATAAAGCTCTAAAGACACACCACAGAGTGTATAAAGCTCTAAAGATACACCTGAGAGTGTTATAAAGCTCTAAAGACACACCCTAGAGTGTATAAAGCTCTAAAGACACACCTCAGAGTGTTATAAAGCTCTAAAGACACACCTCAGAGTATATGGAGCTTGTATAAAGCTCTAAAGACACACCTCAGAGTATATGGAGCTTGTATAAAGCTCTAAAGACACACCTCAGAGTATATAAAGCTCTAAAGACACACCTCAGAGTGTATAAAGCCCTAAAGACACACCTCAGAGTGTATAAAGCTCTAAAGACACACCTCAGAGTGGTATAAAGCCCTAAAGACACACCTCAGAGTGCATAAAGCTCTAAAGACACACCTCAGAGTGTATAAAGCTCTAAAGACACACCTCAGAGTGTATAAAGCTCTAAAGACACACCTCAGAGTGGTATAAAGCTCTAAAGACACACCTCAGAGTGGTATAAAGCTCTAAAGACACACCTCAGAGTGTATAAAGCTCTAAAGACACACCTCAGAGTATATAAAGCTCTAAAGACACACCTCAGAGTGTATAAAGCTCTAAAGACATACCTCAGAGTATATAAAGCTCTAAAGACACACCTCAGAGTGTATAAAGCCCTAAAGACACACCTCAGAGTGTATAAAGCTCTAAAGACACATCTCAGCGTGTATAAAGCTCTAAAGACACACCTCAGAGTGTATAAAGCTCTAAAGACACACCTCAGATTGTTTAAAGCTCTAAAGGCACACCTCAGAGTGTTATAAAGCTCTAAAGACACACCTCAGAGTGTATAAAGCTCTAAAGGCACACCTCAGAGTGTATAAAGCTCTAAAGACATACCTCAGAGTGTTATAAAGCTCTAAAGACACACCTCAGAGTGTTATAAAGCTCTAAAGACACACCTCAGAGTGTTATAAAGCTCTAAAGACACATCTCAGAGTGTTATAAAGCTCTAAAGACACACCTCAGAGTGTTATAAAGCTCTAAAGACACACCTCAGAGTGTATAAAGCTCTAAAGACACACCTCGACTGTATAAAGCTCTAAAGACACACCTCAGAGTGGTATAAAGCTCTAAAGACACACCTCAGAGCGGTAAAAAGATCTAAAGAGACACCTCAGAGTGTATAAAGATCTAAAGACACACCACAGAGTGTATAAAGCTCTAAAGACACACCACAGAGTGTATAAAGCTCTAAAGATACACCTGAGAGTGTTATAAAGATCTAAAGACACACCCTAGAGTGTATAAAGCTCTAAAGACACACCTCAGAGTGTTATAAAGCTCTAAAGACACACCTCAGAGTATATGGAGCTTGTATAAAGCTCTAAAGACACACCTCAGAGTATATAAAGCTCTAAAGACACACCTCAGAGTGTATAAAGCCCTAAAGACACACCTCAGAGTGTATAAAGCTCTAAAGACACATCTCAGCGTGTATAAAGCTCTAAAGACACACCTCAGAGTGTATAAAGCTCTAAAGACACACCTCAGATTGTTTAAAGCTCTAAAGGCACACCTCAGAGTGTTATAAAGCTCTAAAGACACACCTCAGAGTGTATAAAGCTCTAAAGACACACCTCAGAGTGTATAAAGCTCTAAAGACATACCTCAGAGTGATATAAAGCTCTAAAGACACACCTCAGTGTGTATTAAGCTCTAAAGACACATCTCAGAGTGTTATAAAGCTCTAAAGACACACCTCAGAGTGTTATAAAGCTCTAAAGACACACCTCAGAGTGTATAAAGCTCTAAAGACACACCTCGACTGTATAAAGCTCTAAAGACACACCTCAGAGTGGTATAAAGCTCTAAAGACACACCTCAGAGCGGTAAAAAGATCTAAAGAGACACCTCAGAGTGTATAAAGATCTAAAGACACACCACAGAGTGTATAAAGCTCTAAAGACACACCACAGAGTGTATAAAGCTCTAAAGATACACCTGAGAGTGTTATAAAGCTCTAAAGACACACCCTAGAGTGTATAAAGCTCTAAAGACACACCTCAGAGTGTTATAAAGCTCTAAAGACACACCTCAGAGTATATGGAGCTTGTATAAAGCTCTAAAGACACACCTCAGAGTATATGGAGCTTGTATAAAGCTCTAAAGACACACCTCAGAGTATATAAAGCTCTAAAGACACACCTCAGAGTGTATAAAGCCCTAAAGACACACCTCAGAGTGTATAAAGCTCTAAAGACACACCTCAGAGTGGTATAAAGCCCTAAAGACACACCTCAGAGTGCATAAAGCTCTAAAGACACACCTCAGAGTGTATAAAGCTCTAAAGACACACCTCAGAGTGTATAAAGCTCTAAAGACACACCTCAGAGTGGTATAAAGCTCTAAAGACACACCTCAGAGTGGTATAAAGCTCTAAAGACACACCTCAGAGTGTATAAAGCTCTAAAGACACACCTCAGAGTATATAAAGCTCTAAAGACACACCTCAGAGTGTATAAAGCTCTAAAGACATACCTCAGAGTATATAAAGCTCTAAAGACACACCTCAGAGTGTATAAAGCCCTAAAGACACACCTCAGAGTGTATAAAGCTCTAAAGACACATCTCAGCGTGTATAAAGCTCTAAAGACACACCTCAGAGTGTATAAAGCTCTAAAGACACACCTCAGATTGTTTAAAGCTCTAAAGGCACACCTCAGAGTGTTATAAAGCTCTAAAGACACACCTCAGAGTGTATAAAGCTCTAAAGGCACACCTCAGAGTGTATAAAGCTCTAAAGACATACCTCAGAGTGTTATAAAGCTCTAAAGACACACCTCAGAGTGTTATAAAGCTCTAAAGACACACCTCAGAGTGTTATAAAGCTCTAAAGACACACCTCAGAGTGTATAAAGCTCTAAAGACACACCTCGACTGTATAAAGCTCTAAAGACACACCTCAGAGTGGTATAAAGCTCTAAAGACACACCTCAGAGCGGTATAAAGATCTAAAGAGACACCTCAGAGTGTTATAAAGCTCTAAAGACACACCTCAGAGTGTATAAAGCTCTAAAGACACCCTCAGAGTGGTATAAAGCTCTAAAGACACACCTCAGAATGTATAAAGCCCTAAAGACACACCTCAGAGTGTATAAAGCTCTAAAGACACATCTCAGCGTGTATAAAGCTCTAAAGACACACCTCAGAGTGTATAAAGCTCTAAAGACACACCTCAGATTGTTTAAAGCTCTAAAGGCACACCTCAGAGTGTTATAAAGCTCTAAAGACACACCTCAGAGTGTTATAAAGCTCTAAAGACACACCTCAGAGTATATAGAGCTCTAAAGACACACCTCAGAGTGTATAAAGCTCTAAAGACACACCTCAGAGTATATAAAGCTCTAAAGACACACCTCAGAGTGTATAGAGCCCTAAAGACACACCTCAGAGTGTATAAAGCTCTAAAGACACACCTCAGAGTGGTATAAAGCCCTAAAGACACACCTCAGAGTGCATAAAGCTCTAAAGACACACCTCAGAGTATATAAAGCTCTAAAGACACACCTCAGAGTGTATAAAGCTCTAAAGATACACCTCAGAGTATATAAAGCTCTAAAGACACACCTCAGAGAATATAAAGCTCTAAACACACACCTCAGTGTTATAAAGCTCTAAAGACACACCTCAGAGTGTTATAAAGCTCTAAAGACACACCTCAGAGTGTTATAAAGCTCTAAAGACACACTTTAGAGTGTATAAAGCTCTAAAGACACATCTCAGAGTGGTATAAAGCACTAAAGATACACCTCAGAGTGTATAAAGCTCTAAAGACACACCTTAGAGTGGTATAAAGCTCTAAAGACACACCTCAGAGTGTATAAAGCTCTAAAGACACACCTCAGAGTATATAAAGCTCTAAAGACACACCTCAGAGTGTATAAAGCTTTAAAGACACACCTCAGAGTGTATAAAGCTCTAAAGACACACCTCAGAGTGTATAAAGCTCTAAAGACACACCACAGAGTGTAGAAAGCTCTAAAGATACACCTGAGAGTGTTATAAAGCTCTAAAGACACACCCTAGAGTGTATAAAGCTCTAAAGACACACCTCAGAGTTTTATAAAGCTCTAAAGACACACCTCAGAGTGTTATAAAGCTCTAAAGACACACCTCAGAGTATATAGAGCTCTAAAGACACACCTCAGAGTGTATAAAGCTCTAAAGACACACCTCAGAGTATATAAAGCTCTAAAGACACACCTCAGAGTGTATAAAGCCCTAAAGACACACCTCAGAGTGTATAAAGCTCTAAAGACACACCTCAGAGTGGTATAAAGCCCTAAAGACACACCTCAGAGTGCATAAAGCTCTAAAGACACACCTCAGAGTATATAAAGCTCTAAAGACACACCTCAGAGTGTATAAAGCTCTAAAGATACACCTCAGAGTATATAAGGCTCTAAAGACACACCTCAGAGAATATAAAGCTCTAAAGACACACCTCAGTGTTATAAAGCTCTAAAGACACACCTCAGAGTGTTATAAAGCTCTAAAGACACATCTCAGAGTGTTATAAAGCTCTAAAGACACACCTCAGAGTGTATAAAGCTCTAAAGACACACCTCAGAGTGGTATAAAGCACTAAAGACACACCTCAGAGTGTATAAAGCTCTAAAGACACACCTTGGAGTGGTATAAAGCTCTAAAGACACACCTCAGAGTGTATAAAGCTCTAAAGACACACCTCAGAGTATATAAAGCTCTAAAGACACACCTCAGAGTGTATAAAGCTTTAAAGACACACCTCAGAGTGTATAAAGCTCTAAAGACACACCTCAGAGTGGTATAAAGCTCTAAAGACACACCTCAGAGTGTATAAAGCTCTAAAGACACACCTCAGAGTATATAAAGCTCTAAAGACACACCTCAGAGTGTATAAAGCTCTAAAGACATACCTCAGAGTATATAAAGCTCTAAAGACATACCTCAGAGTATATAAAGCTCTAAAGACACACCTCAGAGTGTATAAAGCTCTAAAGACACATCTCAGACTGTTATAAAGCTCTAAAGACACACCTCAGAGTGTATAAAGCTCTAAATACACATCTCAGAGAGTATAAAGCTCTAAAGACACATCTCAGAGTGTTATAAAGCTCTAAAGACACACCTCAGAGTGTATAAAGCTCTAAAGACACATCTCAGAGTGTTATAAAACTCTAAAGACACACCTCAGAGTGTATAAAGCTCTAAAGACAGACCTCAGAGTGTATAAAGCTCTAAAGACACACCTCAGAGAGTTATAAAGCTCTAAATACACACCTCAGAGTGTTATAAAGCTCTAAAGACACACCTCAGAGTGTTACAAAGCTCTAAAGACACACCTCAGAGTGTATAAAGCTCTAAAGACACACCTCGACTGTATAAAGCTCTAAAGACACACCTCAGAGTGGTATAAAGCTCTAAAGACACACCTCAGAGCGGTATAAAGCTCTAAAGACATACCTCAGAGTGTTATAAAGCTCTAAAGACACACCTCAGAGTGTATAAAGCTCTAAAGACACACCTCAGAGTGTATAAAGCTCTAAAGACACACCTTAGAGTGGTATAAAGCTCTAAAGAGACACCTCAGAGTGGTATAAAGCTCTAAAGACACACCTCAGAGTGTATAAAGCTCTAAAGACACACCTCAGACTATATAAAGCTCTAAAGACACACCTCAGAGTGTATAAAGCTTTAAAGACACACCACAGAGTGTATAAAGCTCTAAAGACACACCTCAGAGTGGTATAAAGCTCTAAAGACACACCTCAGAGTGTATAAAGCTCTAAAGACACACCTCAGAGTATATAAAGCTCTAAAGACACATCTCAGAGTGTATAAAGCCCTAAAGACACACCTCAGAGTGTATAAAGCTCTAAAGACACACCTCAGCGTGTATAAAGCTCTAAAGACACACCTCAGAGTGTATAAAGCTCTAAAGACACACCTCAGAGTGTTTAAAGCTCTAAAGGCACACCTCAGAGTGTTATAAAGCTCTAAAGACACATCTCAGAGTGTATAAAGCTCTAAAGACACACCTCAGAGTGTATAAAGCTCTAAAGACATACCTCAGAGTGATATAAAGCTCTACAGACACACCTCAGAGTGTATTAAGCTCTAAAGACACATCTCAGAGTGTTATAAAGCTCTAAAGACACATCTCAGAGTGTTATAAAGCTCTAAAGACACACCTCAGAGTGGTATAAAGCTCTAAAGACACATCTCAGAGTGTTATAAAGCTCTAAAGACACACCTCAGAGTGTATAAAGCTCTAAAGACACACCTCAGAGTGTATAAAGCTCTAAAGACACATCTCAGAGTGTTATAAAGCTCTAAAGACACACCTCAGAGTGTATAAAGCTCTAAAGACACATCTCAGAGTGTTATAAAGCTCTAAAGACACACCTCAGAGTGTTATAAAGCTCTAAAGACAGACCTCAGAGTGTATAAAGCTCTAAAGACACACCTCAGAGTGTTATAAAGCTCTAAAGACACACCTCAGAGTGTTATAAAGCTCTAAAGACACACCTCAGAGTGTATAAAGCTCTAAAGACACACCTCGACTGTATAAAGCTCTAAAGACACACCTCAGAGTGTTATAAAGCTCTAAAGACACACCTCAGAGTGTTATAAAGCTCTAAAGACACATCTCAGAGTGTTATAAAGCTCTAAAGACACACCTCAGAGTGTATAAAGCTCTAAAGACACACCTCAGAGTGTATAAAGCTCTAAAGACAGACCTCAGAGTGTATAAAGCTCTAAAGACACATCTCAGAGTGTTATAAAGCTCTAAATACACACCTCAGAGTGTTATAAAGCTCTAAAGACACACCTCAGAGTGTATAAAGCTCTAAAGACACACCTCGACTGTATAAAGCTCTAAAGACACACCTCAGAGTGGTATAAAGCTCTAAAGACACACCCCAGAGCGGTATAAAGCTCTAAAGACACACCTCAGAGTGGTATAAAGCACTAAAGACACACCTCAGAGTGTATAAAGCTCTAAAGACACACCTTGGAGTGGTAAAAGCTCTAAAGACACACCTCAGAGTGTATAAAGCTCTAAAGACACACCTCAGAGTATATAAAGCTCTAAAGACACACCTCAGAGTGTATAAAGCTTTAAAGACACACCTCAGAGTGTATAAAGCTCTAAAGACACACCTCAGAGTGGTATAAAGCTCTAAAGACACACCTCAGAGTGGTATAAAGCTCTAAAGACACACCTCAGAGTGTATAAAGCTCTAAAGACACACCTCAGAGTATATAAAGCTCTAAAGACACACCTCAGAGTGTATAAAGCTCTAAAGACATACCTCAGAGTATATAAAGCTCTAAAGACATACCTTAGAGTATATAAAGCTCTAAAGACACACCTCAGAGTGTATAAAGCTCTAAAGACACACCTCAGAGTGGTATAAAGCTCTAAAGACACACCTCAGAGTGTTATAAATCTCTAAAGACACACCTCAGAGTGTATAAAGCTCTAAAGACACACCTCGACTGTATAAAGCTCTAAAGACACACCTCAGAGTGGTATAAAGCTCTAAAGACACACCTCAGAGCGGTATAAAGATCTAAAGAGACACCTCAGAGTGTTATAAAGCTCTAAAGACACACCTCAGAGTGTATAAAGCTCTAAAGACACACCTCAGAGTGGTATAAAGCTCTAAAGACACACCTCAGAGTGGTATAAAGCTCTAAAGACACCCTCAGAGTGGTATAAAGCTCTAAAGACACACCTCAGAATGTATAAAGCTCTAAAGACACACCTCAGAGTGTATAAAGCTCTAAAGACACACCTCAGAGTATATAAAGCTCTAAAGACACACCTCAGAGTATATAAAGTTCTAAAGACACACCTCAGAGTGTTATAAAGCTCTAAAGACACACCTCAGAGTGTATAAAGCTCTAAATACACACCTCAGAGTGTTATAAAGCTCTAAAGACACACCTCAGAGTGTTATAAAGCTCTAAAGACACACCTCAGAGTATATAAAGCTCTAAAGACACACCTCAGAGTGTATAAAGCTCTAAAGACACACCTCAGAGTATATAAAGCTCTAAAGACACACCTCAGAGTGTATAAAGCTCTAAAGACACACCTCAGAGTGGTATAAAGCTCTAAAGACACACCTCAGAGTGTATAAAGCTCTAAAGACACACCTCAGAGTGTATAAAGCTCTAAAGACATACCTCAGAGTGATATAAAGCTCTAAAGACACACCTCAGAGTGTATTAAGCTCTAAAGACACATCTCAGAGTGTTATAAAGCTCTAAAGACACACCTCAGAGTGTATAAAGCTCTAAAGACACATCTCAGAGTGTTATAAAGCTCTAAAGACACATCTAGGAGTGTATAAAGCTCTAAAGACACATCTCAGAGTGTTATAAAGCTCTAAAGACAGACCTCAGAGTGTATAAAGCTCTAAAGACGGACCTCAGAGTGTATAAAGCTCTAAAGACACACCTCAGAGTGTTTTAAAGCTCTAAATACACACCTCAGAGTGTTATAAAGCTCTAAAGGCACACCTCAGAGTGTTATAAAGCTCTACAGACACACCTCAGAGTGTAAAAAGCTCTAAAGACACACCTCGACTGTATAAAGCTCTAAAGACACACCTCAGAGTGTTATAAAGCTCTAAAGACACACCTCAGAGTGTATAAAGCTCTAAAGATACACCTCAGAGTGGTATAAAGCTCTAAAGACACACCTCAGAGTGTTATAAATCTCTAAAGACACACCTCAGAGTGTATAAAGCTCTAAAGACACACCTCGACTGTATAAAGCTCTAAAGACACACCTCAGAGTGGTATAAAGCTCTAAAGACACACCTCAGAGCGGTATAAAGATCTAAAGAGACATCTCAGAGTGTATAAAGCTCTAAAGACACACCTCAGAATGTATAAAGCTCTAAAGACAAACCTCAGAGTGTATAAAGCTCTAAAGACATACCTCAGAGTATATAAAGCTCTAAAGACACACCTCAGAGTATATAAAGTTCTAAAGACACACCTCAGAGTGTTATAAAGCTCTAAAGACACACCTCAGAGTGTATAAAGATCTAAAGACACACCTCAGAGTGTTATAAAGCTCTAAAGACACACCTCAGAGTGTTATAAAGCTCTAAAGACACACCTCAGAGTATATAAAGCTCTAAAGACACACCTCAGAGTGTATAAAGCTCTAAAGACACACCTCAGAGTATATAAAGCTCTAAAGACACACCTCAGAGTGTATAAAGCTCTAAAGACATACCTCAGAGTATATAAAGCTCTAAAGACTTACCTCAGAGTATATAAAGCTCTAAAGACACATCTCAGAGTGTTATAAAGCTTTAAAGACACACCTCAGAGTGTATAAAGCTCTAAAGACACACCTCAGAGTGTATAAAGCTCTAAAGACACACCTCAGAGTGTTATAAAGCTCTAAAGACACACCTCAGAGTGTATAAAGCTCTAAAGACATACCTCAGAGTATATAAAGCTCTAAAGACATACCTTAGAGTATATAAAGCTCTAAAGACACACCTCAGAGTGTATAAAGCTCTAAAGACACACCTCAGAGTGGTGTAAAGCTCTAAAGACACACCTCAGAGTGTTATAAATCTCTAAAGACACACCTCAGAGTGTATAAAGCTCTAAAGACACACCTCGACTGTATAAAGCTCTAAACACACACCTCAGAGTGGTATAAAGCTCTAAAGACACACCTCAGAGCGGTATAAAGATCTAAAGAGACACCTCAGAGTGTATAAAGCTCTAAAGACACACCTCAGAGTGGTATAAAGCTCTAAAGACACACCTCAGAGTGTATAAAGCTCTAAAGACACACCTCAGAGTATATAAAGCTCTAAAGACACACCTCAGAGTGTATAAAGCTCTAAAGACATACCTCAGAGTATATAAAGCTCTAAAGACATACCTTAGAGTATATAAAGCTCTAAAGACACACCTCAGAGTGTATAAAGCTCTAAAGACACACCTCAGAGTGGTATAAAGCTCTAAAGACACACCTCAGAGTGTTATAAATCTCTAAAGACACACCTCAGAGTGTATAAAGCTCTAAAGACACACCTCGACTGTATAAAGCTCTAAACACACACCTCAGAGTGGTATAAAGCTCTAAAGACACACCTCAGAGCGGTATAAAGATCTAAAGAGACACCTCAGAGTGTTATAAAGCTCTAAAGACACACCTCAGAGTGTATAAAGCTCTAAAGACACACCTCAGAGTGGTATAAAGCTCTAAAGACACACCTCAGAGTGGTATAAAGCTCTAAAGACACCCTCAGAGTGGTATAAAGCTCTAAAGACACACCTCAGAATGTATAAAGCTCTAAAGACACACCTCAGAGTGTATAAAGCTCTAAAGACATACCTCAGAGTATATAAAGCTCTAAAGACATACCTTAGAGTATATAAAGCTCTAAAGACACACCTCAGAGTGTATAAAGCTCTAAAGACACACCTCAGAGTGGTATAAAGCTCTAAAGACACACCTCAGAGTATATAAAGCTCTAAAGACACACCTCAGAGTGTTATAAATCTCTAAAGACACACCTCAGAGTGTATAAAGCTCTAAAGACACACCTCGACTGTATAAAGCTCTAAAGACACACCTCAGAGTGGTATAAAGCTCTAAAGACACACCTCAGAGCGGTATAAAGATCTAAAGAGACACCTCAGAGTGTTATAAAGCTCTAAAGACACACCTCAGAGTGTATAAAGCTCTAAAGACACACCTCAGAGTGGTATAAAGCTCTAAAGACACACCTCAGAGTGGTATAAAGCTCTAAAGACACCCTCAGAGTGGTATAAAGCTCTAAAGACACACCTCAGAATGTATAAAGCTCTAAAGACACACCTCAGAGTGTATAAAGCTCTAAAGACACACCTCAGAGTATATAAAGCTCTAAAGACACACCTCAGAGTATATAAAGTTCTAAAGACACACCTCAGAGTGTTATAAAGCTCTAAAGACACACCTCAGAGTGTATAAAGCTCTAAATACACACCTCAGAGTGTTATAAAGCTCTAAAGACACACCTCAGAGTGTTATAAAGCTCTAAAGACACACCTCAGAGTATATAAAGCTCTAAAGACACACCTCAGAGTGTATAAAGCTCTAAAGACACACCTCAGAGTATATAAAGCTCTAAAGACACACCTCAGAGTGTATAAAGCTCTAAAGACATACCTCAGAGTATATAAAGCTCTAAAGACATACCTCAGAGTATATAAAGCTCTAAAGACACACCTCAGAGTGTATAAAGCTTTAAAGACACACCTCAGAGTGTATAAAGCTCTAAAGACACACCTCAGAGTGTTATAAATCTCTAAAGACACACCTCAGAGTGTATAAAGCTCTAAAGACACACCTCGACTGTATAAAGCTCTAAAGACACACCTCAGAGTGGTATAAAGCTCTAAAGACACACCTCAGAGCGGTATAAAGATCTAAAGAGACATCTCAGAGTGTATAAAGCTCTAAAGACACACCTCAGAATGTACAAAGCTCTAAAGACAAACCTCAGAGTGTATAAAGCTCTAAAGACATACCTCAGAGTATATAAAGCTCTAAAGACACACCTCAGAGTGTATAAAGCTCTAAAGACACACCTCAGACTATATAAAGCTCTAAAGACACACCTCAGAGTGTATAAAGCTTTAAAGACACACCACAGAGTGTATAAAGCTCTAAAGACACACCTCAGAGTGGTATAAAGCTCTAAAGACACACCTCAGAGTGTATAAAGCTCTAAAGACACACCTCAGAGTATATAAAGCTCTAAAGACACATCTCAGAGTGTATAAAGCTCTAAAGACATACCTCAGAGTGTATAAAGCCCTAAAGACACACCTCAGAGTGTATAAAGCTCTAAAGACACACCTCAGCGTGTATAAAGCTCTAAAGACACACCTCAGAGTGTATAAAGCTCTAAAGACACACCTCAGAGTGTTTAAAGCTCTAAAGGCACACCTCAGAGTGTTATAAAGCTCTAAAGACACATCTCAGAGTGTATAAAGCTCTAAAGACACACCTCAGAGTGTATAAAGCTCTAAAGACATACCTCAGAGTGATATAAAGCTCTACAGACACACCTCAGAGTGTATTAAGCTCTAAAGACACATCTCAGAGTGTTATAAAGCTCTAAAGACACACCTCAGAGTGTATAAAGCTCTAAAGACACACCTCAGAGTGTATAAAGCTCTAAAGACACATCTCAGAGTGTTATAAAGCTCTAAAGACACACCTCAGAGTGTATAAAGCTCTAAAGACACATCTCAGAGTGTTATAAAGCTCTAAAGACACACCTCAGAGTGTTATAAAGCTCTAAAGACAGACCTCAGAGTGTATAAAGCTCTAAAGACACACCTCAGAGTGTTATAAAGCTCTAAAGACACACCTCAGAGTGTATAAAGCTCTAAAGACACACCTCGACTGTATAAAGCTCTAAAGACACACCTCAGAGTGTTATAAAGCTCTAAAGACACACCTCAGAGTGTTATAAAGCTCTAAAGACACATCTCAGAGTGTTATAAAGCTCTAAAGACACACCTCAGAGTGTATAAAGCTCTAAAGACACATCTAAGAGTGTTATAAAGCTCTAAAGACACACCTCAGAGTGTATAAAGCTCTAAAGACAGACCTCAGAGTGTATAAAGCTCTAAAGACACACCTCAGAGTGTTATAAAGCTCTAAATACACACCTCAGAGTGTTATAAAGCTCTAAAGACACACCTCAGAGTGTATAAAGCTCTAAAGACACACCTCGACTGTATAAAGCTCTAAAGACACACCTCAGAGTGGTATAAAGCTCTAAAGACACACCCCAGAGCGGTATAAAGCTCTAAAGACACACCTCAGAGTGGTATAAAGCACTAAAGACACACCTCAGAGTGTATAAAGCTCTAAAGACACACCTCAGAGTATATAAAGCTCTAAAGACACACCTCAGAGTGTATAAAGCTTTAAAGACACACCTCAGAGTGTATAAAGCTCTAAAGACACACCTCAGAGTGGTATAAAGCTCTAAAGACACACCTCAGAGTGGTATAAAGCTCTAAAGACACACCTCAGAGTGTATAAAGCTCTAAAGACACACCTCAGAGTATATAAAGCTCTAAAGACACACCTCAGAGTGTATAAAGCTCTAAAGACACACCTCAGAGTGGTATAAAGCTCTAAAGACACACCTCAGAGTGGTATAAAGCTCTAAAGACACCCTCAGAGTGGTATAAAGCTCTAAAGACACACCTCAGAATGTATAAAGCTCTAAAGACACACCTCAGAGTGTATAAAGCTCTAAAGACACACCTCAGAGTATATAAAGCTCTAAAGACACACCTCAGAGTATATAAAGTTCTAAAGACACACCTCAGAGTGTTATAAAGCTCTAAAGACACACCTCAGAGTGTATAAAGCTCTAAATACACACCTCAGAGTGTTATAAAGCTCTAAAGACACACCTCAGAGTGTTATAAAGCTCTAAAGACACACCTCAGAGTATATAAAGCTCTAAAGACACACCTCAGAGTGTATAAAGCTCTAAAGACACACCTCAGAGTATATAAAGCTCTAAAGACACACCTCAGAGTGTATAAAGCTCTAAAGACATACCTCAGAGTATATAAAGCTCTAAAGACATACCTCAGAGTATATAAAGCTCTAAAGACACACCTCAGAGTGTATAAAGCTTTAAAGACACACCTCAGAGTGTATAAAGCTCTAAAGACACACCTCAGAGTGTTATAAATCTCTAAAGACACACCTCAGAGTGTATAAAGCTCTAAAGACACACCTCGACTGTATAAAGCTCTAAAGACACACCTCAGAGTGGTATAAAGCTCTAAAGACACACCTCAGAGCGGTATAAAGATCTAAAGAGACATCTCAGAGTGTATAAAGCTCTAAAGACACACCTCAGAATGTACAAAGCTCTAAAGACAAACCTCAGAGTGTATAAAGCTCTAAAGACATACCTCAGAGTATATAAAGCTCTAAAGACACACCTCAGAGTATATAAAGCTCTAAAGACACACCTCAGAGTGTATAAAGCTTTAAAGACACACCTCAGAGTGTATAAAGCTCTAAAGACACACCTCAGAGTGGTATAAAGCTCTAAAGACACACCTCAGAGTGGTATAAAGCTCTAAAGACACACCTCAGAGTGTATAAAGCTCTAAAGACACACCTCAGAGTATATAAAGCTCTAAAGACACACCTCAGAGTGTTATAAAGCTCTAAATACACACCTCAGAGTGTTATAAAGCTCTAAAGACACACCTCAGAGTGTATAAAGCTCTAAAGACATACCTTAGAGTATATAAAGCTCTAAAGACACACCTCAGAGTGTATAAAGCTCTAAAGACACACCTCAGAGTGGTATAAAGCTCTAAAGACACACCTCAGAGTGTTATAAATCTCTAAAGACACACCTCAGAGTGTATAAAGCTCTAAAGACACACCTCGACTGTATAAAGCTCTAAAGACACACCTCAGAGCGGTATAAAGATCTAAAGAGACACCTCAGAGTGTTATAAAGCTCTAAAGACACACCTCAGAGTGTATAAAGCTCTAAAGACACACCTCAGAGTGGTATAAAGCTCTAAAGACACACCTCAGAGTGGTATAAAGCTCTAAAGACACCCTCAGAGTGGTATAAAGCTCTAAAGACACACCTCAGAATGTATAAAGCTCTAAAGACACACCTCAGAGTGTATAAAGCTCTAAAGACACACCTCAGAGTATATAAAGCTCTAAAGACACACCTCAGAGTATATAAAGTTCTAAAGACACACCTCAGAGTGTTATAAAGCTCTAAAGACACACCTCAGAGTGTATAAAGCTCTAAATACACACATCAGAGTGTTATAAAGCTCTAAAGACACACCTCAGAGTGTTATAAAGCTCTAAAGACACACCTCAGAGTATATAAAGCTCTAAAGACACACCTCAGAGTGTATAAAGCTCTAAAGACACACCTCAGAGTATATAAAGCTCTAAAGACACACCTCAGAGTGGTATAAAGCTCTAAAGACACACCTCAGAGTGTATAAAGCTCTAAAGACACACCTCAGAGTGTATAAAGCTCTAAAGACATACCTCAGAGTGATATAAAGCTCTAAAGACACACCTCAGAGTGTATTAAGCTCTAAAGACACATCTCAGAGTGTTATAAAGCTCTAAAGACACACCTCAGAGTGTATAAAGCTCTAAAGACACATCTCAGAGTGTTATAAAGCTCTAAAGACACATCTAGGAGTGTATAAAGCTCTAAAGACACATCTCAGAGTGTTATAAAGCTCTAAAGACAGACCTCAGAGTGTATAAAGCTCTAAAGACAGACCTCAGAGTGTATAAAGCTCTAAAGACACACCTCAGAGTGTTTTAAAGCTCTAAATACACACCTCAGAGTGTTATAAAGCTCTAAAGGCACACCTCAGAGTGTTATAAAGCTCTAAAGACACACCTCAGAGTGTAAAAAGCTCTAAAGACACACCTCAGAGTGTATAAAGCTCTAAAGACACACCTCAGAGTATATAAAGCTCTAAAGACACATCTCAGAGTGTATAAAGCTCTAAAGACATACCTCAGAGTGTTATAAAGCTCTAAAGACACATCTCAGAGTGTATAAAGCCCTAAAGACACACCTCAGAGTGTATAAAAATCTAAAGACACACCTCAGCGTGTATAAAGCTCTAAAGACACACCTCAGAGTGTATAAAGCTCTAAAGACACACCTCAGAGTGTTTAAAGCTCTAAAGGCACACCTCAGAGTGTTATAAAGCTCTAAAGACACATCTCAGAGTGTATAAAGCTCTAAAGACACACCTCAGAGTGTATAAAGCTCTAAAGACATACCTCAGAGTGATATAAAGCTCTACAGACACACCTCAGAGTGTATTAAGCTCTAAAGACACATCTCAGAGTGTTATAAAGCTCTAAAGACACATCTCAGAGTGTTATAAAGCTCTAAAGACACACCTCAGAGTGGTATAAAGCTCTAAAGACACATCTCAGAGTGTTATAAAGCTCTAAAGACACACCTCAGAGTGTATAAAGCTCTAAAGACACACCTCAGAGTGTATAAAGCTCTAAAGACACATCTCAGAGTGTTATAAAGCTCTAAAGACACACCCCAGAGTGTATAAAGCTCTAAAGACACATCTCAGAGTGTTATAAAGCTCTAAAGACACACCTCAGAGTGTTATAAAGCTCTAAAGACAGACCTCAGAGTGTATAAAGCTCTAAAGACACACCTCAGAGTGTTATTAAGCTCTAAAGACACACCTCAGAGTGTTATAAAGCTCTAAAGACACACCTCAGAGTGTATAAAGCTCTAAAGACACACCTCGACTGTATAAAGCTCTAAAGACACACCTCAGAGTGTTATAAAGCTCTAAAGACACACCTCAGAGTGTTATAAAGCTCTAAAGACACATCTCAGAGTGTTATAAAGCTCTAAAGACACACCTCAGAGTGTATAAAGCTCTAAAGACACATCTAAGAGTGTTATAAAGCTCTAAAGACACACCTCAGAGTGTATAAAGCTCTAAAGACAGACCTCAGAGTGTATAAAGCTCTAAAGACACACCTCAGAGTGTTATAAAGCTCTAAATACACACCTCAGAGTGTTATAAAGCTCTAAAGACACACCTCAGAGTGTATAAAGCTCTAAAGACACACCTCGACTGTATAAAGCTCTAAAGACACACCTCAGAGTGGTATAAAGCTCTAAAGACACACCCCAGAGCGGTATAAAGCTCTAAAGACACACCTCAGAGTGGTATAAAGCACTAAAGACACACCTCAGAGTGTATAAAGCTCTAAAGACACACCTTGGAGTGGTATAAAGCTCTAAAGACACACCTCAGAGTGTATAAAGCTCTAAAGACACACCTCAGAGTATATAAAGCTCTAAAGACACACCTCAGAGTGTATAAAGCTTTAAAGACACACCTCAGAGTGTATAAAGCTCTAAAGACACACCTCAGAGTGGTATAAAGCTCTAAAGACACACCTCAGAGTGGTATAAAGCTCTAAAGACACACCTCAGAGTGTATAAAGCTCTAAAGACACACCTCAGAGTATATAAAGCTCTAAAGACACACCTCAGAGTGTATAAAGCTCTAAAGACATACCTCAGAGTATATAAAGCTCTAAAGACATACCTTAGAGTATATAAAGCTCTAAAGACACACCTCAGAGTGTATAAAGCTCTAAAGACACACCTCAGAGTGGTATAAAGCTCTAAAGACACACCTCAGAGTGTTATAAATCTCTAAAGACACACCTCAGAGTGTATAAAGCTCTAAAGACACACCTCGACTGTATAAAGCTCTAAAGACACACCTCAGAGTGGTATAAAGCTCTAAAGACACACCTCAGAGCGGTATAAAGATCTAAAGAGACACCGCAGAGTGTTATAAAGCTCTAAAGACACACCTCAGAGTGTATAAAGCTCTAAAGACACACCTCAGAGTGGTATAAAGCTCTAAAGACACACCTCAGAGTGGTATAAAGCTCTAAAGACACCCTCAGAGTGGTATAAAGCTCTAAAGACACACCTCAGAATGTATAAAGCTCTAAAGACACACCTCAGAGTGTATAAAGCTCTAAAGACACACCTCAGAGTATATAAAGCTCTAAAGACACACCTCAGAGTATATAAAGTTCTAAAGACACACCTCAGAGTGTTATAAAGCTCCAAAGACACACCTCAGAGTGTATAAAGCTCTAAATACACACCTCAGAGTGTTATAAAGCTCTAAAGACACACCTCAGAGTGTTATAAAGCTCTAAAGACACACCTCAGAGTATATAAAGCTCTAAAGACACACCTCAGAGTGTATAAAGCTCTAAAGACACACCTCAGAGTATATAAAGCTCTAAAGACACACCTCAGAGTGTATAAAGCTCTAAAGACACACCTCAGAGTGGTATAAAGCTCTAAAGACACACCTCAGAGTGTATAAAGCTCTAAAGACACACCTCAGAGTGTATAAAGCTCTAAAGACATACCTCAGAGTGATATAAAGCTCTAAAGACACACCTCAGAGTGTATTAAGCTCTAAAGACACATCTCAGAGTGTTATAAAGCTCTAAAGACACACCTCAGAGTGTATAAAGCTCTAAAGACACATCTCAGAGTGTTATAAAGCTCTAAAGACACATCTAGGAGTGTATAAAGCTCTAAAGACACATCTCAGAGTGTTATAAAGCTCTAAAGACAGACCTCAGAGTGTATAAAGCTCTAAAGACAGACCTCAGAGTGTATAAAGCTCTAAAGACACACCTCAGAGTGTTTTAAAGCTCTAAATACACACCTCAGAGTGTTATAAAGCTCTAAAGGCACACCTCAGAGTGTTATAAAGCTCTAAAGACACACCTCAGAGTGTAAAAAGCTCTAAAGACACACCTCGACTGTATAAAGCTCTAAAGACACACCTCAGAGTGTTATAAAGCTCTAAAGACACACCTCAGAGTGTATAAAGCTCTAAAGACACACCTCAGAGTGGTATAAAGCTCTAAAGACACACCTCAGAGTGTTATAAATCTCTAAAGACACACCTCAGAGTTTATAAAGCTCTAAAGACACACCTCGACTGTATAAAGCTCTAAAGACACACCTCAGAGTGGTATAAAGCTCTAAAGACACACCTCAGAGCGGTATAAAGATCTAAAGAGACATCTCAGAGTGTATAAAGCTCTAAAGACACACCTCAGAATGTATAAAGCTCTAAAGACAAACCTCAGAGTGTATAAAGCTCTAAAGACATACCTCAGAGTATATAAAGCTCTAAAGACACACCTCAGAGTATATAAAGTTCTAAAGACACACCTCAGAGTGTTATAAAGCTCTAAAGACACACCTCAGAGTGTATAAAGCTCTAAAGACACACCTCAGAGTGTTATAAAGCTCTAAAGACACACCTCAGAGTGTTATAAAGCTCTAAAGACACACCTCAGAGTATATAAAGCTCTAAAGACACACCTCAGAGTGTATAAAGCTCTAAAGACACACCTCAGAGTATATACAGCTCTAAAGACACACCTCAGAGTGTATAAAGCTCTAAAGACATACCTCAGAGTATATAAAGCTCTAAAGACTTACCTCAGAGTATATAAAGCTCTAAAGACACATCTCAGAGTGTTATAAAGCTTTAAAGACACACCTCAGAGTGTATAAAGCTCTAAAGACACACCTCAGAGTGGTATAAAGCTCTAAAGACACACCTCAGAGTGTATAAAGCTCTAAAGACACACCTCAGAGTATATAAAGCTCTAAAGACACACCTCAGAGTGTATAAAGCTCTAAAGACATACCTCAGAGTATATAAAGCTCTAAAGACATACCTTAGAGTATATAAAGCTCTAAAGACACACCTCAGAGTGTATAAAGCTCTAAAGACACACCTCAGAGTGGTATAAAGCTCTAAAGACACACCTCAGAGTGTTATAAATCTCTAAAGACACACCTCAGAGTGTATAAAGCTCTAAAGACACACCTCGACTGTATAAAGCTCTAAACACACACCTCAGAGTGGTATAAAGCTCTAAAGACACACCTCAGAGCGGTATAAAGATCTAAAGAGACACCTCAGAGTGTTATAAAGCTCTAAAGACACACCTCAGAGTGTATAAAGCTCTAAAGACACACCTCAGAGTGGTATAAAGCTCTAAAGACACACCTCAGAGTGGTATAAAGCTCTAAAGACACCCTCAGAGTGGTATAAAGCTCTAAAGACACACCTCAGAATGTATAAAGCTCTAAAGACACACCTCAGAGTGTATAAAGCTCTAAAGACATACCTCAGAGTATATAAAGCTCTAAAGACATACCTTAGAGTATATAAAGCTCTAAAGACACACCTCAGAGTGTATAAAGCTCTAAAGACACACCTCAGAGTGGTATAAAGCTCTAAAGACACACCTCAGAGTATATAAAGCTCTAAAGAGACACCTCAGAGTGTTATAAAGCTCTAAAGACACACCTCAGAGTGTTATAAAGCTCTAAAGACACATCTCAGAGTGTTATAAAGCTCTAAAGACACACCTCAGAGTGTATAAAGCTCTAAAGACACATCTAAGAGTGTTATAAAGCTCTAAAGACACACCTCAGAGTGTATAAAGCTCTAAAGACAGACCTCAGAGTGTATAAAGCTCTAAAGACACACCTCAGAGTGTTATAAAGCTCTAAATACACACCTCAGAGTGTTATAAAGCTCTAAAGACACACCTCAGAGTGTATAAAGCTCTAAAGACACACCTCGACTGTATAAAGCTCTAAAGACACACCTCAGAGTGGTATAAAGCTCTAAAGACACACCCCAGAGCGGTATAAAGCTCTAAAGACACACCTCAGAGTGGTATAAAGCACTAAAGACACACCTCAGAGTGTATAAAGCTCTAAAGACACACCTTGGAGTGGTATAAAGCTCTAAAGACACACCTCAGAGTGTATAAAGCTCTAAAGACACACCTCAGAGTATATAAAGCTCTAAAGACACACCTCAGAGTGTATAAAGCTTTAAAGACACACCTCAGAGTGTATAAAGCTCTAAAGACACACCTCAGAGTGGTATAAAGCTCTAAAGACACACCTCAGAGTGGTATAAAGCTCTAAAGACACACCTCAGAGTGTATAAAGCTCTAAAGACACACCTCAGAGTATATAAAGCTCTAAAGACACACCTCAGAGTGTATAAAGCTCTAAAGACATACCTCAGAGTATATAAAGCTCTAAAGACATACCTTAGAGTATATAAAGCTCTAAAGACACACCTCAGAGTGTATAAAGCTCTAAAGACACACCTCAGAGTGGTATAAAGCTCTAAAGACACACCTCAGAGTGTTATAAATCTCTAAAGACACACCTCAGAGTGTATAAAGCTCTAAAGACACACCTCGACTGTATAAAGCTCTAAAGACACACCTCAGAGTGGTATAAAGCTCTAAAGACACACCTCAGAGCGGTATAAAGATCTAAAGAGACACCGCAGAGTGTTATAAAGCTCTAAAGACACACCTCAGAGTGTATAAAGCTCTAAAGACACACCTCAGAGTGGTATAAAGCTCTAAAGACACACCTCAGAGTGGTATAAAGCTCTAAAGACACCCTCAGAGTGGTATAAAGCTCTAAAGACACACCTCAGAATGTATAAAGCTCTAAAGACACACCTCAGAGTGTATAAAGCTCTAAAGACACACCTCAGAGTATATAAAGCTCTAAAGACACACCTCAGAGTATATAAAGTTCTAAAGACACACCTCAGAGTGTTATAAAGCTCTAAAGACACACCTCAGAGTGTATAAAGCTCTAAATACACACCTCAGAGTGTTATAAAGCTCTAAAGACACACCTCAGAGTGTTATAAAGCTCTAAAGACACACCTCAGAGTATATAAAGCTCTAAAGACACACCTCAGAGTGTATAAAGCTCTAAAGACACACCTCAGAGTATATAAAGCTCTAAAGACACACCTCAGAGTGTATAAAGCTCTAAAGACACACCTCAGAGTGGTATAAAGCTCTAAAGACACACCTCAGAGTGTATAAAGCTCTAAAGACACACCTCAGAGTGTATAAAGCTCTAAAGACATACCTCAGAGTGATATAAAGCTCTAAAGACACACCTCAGAGTGTATTAAGCTCTAAAGACACATCTCAGAGTGTTATAAAGCTCTAAAGACACACCTCAGAGTGTATAAAGCTCTAAAGACACATCTCAGAGTGTTATAAAGCTCTAAAGACACATCTAGGAGTGTATAAAGCTCTAAAGACACATCTCAGAGTGTTATAAAGCTCTAAAGACAGACCTCAGAGTGTATAAAGCTCTAAAGACAGACCTCAGAGTGTATAAAGCTCTAAAGACACACCTCAGAGTGTTTTAAAGCTCTAAATACACACCTCAGAGTGTTATAAAGCTCTAAAGGCACACCTCAGAGTGTTATAAAGCTCTAAAGACACACCTCAGAGTGTAAAAAGCTCTAAAGACACACCTCGACTGTATAAAGCTCTAAAGACACACCTCAGAGTGTTATAAAGCTCTAAAGACACACCTCAGAGTGTATAAAGCTCTAAAGACACACCTCAGAGTGGTATAAAGCTCTAAAGACACACCTCAGAGTGTTATAAATCTCTAAAGACACACCTCAGAGTTTATAAAGCTCTAAAGACACACCTCGACTGTATAAAGCTCTAAAGACACACCTCAGAGTGGTATAAAGCTCTAAAGACACACCTCAGAGCGGTATAAAGATCTAAAGAGACATCTCAGAGTGTATAAAGCTCTAAAGACACACCTCAGAATGTATAAAGCTCTAAAGACAAACCTCAGAGTGTATAAAGCTCTAAAGACATACCTCAGAGTATATAAAGCTCTAAAGACACACCTCAGAGTATATAAAGTTCTAAAGACACACCTCAGAGTGTTATAAAGCTCTAAAGACACACCTCAGAGTGTATAAAGCTCTAAAGACACACCTCAGAGTGTTATAAAGCTCTAAAGACACACCTCAGAGTGTTATAAAGCTCTAAAGACACACCTCAGAGTATATAAAGCTCTAAAGACACACCTCAGAGTGTATAAAGCTCTAAAGACACACCTCAGAGTATATACAGCTCTAAAGACACACCTCAGAGTGTATAAAGCTCTAAAGACATACCTCAGAGTATATAAAGCTCTAAAGACTTACCTCAGAGTATATAAAGCTCTAAAGACACATCTCAGAGTGTTATAAAGCTTTAAAGACACACCTCAGAGTGTATAAAGCTCTAAAGACACACCTCAGAGTGGTATAAAGCTCTAAAGACACACCTCAGAGTGTATAAAGCTCTAAAGACACACCTCAGAGTATATAAAGCTCTAAAGACACACCTCAGAGTGTATAAAGCTCTAAAGACATACCTCAGAGTATATAAAGCTCTAAAGACATACCTTAGAGTATATAAAGCTCTAAAGACACACCTCAGAGTGTATAAAGCTCTAAAGACACACCTCAGAGTGGTATAAAGCTCTAAAGACACACCTCAGAGTGTTATAAATCTCTAAAGACACACCTCAGAGTGTATAAAGCTCTAAAGACACACCTCGACTGTATAAAGCTCTAAACACACACCTCAGAGTGGTATAAAGCTCTAAAGACACACCTCAGAGCGGTATAAAGATCTAAAGAGACACCTCAGAGTGTTATAAAGCTCTAAAGACACACCTCAGAGTGTATAAAGCTCTAAAGACACACCTCAGAGTGGTATAAAGCTCTAAAGACACACCTCAGAGTGGTATAAAGCTCTAAAGACACCCTCAGAGTGGTATAAAGCTCTAAAGACACACCTCAGAATGTATAAAGCTCTAAAGACACACCTCAGAGTGTATAAAGCTCTAAAGACATACCTCAGAGTATATAAAGCTCTAAAGACATACCTTAGAGTATATAAAGCTCTAAAGACACACCTCAGAGTGTATAAAGCTCTAAAGACACACCTCAGAGTGGTATAAAGCTCTAAAGACACACCTCAGAGTATATAAAGCTCTAAAGACACACCTCAGAGTGTTATAAATCTCTAAAGACACACCTCAGAGTGTATAAAGCTCTAAAGACACACCTCGACTGTATAAAGCTCTAAAGACACACCTCAGAGTGGTATAAAGCTCTAAAGACACACCTCAGAGCGGTATAAAGATCTAAAGAGACACCTCAGAGTGTTATAAAGCTCTAAAGACACACCTCAGAGTGTATAAAGCTCTAAAGACACACCTCAGAGTGGTATAAAGCTCTAAAGACACACCTCAGAGTGGTATAAAGCTCTAAAGACACCCTCAGAGTGGTATAAAGCTCTAAAGACACACCTCAGAATGTATAAAGCTCTAAAGACACACCTCAGAGTGTATAAAGCTCTAAAGACACACCTCAGAGTATATAAAGCTCTAAAGACACACCTCAGAGTATATAAAGTTCTAAAGACACACCTCAGAGTGTTATAAAGCTCTAAAGACACACCTCAGAGTGTATAAAGCTCTAAATACACACCTCAGAGTGTTATAAAGCTCTAAAGACACACCTCAGAGTGTTATAAAGCTCTAAAGACACACCTCAGAGTATATAAAGCTCTAAAGACACACCTCAGAGTGTATAAAGCTCTAAAGACACACCTCAGAGTATATAAAGCTCTAAAGACACACCTCAGAGTGTATAAAGCTCTAAAGACATACCTCAGAGTATATAAAGCTCTAAAGACATACCTCAGAGTATATAAAGCTCTAAAGACACACCTCAGAGTGTATAAAGCTTTAAAGACACACCTCAGAGTGTATAAAGCTCTAAAGACACACCTCAGAGTGTTATAAATCTCTAAAGACACACCTCAGAGTGTATAAAGCTCTAAAGACACACCTCGACTGTATAAAGCTCTAAAGACACACCTCAGAGTGGTATAAAGCTCTAAAGACACACCTCAGAGCGGTATAAAGATCTAAAGAGACATCTCAGAGTGTATAAAGCTCTAAAGACACACCTCAGAATGTATAAAGCTCTAAAGACAAACCTCAGAGTGTATAAAGCTCTAAAGACATACCTCAGAGTATATAAAGCTCTAAAGACACACCTCAGAGTATATAAAGTTCTAAAGACACACCTCAGAGTGTTATAAAGCTCTAAAGACACACCTCAGAGTGTATAAAGCTCTAAAGACACACCTCAGAGTGTTATAAAGCTCTAAAGACACACCTCAGAGTATATAAAGCTCTAAAGACACACCTCAGAGTGTATAAAGCTCTAAAGACACACCTCAGAGTATATAAAGCTCTAAAGACACACCTCAGAGTGTATAAAGCTCTAAAGACATACCTCAGAGTATATAAAGCTCTAAAGACTTACCTCAGAGTATATAAAGCTCTAAAGACACATCTCAGAGTGTTATAAAGCTTTAAAGACACACCTCAGAGTGTATAAAGCTCTAAAGACACACCTCAGAGTGGTATAAAGCTCTAAAGACACACCTCAGAGTGTATAAAGCTCTAAAGACACACCTCAGAGTATATAAAGCTCTAAAGACACACCTCAGAGTGTATAAAGCTCTAAAGACATACCTCAGAGTATATAAAGCTCTAAAGACATACCTCAGAGTATATAAAGCTCTAAAGACACATCTCAGAGTGTTATAAAGCTTTAAAGACACACCTCAGAGTGTATAAAGCTCTAAAGACACACCTCAGAGTGGTATAAAGCTCTAAAGACACACCTCAGAGTGTATAAAGCTCTAAAGACACACCTCAGAGTATATAAAGCTCTAAAGACACACCTCAGAGTGTATAAAGCTCTAAAGACATACCTCAGAGTATATAAAGCTCTAAAGACATACCTTAGAGTATATAAAGCTCTAAAGACACACCTCAGAGTGTATAAAGCTCTAAAGACACACCTCAGAGTGGTATAAAGCTCTAAAGACACACCTCAGAGTGTATAAAGCTCTAAAGAAACACCTCGACTGTATAAAGCTCTAAAGACACACCTCAGAGTGGTATAAAGCTCTAAAGACACACCTCAGAGCGGTATAAAGATCTAAAGAGACACCTCAGAGTGTTATAAAGCTCTAAAGACACACCTCAGAGTGTATAAAGCTCTAAAGACACACCTCAGAGTGGTATAAAGCTCTAAAGACACACCTCAGAGTGGTATAAAGCTCTAAAGACACCCTCAGAGTGGTATAAAGCTCTAAAGACACACCTCAGAATGTATAAAGCTCTAAAGACACACCTCAGAGTGTATAAAGCTCTAAAGACACACCTCAGAGTATATAAAGTTCTAAAGACACACCTCAGAGTGTTATAAAGCTCTAAAGACACACCTCAGAGTGTATAAAGCTCTAAATACACACCTCAGAGTGTTATAAAGCTCTAAAGACACACCTCAGAGTATATAAAGCTCTAAAGACACACCTCAGAGTATATAAAGTTCTAAAGACACACCTCAGAGTGTTATAAAGCTCTAAAGACACACCTCAGAGTGTTATAAATCTCTAAAGACACACCTCAGAGTGTATAAAGCTCTAAAGACACACCTCGACTGTATAAAGCTCTAAAGACACACCTCAGAGTGTTATAAAGCTCTAAAGACACACCTCAGAGTGTATAAAGCTCTAAAGACACACCTCAGAGTGGTATAAAGCTCTAAAGACACACCTCAGATTGTTATAAATCTCTAAAGACACACCTCAGAGTGTATAAAGCTCTAAAGACACACCTCGACTGTATAAAGCTCTAAAGACACCTCAGTGTTATAAAGCTCTAAAGACACACCTCAGAGTGTTATAAAGCTCTAAAGACACACCTCAGAGTGTTATAAAGCTCTAAAGACACACCTCAGAGTGTATAAAGCTCTAAAGACACACCTCAGAGTGTATAAAGCTCTAAAGACACACCTTAGAGTGGTATAAAGCTCTAAAGACACACCTCAGAGTGTATAAAGCTCTAAAGACACACCTCAGAGTATATAAAGCTCTAAAGACACACCTCAGAGTGTATAAAGCTCAAAAGACACACCTCAGAGTGTTATAAAGCTCTAAAGACACACCTCAGAGTGTATAAAGGTCTAAAGACACACCTCAGAGTGTATAAAGCTCTATAGACACACCACAGAGTGTATAAAGCTCTAAAGACACACCACAGAGTGTATAAAGCTCTAAAGATACACCTGAGAGTGTTATAAAGCTCTAAAGACACACCTCAGAGTATATAGAGCTCTAAAGACACACCTCAGAGTGTATAAAGCTCTAAAGACAAACCTCAGAGTATATAAAGCTCTAAAGACACACCTCAGAGTGTATAAAGCCCTAAAGACACACCTCAGAGTGTATAAAGCTCTAAAGACACACCTCAGAGTGGTATAAAGCCCTAAAGACACACCTCAGAGTGCATAAAGCTCTAAAGACACACCTCAGAGTATATAAAGCTCTAAAGACACACCTCAGAGTGTATAAAGCTCTAAAGATACACCTCAGAGTATATAAAGCTCTAAAGACACACCTCAGAGAATATAAAGCTCTAAAGACACAACTCAGTGTTATAAAGCTCTAAAGACACACCTCAGAGTGTTATAAAGCTCTAAAGACACACCTCAGAGTGTTATAAAGCTCTAAAGACACACCTCAGAGTGTATAAAGCTCTAAAGACACACCTCAGAGTGGTATAAAGCACTAAAGACACACCTCAGAGTGTATAAAGCTCTAAAGACACACCTCAGAGTATATAAAGCTCTAAAGACACACCTCAGAGTGTATAAAGCTTTAAAGACACACCTCAGAGTGTATAAAGCTCTAAAGACACACCTCAGAGTGGTATAAAGCTCTAAAGACACACCTCAGAGTGTATAAAGCTCTAAAGACACACCTCAGAGTATATAAAGCTCTAAAGACACACCTCAGAGTGGTATAAAGCTCTAAAGACACACCTCAGAGCGGTATAAAGCTCTAAAGACACACCTCAGAGTGTTATAAAGCTCTAAAGACACACCTCAGAGTGTATAAAGCTCTAAAGACACACCTCAGAGTGTATAAAGCTCTAAATACACACCTCAGAGTGGTATAAAGCTCTAAAGACACACCTCAGAGTATATAAAGCTCTAAAGACACACCTCAGAGTGTTATAAATCTCTAAAGACACACCTCAGAGTGTATAAAGCTCTAAAGACACACCTCGACTGTATAAAGCTCTAAAGACACACCTCAGAGTGGTATAAAGCTCTAAAGACACACCTCAGAGCGGTATAAAGATCTAAAGAGACACCTCAGAGTGTTATAAAGCTCTAAAGACACACCTCAGAGTGTATAAAGCTCTAAAGACACACCTCAGAGTGGTATAAAGCTCTAAAGACACACCTCAGAGTGGTATAAAGCTCTAAAGACACCCTCAGAGTGGTATAAAGCTCTAAAGACACACCTCAGAATGTATAAAGCTCTAAAGACACACCTCAGAGTGTATAAAGCTCTAAAGACACACCTCAGAGTATATAAAGCTCTAAAGACACACCTCAGAGTATATAAAGTTCTAAAGACACACCTCAGAGTGTTATAAAGCTCTAAAGACACACCTCAGAGTGTATAAAGCTCTAAATACACACCTCAGAGTGTTATAAAGCTCTAAAGACACACCTCAGAGTGTTATAAAGCTCTAAAGACACACCTCAGAGTATATAAAGCTCTAAAGACACACCTCAGAGTGTATAAAGCTCTAAAGACACACCTCAGAGTATATAAAGCTCTAAAGACACACCTCAGAGTGTATAAAGCTCTAAAGACATACCTCAGAGTATATAAAGCTCTAAAGACATACCTCAGAGTATATAAAGCTCTAAAGACACACCTCAGAGTGTATAAAGCTTTAAAGACACACCTCAGAGTGTATAAAGCTCTAAAGACACACCTCAGAGTGTTATAAATCTCTAAAGACACACCTCAGAGTGTATAAAGCTCTAAAGACACACCTCGACTGTATAAAGCTCTAAAGACACACCTCAGAGTGGTATAAAGCTCTAAAGACACACCTCAGAGCGGTATAAAGATCTAAAGAGACATCTCAGAGTGTATAAAGCTCTAAAGACAAACCTCAGAATGTATAAAGCTCTAAAGACAAACCTCAGAGTGTATAAAGCTCTAAAGACATACCTCAGAGTATATAAAGCTCTAAAGACACACCTCAGAGTATATAAAGTTCTAAAGACACACCTCAGAGTGTTATAAAGCTCTAAAGACACACCTCAGAGTGTATAAAGCTCTAAAGACACACCTCAGAGTGTTATAAAGCTCTAAAGACACACCTCAGAGTATATAAAGCTCTAAAGACACACCTCAGAGTGTATAAAGCTCTAAAGACACACCTCAGAGTATATAAAGCTCTAAAGACACACCTCAGAGTGTATAAAGCTCTAAAGACATACCTCAGAGTATATAAAGCTCTAAAGACTTACCTCAGAGTATATAAAGCTCTAAAGACACATCTCAGAGTGTTATAAAGCTTTAAAGACACACCTCAGAGTGTATAAAGCTCTAAAGACACACCTCAGAGTGGTATAAAGCTCTAAAGACACACCTCAGAGTGTATAAAGCTCTAAAGACACACCTCAGAGTATATAAAGCTCTAAAGACACACCTCAGAGTGTATAAAGCTCTAAAGACATACCTCAGAGTATATAAAGCTCTAAAGACATACCTCAGAGTATATAAAGCTCTAAAGACACATCTCAGAGTGTTATAAAGCTTTAAAGACACACCTCAGAGTGTATAAAGCTCTAAAGACACACCTCAGAGTGGTATAAAGCTCTAAAGACACACCTCAGAGTGTATAAAGCTCTAAAGACACACCTCAGAGTATATAAAGCTCTAAAGACACACCTCAGAGTGTATAAAGCTCTAAAGACATACCTCAGAGTATATAAAGCTCTAAAGACATACCTTAGAGTATATAAAGCTCTAAAGACACACCTCAGAGTGTATAAAGCTCTAAAGACACACCTCAGAGTGGTATAAAGCTCTAAAGACACACCTCAGAGTGTATAAAGCTCTAAAGAAACACCTCGACTGTATAAAGCTCTAAAGACACACCTCAGAGTGGTATAAAGCTCTAAAGACACACCTCAGAGCGGTATAAAGATCTAAAGAGACACCTCAGAGTGTTATAAAGCTCTAAAGACACACCTCAGAGTGTATAAAGCTCTAAAGACACACCTCAGAGTGGTATAAAGCTCTAAAGACACACCTCAGAGTGGTATAAAGCTCTAAAGACACCCTCAGAGTGGTATAAAGCTCTAAAGACACACCTCAGAATGTATAAAGCTCTAAAGACACACCTCAGAGTGTATAAAGCTCTAAAGACACACCTCAGAGTATATAAAGCTCTAAAGACACACCTCAGAGTATATAAAGTTCTAAAGACACACCTCAGAGTGTTATAAAGCTCTAAAGACACACCTCAGAGTGTATAAAGCTCTAAATACACACCTCAGAGTGTTATAAAGCTCTAAAGACACACCTCAGAGTATATAAAGCTCTAAAGACACACCTCAGAGTGTATAAAGCTCTAAAGACACACCTCAGAGTATATAAAGCTCTAAAGACACACCTCAGAGTTTATAAAGCTCTAAAGACATACCTCAGAGTATATAAAGCTCTAAAGACATACCTCAGAGTATATAAAGCTCTAAAGACACACCTCAGAGTGTTTAAAGCTTTAAAGACACACCTCAGAGTGTATAAAGCTCTAAAGACACACCTCAGAGTGGTATAAAGCTCTAAAGACACACCTCAGAGTGTATAAAGCTCTAAAGACACACCTCAGAGTATATAAAGCTCTAAAGACACACCTCAGAGTGTATAAAGCTCTAAAGACATACCTCAGAGTATATAAAGCTCTAAATACACACCTCAGAGTGTTATAAAGCTCTAAAGACACACCTCAGAGTGTATAAAGCTCTAAAGACACACCTCGACTGTATGAAGCTCTAAAGACACACCTCAGAGTGGTATAAAGCTCTAAAGACACACCTCAGAGTGTATAAAGCTCTAAAGACACACCTAAGAGTATATAAAGCTCTAAAGACACACCTCAGAGTGTATAAAGCTCTAAAGACATACCTCAGAGTATATAAAGCTCTAAAGACACACCTCAGAGTGGTATAAAGCTCTAAAGACACACCTCAGAGCGGTATAAAGCTCTAAAGACACACCTCAGAGTGTTATAAAGCTCTAAAGACACACCTCAGAGTGTATAAAGCTCTAAAGACACACCTCAGAGTGTATAAAGCTCTAAAGACACACCTCAGAGTGGTATAAAGCTCTAAAGACACACCTCAGAGTGTATAAAGCTCTAAAGACACACCTCAGAGTGTATAAAGCTCTAAAGACACACCTCAGAGTGGTATAAAGCTCTAAAGACACACCTCAGAGTGTATAAAGCTCTAAAGACACACCTCAGAGTATATAAAGCTCTAAAGACACACCTCAGAGTGTATAAAGCTCTAAAGACATACCTCAGAGTATATAAAGCTCTAAAGACACATCTCAGCGTGTATAAAGCTCTAAAGACACACCTCAGAGTGTATAAAGCTCTAAAGACACACCTCAGATTGTTTAAAGCTCTAAAGGCACACCTCAGAGTGTTATAAAGCTCTAAAGACACACCTCAGAGTGTATAAAGCTCTAAAGACACACCTCAGAGTGTATAAAGCTCTAAAGACATACCTCAGAGTGATATAAAGCTCTAAAGACACACCTCAGAGTGTATTAAGCTCTAAAGACACATCTCAGAGTGTTATAAAGCTCTAAAGACACACCTCAGAGTGTATAAAGCTCTAAAGACACATCTCAGAGTGTTATAAAGCTCTAAAGACACATCTCAGAGTGTATAAAGCTCTAAAGACACATCTCAGAGTGTTATAAAGCTCTAAAGACAGACCTCAGAGTGTATAAAGCTCTAAAGACAGACCTCAGAGTGTATAAAGCTCTATAGACACACCTCAGAGTGTTATAAAGCTCTAAATACACACCTCAGAGTGTTATAAAGCTCTAAAGGCACACCTCAGAGTGTTATAAAGCTCTAAAGACACACCTCAGAGTGTATAAAGCTCTAAAGACACACCTCGACTGTATAAAGCTCTAAAGACACACCTCAGAGTGTTATAAAGCTCTAAAGACACACCTCAGAGTGTATAAAGCTCTAAAGACACACCTCAGAGTGGTATAAAGCTCTAAAGACACACCTCAGATTGTTATAAATCTCTAAAGACACACCTCAGAGTGTATAAAGCTCTAAAGACACACCTCGACTGTATAAAGCTCTAAAGACACACCTCAGTGTTATAAAGCTCTAAAGACACACCTCAGAGTGTTATAAAGCTCTAAAGACACACCTCAGAGTGTTATAAAGCTCTAAAGACACACCTCAGAGTGTATAAAGCTCTAAAGACACACCTCAGAGTGTATAAAGCTCTAAAGACACACCTTAGAGTGGTATAAAGCTCTAAAGACACACCTCAGAGTGTATAAAGCTCTAAAGACACACCTCAGAGTATATAAAGCTCTAAAGACACACCTCAGAGTGTATAAAGCTCAAAAGACACACCTCAGAGTGTTATAAAGCTCTAAAGACACACCTCAGAGTGTATAAAGGTCTAAAGACACACCTCAGAGTGTATAAAGCTCTATAGACACACCACAGAGTGTATAAAGCTCTAAAGACACACCACAGAGTGTATAAAGCTCTAAAGATACACCTGAGAGTGTTATAAAGCTCTAAAGACACACCTCAGAGTATATAGAGCTCTAAAGACACACCTCAGAGTGTATAAAGCTCTAAAGACAAACCTCAGAGTATATAAAGCTCTAAAGACACACCTCAGAGTGTATAAAGCCCTAAAGACACACCTCAGAGTGTATAAAGCTCTAAAGACACACCTCAGAGTGGTATAAAGCCCTAAAGACACACCTCAGAGTGCATAAAGCTCTAAAGACACACCTCAGAGTATATAAAGCTCTAAAGACACACCTCAGAGTGTATAAAGCTCTAAAGATACACCTCAGAGTATATAAAGCTCTAAAGACACACCTCAGAGAATATAAAGCTCTAAAGACACAACTCAGTGTTATAAAGCTCTAAAGACACACCTCAGAGTGTTATAAAGCTCTAAAGACACACCTCAGAGTGTTATAAAGCTCTAAAGACACACCTCAGAGTGTATAAAGCTCTAAAGACACACCTCAGAGTGGTATAAAGCACTAAAGACACACCTCAGAGTGTATAAAGCTCTAAAGACACACCTCAGAGTATATAAAGCTCTAAAGACACACCTCAGAGTGTATAAAGCTTTAAAGACACACCTCAGAGTGTATAAAGCTCTAAAGACACACCTCAGAGTGGTATAAAGCTCTAAAGACACACCTCAGAGTGTATAAAGCTCTAAAGACACACCTCAGAGTATATAAAGCTCTAAAGACACACCTCAGAGTGGTATAAAGCTCTAAAGACACACCTCAGAGCGGTATAAAGCTCTAAAGACACACCTCAGAGTGTTATAAAGCTCTAAAGACACACCTCAGAGTGTATAAAGCTCTAAAGACACACCTCAGAGTGTATAAAGCTCTAAAGACACACCTCAGAGTGGTATAAAGCTCTAAAGACGCACCTCAGAGTGTATAAAGCTCTAAAGACACACCTCAGAGTATATAAAGCTCTAAAGACACACCTCAGAGTGTATAAAGCTCTAAAGACATACCTCAGAGTGGTATAAAGCTCTAAAGACACACCTCAGAGCGGTATAAAGCTCTAAAGACACACCTCAGAGTGTTATAAAGCTCTAAAGACACACCTCAGAGTGTATAAAGCTCTAAAGACACACCTCAGAGTGTATAAAGCTCTAAAGACACACCTCAGAGTGGTATAAAGCTCTAAAGACACACCTCAGAGTGGTATAAAGCTCTAAAGACACACCTCAGAGTGTATAAAGCTCTAAAGACACACCTCAGAGTATATAAAGCTCTAAAGACACACCTCAGAGTGTATAAAGCTCTAAAGACATACCTCAGAGTATATAAAGCTCTAAAGACACACCTCAGAGTGTATAAAGCCCTAAAGACACACCTCAGAGTGTATAAAGCTCTAAAGACACATCTCAGCGTGTATAAAGCTCTAAAGACACACCTCAGAGTGTATAAAGCTCTAAAGACACACCTCAGATTGTTTAAAGCTCTAAAGGCACACCTCAGAGTGTTATAAAGCTCTAAAGACACACCTCAGAGTGTATAAAGCTCTAAAGACACACCTCAGAGTGTATAAAGCTCTAAAGACATACCTCAGAGTGATATAAAGCTCTAAAGACACACCTCAGAGTGTATTAAGCTCTAAAGACACATCTCAGAGTGTTATAAAGCTCTAAAGACACACCTCAGAGTGTATAAAGCTCTAAAGACACACCTCGACTGTATAAAGCTCTAAAGACACACCTCAGAGTGGTATAAAGCTCTAAAGACACACCTCAGAGCGGTATAAAGATCTAAAGAGACACCTCAGAGTGTATAAAGATCTAAAGACACACCACAGAGTGTATAAAGCTCTAAAGACACACCTCAGAGTGTATAAAGCTCTAAAGACACACCTTAGAGTGGTATAAAGCTCTAAAGACACACCTCAGAGTGTATAAAGCTCTAAAGACACACCTCAGAGTATATAAAGCTCTAAAGACACACCTCAGAGTGTATAAAGCTTTAAAGACACACCTCAGAGTGTATAAAGCTCTAAAGACACACCTCAGAGTGGTATAAAGCTCTAAAGACACACCTCAGAGTGTATAAAGCTCTAAAGACACACCTCAGAGTATATAAAGCTCTAAAGACACACCTCAGAGTGTATAAAGCTTTAAAGACACACCTCAGAGTGTATAAAGCTCTAAAGACACACCTCAGAGTGGTATAAAGCTCTAAAGACACACCTCAGAGTGTATAAAGCTCTAAAGACACACCTCAGAGTATATAAAGCTCTAAAGACACACCTCAGAGTGGTATAAAGCTCTAAAGACACACCTCAGAGCGGTATAAAGCTCTAAAGACACACCTCAGAGTGTTATAAAGCTCTAAAGACACACCTCAGAGTGTATAAAGCTCTAAAGACACACCTCAGAGTGGTATAAAGCTCTAAAGACACACCTCAGAGTGGTATAAAGCTCTAAAGACACACCTCAGAGTGTATAAAGCTCTAAAGACACACCTCAGAGTATATAAAGCTCTAAAGACACACCTCAGAGTGTATAAAGCTCTAAAGACATACCTCAGAGTATACAAAGCTCTAAAGACACACCTCAGAGTGTATAAAGCCCTAAAGACACACCTCAGAGTGTATAAAGCTCTAAAGACACATCTCAGCGTGTATAAAGCTCTAAAGACACACCTCAGAGTGTATAAAGCTCTAAAGACACACCTCAGATTGTTTAAAGCTCTAAAGGCACACCTCAGAGTGTTATAAAGCTCTAAAGACACACCTCAGAGTGTATAAAGCTCTAAAGGCACACCTCAGAGTGTATAAAGCTCTAAAGACATACCTCAGAGTGTTATAAAGCTCTAAAGACACACCTCAGAGTGTTATAAAGCTCTAAAGACACACCTCAGAGTGTTATAAAGCTCTAAAGACACACCTCAGAGTGTATAAAGCTCTAAAGACACACCTCGACTGTATAAAGCTCTAAAGACACACCTCAGAGTGGTATAAAGCTCTAAAGACACACCTCAGAGCGGTATCAAGATCTAAAGAGACACCTCAGAGTGTTATAAAGCTCTAAAGACACACCTCAGAGTGTATAAAGCTCTAAAGACACCCTCAGAGTGGTATAAAGCTCTAAAGACACACCTCAGAATGTATAAAGCCCTAAAGACACACCTCAGAGTGTATAAAGCTCTAAAGACACATCTCAGCGTGTATAAAGCTCTAAAGACACACCTCAGAGTGTATAAAGCTCTAAAGACACACCTCAGAGTATATAAAGCTCTAAAGACACACCTCAGAGTATATAGAGCTCTAAAGACACACCTCAGAGTGTATAAAGCTCTAAAGACACACCTCAGAGTATATAAAGCTCTAAAGACACACCTCAGAGTGTATAAAGCCCTAAAGACACACCTCAGAGTATATAAAGCTCTAAAGACACACCTCAGAGTGTATAAAGCTTTAAAGACACACCTCAGAGTGTATAAAGCTCTAAAGACACACCTCAGAGTGTATAAAGCTCTAAAGACACACCACAGAGTGTAGAAAGCTCTAAAGATACACCTGAGAGTGTTATAAAGCTCTAAAGACACACCCTAGAGTGTATAAAGCTCTAAAGACACACCTCAGAGTTTTATAAAGCTCTAAAGACACACCTCAGAGTGTTATAAAGCTCTAAAGACACACCTCAGAGTATATAGAGCTCTAAAGACACACCTCCGAGTGTATAAAGCTCTAAAGACACACCTCAGAGTGTATAAAGCTCTAAAGATACACCTCAGAGTATATAAAGCTCTAAAGACACACCTCAGAGAATATAAAGCTCTAAAGACACACTTCAGTGTTATAAAGCTCTAAAGACACACCTCAGAGTGTTATAAAGCTCTAAAGACACATCTCAGAGTGTTATAAAGCTCTAAAGACACACCTCAGAGTGTATAAAGCTCTAAAGACACACCTCAGAGTGGTATAAAGCACTAAAGACACACCTCAGAGTGTATAAAGCTCTAAAGACACACCTTGGAGTGGTAAAAAGCTCTAAAGACACACCTCAGAGTGTATAAAGCTCTAAAGACACACCTCAGAGTATATAAAGCTCTAAAGACACACCTCAGAGTGTATAAAGCTTTAAAGACACACCTCAGAGTGTATAAAGCTCTAAAGACACACCTCAGAGTGGTATAAAGCTCTAAAGACACACCTCAGAGTGTATAAAGCTCTAAAGACACACCTCAGAGTATATAAAGCTCTAAAGACACACCTCAGAGTGTATAAAGCTCTAAAGACATACCTCAGAGTATATAAAGCTCTAAAGACATACCTCAGAGTATATAAAGCTCTAAAGACACACCTCAGAGTGTATAAAGCTCTAAAGACACATCTCAGACTGTTATAAAGCTCTAAAGACACACCTCAGAGTGTATAAAGCTCTAAATACACATCTCAGAGAGTATAAAGCTCTAAAGACACATCTCAGAGTGTTATAAAGCTCTAAAGACACACCTCAGAGTGTATAAAGCTCTAAAGACACATCTCAGAGTGTTATAAAGCTCTAAAGACACACCTCAGAGTGTTATAAAGCTCTAAAGACAGACCTCAGAGTGTATAAAGCTCTAAAGACACACCTCAGAGTGTTATAAAGCTCTAAAGACACACCTCAGAGTGTTATAAAGCTCTAAAGACACACCTCAGAGTGTATAAAGCTCTAAAGACACACCTCGACTGTATAAAGCTCTAAAGACACACCTCAGAGTGTTATAAAGCTCTAAAGACACACCTCAGAGTGTTATAAAGCTCTAAAGACACATCTCAGAGTGTTATAAAGCTCTAAAGACACACCTCAGAGTGTATAAAGCTCTAAAGACACATCTAAGAGTGTTATAAAGCTCTAAAGACACACCTCAGAGTGTATAAAGCTCTAAAGACAGACCTCAGAGTGTATAAAGCTCTAAAGACACACCTCAGAGTGTTATAAAGCTCTAAAGACACACCTCAGAGTGTATAAAGCTCTAAAGACACACCTCGACTGTATAAAGCTCTAAAGACACACCTCAGAGTGGTATAAAGCTCTAAAGACACACCCCAGAGCGGTATAAAGCTCTAAAGACACACCTCAGAGTGTATAAAGCTCTAAAGACACACCTCAGAGTGTATAAAGCTCTAAAGACACACCTCAGAGTGGTATAAAGCTCTAAAGACACACCTAAGAGTGGTTTAAAGCTCTAAAGACACACCTCAGAGAGTATAAAGCTCACAAGACACACCTCAGAGTATATAAAGCTCTAAAGACACACCTCAGAGTGTATAAAGCTCTAAAGACATACCTCAGAGTATATAAAGCTCTAAAGACACACCTCAGAGTGTATAAAGCCCTAAAGACACACCTCAGAGTGTATAAAGCTCTAAAGACACATCTCAGCGTGTATAAAGCTCTAAAGACACATCTCAGAGTGATATAAAGCTCTAAAGACACACCTCAGAGTGTATTAAGCTCTAAAGACACATCTCAGAGTGTTATAAAGCTCTAAAGACACACCTCAGAGTGTATAAAGCTCTAAAGACACATCTCAGAGTGTTATAAAGCTCTAAAGACACATCTAGGAGTGTATAAAGCTCTAAAGACACATCTCAGAGTGTTATAAAGCTCTAAAGACAGACCTCAGAGTGTATAAAGCTCTAAAGACACACCTCAGAGTGTTATAAAGCTCTAAATACACACCTCAGAGTGTTATAAAGCTCTAAAGGCACACCTCAGAGTGTTATAAAGCTCTAAAGACACACCTCAGAGTGTAAAAAGCTCTAAAGACACACCTCGACTGTATAAAGCTCTAAAGACACACCTCAGAGTGTTATAAAGCTCTAAAGACACACCTCAGAGTGTATAAAGCTCTAAAGACACACCTCAGAGTGGTATAAAGCTCTAAAGACACACCTCAGAGTGTTATAAATCTCTAAAGACACACCTCAGAGTGTATAAAGCTCTAAAGACACACCTCGACTGTATAAAGCTCTAAAGACACACCTCAGAGTGGTATAAAGCTCTAAAGACACACCTCAGAGCGGTATAAAGATCTAAAGAGACATCTCAGAGTGTATAAAGCTCTAAAGACACACCTCAGAATGTATAAAGCTCTAAAGACAAACCTCAGAGTGTATAAAGCTCTAAAGACATACCTCAGAGTATATAAAGCTCTAAAGACATACCTCAGAGTATATAAAGCTCTAAAGACACACCTCAGAGTGTTATAAAGCTCTAAAGACACACCTCAGAGTATATAAAGCTCTAAAGACACACCTCAGAGTGTATAAAGCTCTAAAGACACACCTCAGAGTATATAAAGCTCTAAAGACACACCTCAGAGTGTATAAAGCTCTAAAGACATACCTCAGAGTATATAAAGCTCTAAAGACTTACCTCAGAGTATATAAAGCTCTAAAGACACATCTCAGAGTGTTATAAAGCTTTAAAGACACACCTCAGAGTGTATAAAGCTCTAAAGACACACCTAAGAGTGGTATAAAGCTCTAAAGACACACCTCAGAGTGTATAAAGCTCTAAAGACACATCTCAGAGTATATAAAGCTCTAAAGACACACCTCAGAGTGTATAAAGCTCTAAAGACATACCTCAGAGTATATAAAGCTCTAAAGACATACCTTAGAGTATATAAAGCTCTAAAGACACACCTCAGAGTGTATAAAGCTCTAAAGACACACCTCAGAGTGGTATAAAGCTCTAAAGACACACCTCAGAGTGTTATAAATCTCTAAAGACACACCTCAGAGTGTATAAAGCTCTGAAGACACACCTCGACTGTATAAAGCTCTAAAGACACACCTCAGAGTGGTATAAAGCTCTAAAGACACACCTCAGAGCGGTATAAAGATCTAAAGAGACACCTCAGAGTGTTATAAAGCTCTAAAGACACACCTCAGAGTGTATAAAGCTCTAAAGACACACCTCAGAGTGGTATAAAGCTCTAAAGACACACCTCAGAGTGGTATAAAGCTCTAAAGACACACCTCAGAATGTATAAAGCTCTAAAGACACACCTCAGAGTGTATAAAGCTCTAAAGACACACCTCAGAGTATATAAAGCTCTAAAGACACACCTCAGAGTATATAAAGTTCTAAAGACACACCTCAGAGTGTTATAAAGCTCTAAAGACACACCTCAGAGTGTATAAAGCTCTAAATACACACCTCAAAGTGTTATAAAGCTCTAAAGACACACCTCAGAGTGTTATAAAGCTCTAAAGACACACCTCAGAGTATATAAAGCTCTAAAGACACACCTCAGAGTGTATAAAGCTCTAAAGACACACCTCAGAGTATATAAAGCTCTAAAGACACACCTCAGAGTGTATAAAGCTCTAAAGACATACCTCAGAGTATATAAAGCTCTAAAGACATACCTCAGAGTATATAAAGCTCTAAAGACACACCTCAGAGTGTATAAAGCTTTAAAGACACACCTCAGAGTGTATAAAGCTCTAAAGACACACCTCAGAGTGTTATAAATCTCTAAAGACACACCTCAGAGTGTATAAAGCTCTAAAGACACACCTCGACTGTATAAAGCTCTAAAGACACACCTCAGAGTGGTATAAAGCTCTAAAAACACACCTCAGAGCGGTATAAAGATCTAAAGAGACATCTCAGAGTGTATAAAGCTCTAAAGACACACCTCAGAATGTATAAAGCTCTAAAGACAAACCTCAGAGTGTATAAAGCTCTAAAGACATACCTCAGAGTATATAAAGCTCTAAAGACACACCTCAGAGTATATAAAGTTCTAAAGACACACCTCAGAGTGTTATAAAGCTCTAAAGACACACCTCAGAGTGTATAAAGCTCTAAAGACACACCTCAGAGTGTTTTAAAGCTCTAAAGACACACCTCAGAGTGTTATAAAGCTCTAAAGACACACCTCAGAGTATATAAAGCTCTAAAGACACACCTCAGAGTGTATAAAGCTCTAAAGACACACCTCAGAGTATATAAAGCTCTAAAGACACACCTCAGAGTGTATAAAGCTCTAAAGACATACCTCAGAGTATATAAAGCTCTAAAGACTTACCTCAGAGTATATAAAGCTCTAAAGACACATCTCAGAGTGTTATAAAGCTTTAAAGACACACCTCAGAGTGTATAAAGCTCTAAAGACACACCTCAGAGTGGTATAAAGCTCTAAAGACACACCTCAGAGTGTATAAAGCTCTAAAGACACACCTCAGAGTATATAAAGCTCTAAAGACACACCTCAGAGTGTATAAAGCTCTAAAGACATACCTCAGAGTATATAAAGCTCTAAAGACATACCTTAGAGTATATAAAGCTCTAAAGACACACCTCAGAGTGTATAAAGCTCTAAAGACACACCTCAGAGTGGTATAAAGCTCTAAAGACACACCTCAGAGTGTTATAAATCTCTAAAGACACACCTCAGAGTGTATAAAGCTCTAAAGACACACCTCGACTGTATAAAGCTCTAAAGACACACCTCAGAGTGGTATAAAGCTCTAAAGACACACCTCAGAGCGGTATAAAGATCTAAAGAGACACCTCAGAGTGGTATAAAGCTCTAAAGACACACCTCAGAGTGTATAAAGCTCTAAAGACACACCTCAGAGTGGTATAAAGCTCTAAAGACACACCTCAGAGTGGTATAAAGCTCTAAAGACACCCTCAGAGTGGTATAAAGCTCTAAAGACACACCTCAGAATGTATAAAGCTCTAAAGACACACCTCAGAGTGTATAAAGCTCTAAAGACACACCTCAGAGTATATAAAGCTCTAAAGACACACCTCAGAGTATATAAAGTTCTAAAGACACACCTCAGAGTGTTATAAAGCTCTAAAGACACACCTCAGAGTGTATAAAGCTCTAAATACACACCTCAGAGTGTTATAAAGCTCTAAAGACACACCTCAGAGTGTTATAAAGCTCTAAAGACACACCTCAGAGTATATAAAGCTCTAAAGACACACCTCAGAGTGTATAAAGCTCTAAAGACACACCTCAGAGTATATAAAGCTCTAAAGACACACCTCAGAGTGTATAAAGCTCTAAAGACATACCTCAGAGTATATAAAGCTCTAAAGACATACCTCAGAGTATATAAAGCTCTAAAGACACACCTCAGAGTGTATAAAGCTTTAATGACACACCTCAGAGTGTATAAAGCTCTAAAGACACACCTCAGAGTGGTATAAAGCTCTAAAGACACACCTCAGAGTGTATAAAGCTCTAAAGACACACCTCAGAGTATATAAAGCTCTAAAGACACACCTCAGAGTGTATAAAGCTCTAAAGACATACCTCAGAGTATATAAAGCTCTAAATACACACCTCAGAGTGTTATAAAGCTCTAAAGACACACCTCAGAGTGTATAAAGCTCTAAAGACACACCTCGACTGTATAAAGCTCTAAAGACACACCTCAGAGTGGTATAAAGCTCTAAAGACACACCTCAGAGTGTATAAAGCTCTAAAGACACACCTCAGAGTATATAAAGCTCTAAAGACACACCTCAGAGTGTATAAAGCTCTAAAGACATACCTCAGAGTATATAAAGCTCTAAAGACACACCTCAGAGTGGTATAAAGCTCTAAAGACACACCTCAGAGCGGTATAAAGCTCTAAAGACACACCTCAGAGTGTTATAAAGCTCTAAAGACACACCTCAGAGTGTATAAAGCTCTAAAGACACACCTCAGAGTGTATAAAGCTCTAAAGACACACCTCAGAGTGGTATAAAGCTCTAAAGACACACCTCAGAGTGGTATAAAGCTCTAAAGACACACCTCAGAGTGTATAAAGCTCTAAAGACACACCTCAGAGTATATAAAGCTCTAAAGACACACCTCAGAGTGTATAAAGCTCTAAAGACATACCTCAGAGTATATAAAGCTCTAAAGACACACCTCAGAGTGTATAAAGCCCTAAAGACACACCTCAGAGTGTATAAAGCTCTAAAGACACATCTCAGCGTGTATAAAGCTCTAAAGACACACCTCAGAGTGTATAAAGCTCTAAAGACACACCTCAGATTGTTTAAAGCTCTAAAGGCACACCTCAGAGTGTTATAAAGCTCTAAAGACACACCTCAGAGTGTATAAAGCTCTAAAGACACACCTCAGACTGTATAAAGCTCTAAAGACATACCTCAGAGTGATATAAAGCTCTAAAGACACACCTCAGAGTGTATTAAGCTCTAAAGACACATCTCAGAGTGTTATAAAGCTCTAAAGACACACCTCAGAGTGTATAAAGCTCTAAAGACACATCTCAGAGTGTTATAAAGCTCTAAAGACACATCTCAGAGTGTATAAAGCTCTAAAGACACATCTCAGAGTGTTATAAAGCTCTAAAGACAGACCTCAGAGTGTATAAAGCTCTAAAGACAGACCTCAGAGTGTATAAAGCTCTATAGACACACCTCAGAGTGTTATAAAGCTCTAAATACACACCTCAGAGTGTTATAAAGCTCTAAAGGAACACCTCAGAGTGTTATAAAGCTCTAAAGACACACCTCAGAGTGTATAAAGCTCTAAAGACACACCTCGACTGTATAAAGCTCTAAAGACACACCTCAGAGTGTTATAAAGCTCTAAAGACACACCTCAGAGTGTATAAAGCTCTAAAGACACACCTCAGAGTGGTATAAAGCTCTAAAGACACACCTCAGATTGTTATAAATCTCTAAAGACACACCTCAGAGTGTATAAAGCTCTAAAGACACACCTCGACTGTATAAAGCTCTAAAGACACACCTCAGAGTGGTATAAAGCTCTAAAGACACACCTCAGAGCGGTATAAAGATCTAAAGAGACATCTCAGAGTGTTATAAAGCTTTAAAGACACACCTCAGAGTGTATAAAGCTCTAAAGACACACCTCAGAGTATATAAAGCTCTAAAGACACACCTCAGAGTGTATAAAGCTCTAAAGACATACCTCAGAGTATATAAAGCTCTAAAGACATACCTTAGAGTATATAAAGCTCTAAAGACACACCTCAGAGTGTATAAAGCTCTAAAGACACACCTCAGAGTGGTATAAAGCTCTAAAGACACACCTCAGAGTGTTATAAATCTCTAAAGACACACCTCAGAGTGTATAAAGCTCTAAAGACACACCTCGACTGTATAAAGTTCTAAAGACACACCTCAGAGTGGTATAAAGCTCTAAAGACACACCTCAGAGCGGTATAAAGATCTAAAGAGACACCTCAGAGTGTTATAAAGCTCTAAAGACACACCTCAGAGTGTATAAAGCTCTAAAGACACACCTCAGAGTGGTATAAAGCTCTAAAGACACACCTCAGAGTGGTATAAAGCTCTAAAGACACCCTCAGAGTGGTATAAAGCTCTAAAGACACACCTCAGAATGTATAAAGCTCTAAAGACACACCTCAGAGTGTATAAAGCTCTAAAGACACACCTCAGAGTATATAAAGCTCTAAAGACACACCTCAGAGTATATAAAGTTCTAAAGACACACCTCAGAGTGTTATAAAGCTCTAAAGACACACCTCAGAGTGTATAAAGCTCTAAATACACACCTCAGAGTGTTATAAAGCTCTAAAGAGACACCTCAGAGTGTTATAAAGCTCTAAAGACACACCTCAGAGTATATAAAGCTCTAAAGACACACCTCAGAGTGTATAAAGCTCTAAAGACACACCTCAGAGTATATAAAGCTCTAAAGACACACCTCAGAGTGTATAAAGCTCTAAAGACATACCTCAGAGTATATAAAGCTCTAAAGACATACCTCAGAGTATATAAAGCTCTAAAGACACACCTCAGAGTGTATAAAGCTTTAAAGACACACCTCAGAGTGTATAAAGCTCTAAAGACACACCTCAGAGTGGTATAAAGCTCTAAAGACACACCTCAGAGTGTATAAAGCTCTAAAGACACACCTCAGAGTATATAAAGCTCTAAAGACACACCTCAGAGTGTATAAAGCTCTAAAGACATACCTCAGAGTATATAAAGCTCTAAATACACACCTCAGAGTGTTATAAAGCTCTAAAGACACACCTCAGAGTGTATAAAGCTCTAAAGACACACCTCGACTGTATAAAGCTCTAAAGACACACCTCAGAGTGGTATAAAGCTCTAAAGACACACCTCAGAGCGGTATAAAGCTCTAAAGACACACCTCAGAGTGTTATAAAGCTCTAAAGACACACCTCAGAGTGTATAAAGCTCTAAAGACACAACTCAGAGTGTATAAAGCTCTAAAAACACACCTCAGAGTGGTATAAAGCTCTAAAGACACACCTCAGAGTGGTATAAAGCTCTAAAGACACACCTCAGAGTGTATAAAGCTCTAAAGACACACCTCAGAGTATATAAAGCTCTAAAGACACACCTCAGAGTGTATAAAGCTCTAAAGACATACCTCAGAGTATATAAAGCTCTAAAGACACACCTCAGAGTGTATAAAGCCCTAAAGACACACCTCAGAGTGTATAAAGCTCTAAAGACACATCTCAGCGTGTATAAAGCTCTAAAGACACACCTCAGAGTGTATAAAGCTCTAAAGACACACCTCAGATTGTTTAAAGCTCTAAAGGCACACCTCAGAGTGTTATAAAGCTCTAAAGACACACCTCAGAGTGTATAAAGCTCTAAAGACACACCTCAGAGTGTATAAAGCTCTAAAGACATACCTCAGAGTGATATAAAGCTCTAAAGACACACCTCAGTGTGTATTAAGCTCTAAAGACACATCTCAGAGTGTTATAAAGCTCTAAAGACACACCTCAGAGTGTATAAAGCTCTAAAGACACATCTCAGAGTGTTATAAAGCTCTAAAGACACATCTCAGAGTGTATAAAGCTCTAAAGACACATCTCAGAGTGTTATAAAGCTCTAAAGACAGACCTCAGAGTGTATAAAGCTCTAAAGACAGACCTCAGAGTGTATAAAGCTCTATAGACACACCTCAGAGTGTTATAAAGCTCTAAATACACACCTCAGAGTGTTATAAAGCTCTAAAGGCACACCTCAGAGTGTTATAAAGCTCTAAAGGCACACCTCAGAGTGTTATAAAGCTCTAAAGACACACCTCAGAGTGTATAAAGCTCTAAAGACACACCTCGACTGTATAAAGCTCTAAAGACACACCTCAGAGTGTTATAAAGCTCTAAAGACACACCTCAGAGTGTATAAAGCTCTAAAGACACACCTCAGAGTGGTATAAAGCTCTAAAGACACACCTCAGAATGTTATAAATCTCTAAAGACACACCTCAGAGTGTATAAAGCTCTAAAGACACACCTCGACTGTATAAAGCTCTAAAGACACACCTCAGAGTGGTATAAAGCTCTAAAGACACACCTCAGAGTGTATAAAGCTCTAAAGACACACCTCAGAGTGTATAAAGCTCTAAAGACACACCTCAGAGTGGTATAAAGCTCTAAAGACACACCTCAGAATGTTATAAATCTCTAAAGACACACCTCAGAGTGTATAAAGCTCTAAAGACACACCTCGACTGTATAAAGCTCTAATGACACACCTCAGAGTGGTATAAAGATCTAAAGAGACATCTCAGAGTGTAAAAAGCTCTAAAGACACACCTCAGAATGAATAAAGCTCTAAAGACAAACCTCAGAGTGTATAAAGCTCTAAAGACACACCTCAGAGTATATAAAGCTCTAAAGACACACCTCAGAGTATATAAAGTTCTAAAGACACACCTCAGAGTGTTGTAAAGCTCTAAAGACACACCTCAGAGTGTATACAGCTCTAAAGACACACCTCAGAGTGTTATAAAGCTCTAAAGACACACCTCAGAGTGTTATAAAGCTCTAAAGACACACCTCAGAGTATATAAAGCTCTAAAGACACACCTAAGAGTATATAAAGCTCTAAAGACACACCTCAGAGTGTATAAAGCTCTAAAGACATACCTCAGAGTATATAAAGCTCTAAAGACTTACCTCAGAGTATATAAAGCTCTAAAGACACATCTCAGCGTGTTATAAAGATTTAAAGACACACCTCAGAGTGTATAAAGCTCTAAAGACACACCTCAGAGTGGTATAAAGCTCTAAAGACACACCTCAGAGTGTATAAAGCTCTAAAGACACACCTCAGAGTATATAAAGCTCTAAAGACACACCTCAGAGTATATAAAGCTCTAAAGACACACCTCAGAGTGTATAAAGCTCTAAAGACATACCTCAGAGTATATAAAGCTCTAAAGACTTACCTCAGAGTATATAAAGCTCTAAAGACACATCTCAGAGTGTTATAAAGCTTTAAAGACACACCTCAGAGTGTATAAAGCTCTAAAGACACACCTCAGAGTGGTATAAAGCTCTAAAAACACACCTCAGAGTGTATAAAGCTCTAAAGACACACCTCAGAGTATATAAAGCTCTAAAGACACACCTCAGAGTGTATAAAGCTCTAAAGACATACCTCAGAGTATATAAAGCTCTAAAGACATACCTTAGAGTGTATAAAGCTCTAAAGACACACCTCAGAGTGTATAAAGCTCTAAAGACACACCTCAGAGTATATAAAGCTCTAAAGACACACCTCAGAGTGTATAAAGCTCTAAAGACATACCTCAGAGTATATAAAGCTCTAAAGACATACCTTAGAGTATATAAAGCTCTAAAGACACACCTCAGAGTGTATAAAGCTCTAAAGACACACCTCAGAGTGGTATAAAGCTCTAAAGACACACCTCAGAGTGTATAAAGCTCTAAAGACACACCTCGACTGTATAAAGCTCTAAAGACACACCTCAGAGTGGTATAAAGCTCTAAAGACACACCTCAGAGCGGTATAAAGATCTAAAGAGACACCTCAGAGTGTTATAAAGCTCTAAAGACACACCTCAGAGTGTATAAAGCTCTAAAGACACACCTCAGAGTGGTATAAAGCTCTAAAGACACACCTCAGAGTGGTATAAAGCTCTAAAGACACCCTCAGAGTGGTATAAAGCTCTAAAGACACACCTCAGAATGTATAAAGCTCTAAAGACACACCTCAGAGTGTATAAAGCTCTAAAGACACACCTCAGAGTATATAAAGCTCTAAAGACACACCTCAGAGTATATAAAGTTCTAAAGACACACCTCAGAGTGTTATAAAGCTCTAAAGACACACCTCAGAGTGTATAAAGCTCTAAAGACACACCTCAGAGTGTTATAAAGCTCTAAAGACACACCTCAGAGTGTTATAAAGCTCTAAAGACACACCTCAGAGTATATAAAGCTCTAAAGACACACCTCAGAGTGTATAAAGCTCTAAAGACACACCTCAGAGTGTATAAAGCTCTAAAGACACACCTCAGAGTGTATAAAGCTCTAAAGACATACCTCAGAGTATATAAAGCTCTAAAGACATACCTCAGAGTATATAAAGCTCTAAAGACACACCTCAGAGTGTATAAAGCTTTAAAGACACACCTCAGAGTGTATAAAGCTCTAAAGACACACCTCAGAGTGGTATAAAGCTCTAAAGACACACCTCAGAGTGTATAAAGCTCTAAAGACACACCTCAGAGTATATAAAGCTCTAAAGACACACCTCAGAGTGTATAAAGCTCTAAAGACACACCTCAGAGTGTATAAAGCTCTAAAGACACACCTCGACTGTATAAAGCTCTAAAGACACACCTCAGATTGGTATAAAGCTCTAAAGACACACCTCAGAGCGGTATAAAGCTCTAAAGACACACCTCAGAGTGTTATAAAGCTCTAAAGACACACCTCAGAGTGTATAAAGCTCTAAAGACACACCTCAGAGTGGTATAAAGCTTTAAAGACACACCTCAGAGTGTATAAAGCTCTAAAGACACACCTCAGAGTGGTATAAAGCTCTAAAGACACACCTCAGAGTGGTATAAAGCTCTAAAGACACACCTCAGAGTGTATAAAGCTCTAAAGACACACCTCAGAGTATATAAAGCTCTAA